>NW_021604562.1:5524590-5583932 GCF_004785775.1 Grammomys surdaster | reverse complement strand
TGAAAGAAACGGTCATCACTGATCTGTTCAAATAGGAAGTCTGACATGAGATTTATTTATCAATGTTTACTTCACATATGTACACTATTAGTCATGATTGATTGAACCAGGAGTGACAACTGAGTGTAAGAAGGATAGTCAATGTCCTTGCTCATGATTTTTAGTATTTGGAACAAATAGAACAGCATCCTTCTCTATTAGAGAATGCACAACTGCAAGAGAAAAATCTTGAGAGCTTTTTCCCAGACATACATTTTACTGTGTGGACAAAGTTTGTGTCTAAAAGAAAAGGAAACTTAATTACTAAATAAAATGACTTAAGAATTATGTTGATACCTTTTATTTAATTGGTAATTATTATAGTTTGATATTCAGTTTTTCTAAAGTCCCCTTACCCCCAAACCTCTCCACTTTGCTTAAGCTAGTTTGAAGATTATTTTTCTAATTTTGTAACCAAGATCCTAACTAACATGTTAATCTTCTTTGTAATCCTATTATCGCTTACTTTATTTGTACCTAGTTTAGTCTATCACCTTTTCACTTCTCCAGTGTTTGTTACTCATGACTTTGTGGTTCTGAAGCATTGCAAATATCATTGTTTCTACTTGACATAATAAGATAGATGCTATGAATATGATAACTCCTACTATACTTTCCATGAGTTTGAGAGACTAAGGCTCACATTTGTTAGTATATATGTATGACAGGCCTATTGCTGATTTTAGGCCTATGGCTGAGTGTAGGCCTTCAGTGTGTAAGCAGGGATGCCCCTGACATCTCCTCCCTTCTCTAAGTATAGATTTTTTAAAAAGATTTATTTATTTTATGTATATGAGTACATCATTGCTCTCTTCAGACACACCAGAAGATGGAATCAGATCCCATATACAGATGGTTGTGAGCCACCATATGGTTGCTGGGAATTGAACTTAGGACCTCTGGAAGAGCAGCCAGTGCTCTTAACCATTGAGCCATCTCTCCAGCCCCTTTTCCAACATTTTGTAATTATTCATTTATTCATCCTTCAAATATTTACTTGTTATCAATGTGAAAAGTAAAGAAATAGGAAAGCATACACTCTGAAGTTTTAGTTTTCATTCAAAAACTCATGTGATTATAAAAATCATTTGTTGAAACTATTTATTTATTTCTATAATCTATCCTAAACCATTTCATTTTTACTCAATTATCTCAAAACTCTATGCTTTCTTGTTTCCTTTCCACTCAGTCCTCAATCTACCAGACTCTGATTTAAACATTTATTGTTACACTAATCCACATCAAATGGAGTAATAAATTCTTAAATGCCAAATCTACATTGACTTTTATCAATACAAAATGAAAGGGGGAGAAGGGACAAATTCTATTTACCTAAAACTATGTATATAATTAACTTTTTGCCTTCAGCTTATGCTCCCTACGGAGCCATAGACTAGTTAACACAACTCCCAGTATTAGATATGTGCAACTTGTTTGCAAGTTGTCTTAGTTAGGGTTTCCATTGCTGAGAAGAGACATCATGACCAAGGCAACTCTTATAAAGGATAACATTTAATTGGTGCTGGCTTACAGTTTCAGAGGTCCGGGAGCATCCAGGCAGGCATGGTTCAGGAGAAGCTGAGAGTTCTACATCTTGATTCAAAGGCAGCCAGAAGGAGACTGACTCTTGTGCACTGAATGGCACTAGAGCATTAGGAGCCCTCAAAGCCCACCTATAGAGTGGCACACTTTCTCCAACAAAGGCACACTTCCTAATAGTAGCACTTCCCATGGGCCAACTAAGCACCACACAAGTTATTTGTAAATATAGTCCAACTACTCCCAAAACAATATAGGCTATTGCTGTTGCCCTTGGTTACCTCTCAGAACTTGAAGTGCCTAGTGTGAAGACACTTAAGACACAAGACTTAAATGATTCAAGCTGGTTTTAATCTGAAAACCAGGGCTTTGCATTATAATTTCCATAGTACCATAAAATATTGTATAAAATGTTAAAGGAGGGTAGCAATCAATGTTCGTAACCAGCTGTGATGCCAATGAACCAGCATAGGAAAAATATCTCTAAACGTTCAATAACAGTCAGTCACATTTTAGTGGTAACCAACAGCTGTCTAATGAGACTTAAGGATAATAATCATGCCTGATACTAGAAACCTAGACAATCACCTATGGCTAGATAGGTCATGGATTCTATTTAAAAACAACAACAGCAGCAACGACAAAACCCAACCTTACTATCATCACTTTATTAGACCAGCATAATTCTTGATCAAATTCTAAAACATTATCATCCTATCATCCTCATAGAAGTGTAGCTCTTTTTCCTCATCAAGGAGCTTCTCTGTTTACTAAATACTTTTCAAAAAAACCTATAATTATATATTTTCCCCTTCTGTTTCCTCTCTTCTCTCCAACTCCCTCACTCTCTTTCAAATATCCATGGCTCCTTATTACCTGTTAACACACACACACACACACACACACACACACACACACACACTCCTAAATACATAAATACAACCTGACGCTTGCTTGCTTTGGATAATATTATTTGTGCATACATTTTCATGGATGGTAATCTTGTACTGAAAAACCAATTGCTGTGTTCTTCTTTGAGGAAGAGGTTTTCCCCAATTTCAGCAGTCCTCAGTTGCTAGTAGTTACTATGTCTATTGGGTTATCCTTGTTCAGATAATGTCTAAGCAGCCATGTCATTGATATTTTATAGATGTAGCTTCTAATATTGCTAGGACACATATAGTCATAGCAACCTCTTTGTTTCTGGGGATTTTACAATCCTTCTGCTTTCTCTTCTACAATGATCCAACAGCCTTAGGTTTACAAAATGTGTCACTTGGGACTGGGCTCCACAACTCCACATTTTGATCCATTGTAGCATTCTGTAATAGTCTCTGTCTGCTGCAAAAAGAAGTTACCATGGTGGGGGATAAGGATTATACTTATCTGTGGCTATAAGAACAGATCTATTGAATGTGGTTAGAGATTATGCTGATTTACTAAATTAGTGGTAGTATGTTTTCCTTCAAGATCTATGCCTTTACTAGCCTTGAGTAGTTGGCTAGGTTTCCTGTACCAATCATATTTTCTTTCTTGTTGAACAGATTATAAGTACAATTAGAGAACTCTTGGTTATCTCCAAGATGTTAGTTTTACTATTGCCATGCTGGTCATTGTTGTAGGACAAAGGCATCTTATCTGGGTAAAACTGTTGGTTTTTTCTTGGAAAGTTTGAATGGTACTTTTATATCACCATGAAAAATAGTCCTTAAAGAGTAGGATTTCAGGTCAGTAATAGCTTTTGGGATCTGTGTCTAAATTGCATTGCTTCTAAAGAATATTCACTTTACATCAACTGAAGATCATTGCAGAAAACCACAACTGTTCATAATGCAGAAATTAAGGATTGTGGGGGGGGGGGTCACAGCCCCTGTGGATACATCTACAACATACCTCATGTACATAAGGTTTGGGGAACATGGTGGAAGAGATGATGACAAGATCATGACAACCAGAGGACCAGGGAACAAGGAGAAACATTGTGTGGTTACATCTTTAGAAATGACAGGAAAAATTCATGCGTGATACCTGAACAACAGGTCTATCTAAACCAGACCTGAAAAAGGAGAATATCAACAGACATGTTAATGTGGAAAGAAAAAAATCTCATGGGGGTCTTATCCTTAGACAAAGTCATACATATAAATAATTACTTCTGAAAGAAGGAGACTTAACTTCTTTCAGGGATGAGTGTCATAACTGATTGTCTAAAACAAAGTTGTCAGCCCTGAGATCATGCACACACACCGCAATAAATGGACTCAGCATGTTATATGTGTGTATTTAAGCATTTAAATATAGGAAACACTAATAATGAAATAAAAGAAGGTTATCAATTTGAAAGGCAAACAACAGAGGCCAAAATGGGTGTTTTTAATGGAAAGGAGATGTGAGGGATTCAAGTGTGTAATAGGAAGAGGGGATGTAATTATACTTTAGCTCAAAAATTTAACAAAAAATGCAAAATCTGGTAAGGTTATTGAACTTTATTTGTATGACATCTCCTTATTCTTCTTTTATGATGCTGTGTTTTCCTCTTTACTTCTATAATACTGCATTGTCTCTGTTCATATCTCAGTAAATTTCATGGGTTTCACTTTTAGGTAGTCATTTAAGAGACTACAGGTCCAATTCAAATATATCTTCAGTCAAAATATTTACTTAGACCTTGACAATGTATAATTCCTTTAAAATCATGTTCTAAAGAATATAGATTGTTCACAAGTACTTCTTTTTATTGTTCCCCTACCTTGATGTGTAGGTTTCTCTGTTACTGAGTAAACAAAGAACAAAATGTTGATCCTTTTCTAGGTCTCACACACAGTCAGCCACTAAGTTCTGCCATTCTAATATGTATCTTATGATGTCTGCTCTTATTTATTGACCACTTAATGCAAAAGGTAATCTTATCATCATTTTTGTCTTGATTAGTGTAATATTACTTCAAATGGTCACATTACAAATCAGTTTTGTTCTTATAGTCTATGCTCTTTATTGCCAAAAACCCTCAAAATTTTGAAACCTTCCTTGCTATAAAAGAATATAGTTGAACATAGTTTTCCATGAGTCTCAGTATAAAAAACTAAAAACTACCTTTGTGGGAGGCAAAGTGGCTCTGCAGGTAAAGGTACTTGATATTTAAGCCTGGCAACATGGGGCCAATCCCTGGGAGCCATATGAAGGTAGAAAGTGAGAATCAACTTGGCAAATGTTTGGTCTGGCTTCTACAAGCATGCTGTGGTATGTACACCTACACATTATGCACACACACAACAATAAACAAACATTTTAAATTAAAATACCTTTGAATATTTTCAGTTATTTGGATAGGACTATAATTAAGTAAAGGAACAGTCTGTTAACAGCAACAGGAAACTGCAGAATACCAGTAATAACATTCATTATCAGAGAGGTTAAAAACAAACACTGAAGAGGGACAAAAATATATAGAGGAGAATGTAAGTCTTACTAGATGCCTGGCTACACTTTCTATGTTGCTATTGTTCACGTCTAATATGATATGGTTAGAATATGATTAAGAAGTCATTTGGTTCTTTGTTTACACTTTTCTTTGAATATATTTTAATCAAAATATAAAGAAATTACTTACACCTTCTATGCTCCCTCACTTCTCAAATTTATGGTGTCTTTTATATTATGTATATTACAAAAGATATATATGTATATGGAAGAGATATGCAAAATATATAAATATGTCAGCTCTTTTTTATTAAATCACAAACAAGTATCATAAAGAAAAACTGCAAATTTTATTATTTTTATTTCAAACAGATGTCAGTTTTGTCACCTTCTAATCTCTGATCTTCAAATAAGGAATTATACAGAAGAATATCAAAAATGTTTATTTCATTTTTAGGAGACTAAGGAGGAACATACAGGAGACAGCGCTGAAAGGGGAGTTGTCACATAGAGACCTTGTTGATTATCTGAGCAAATCTTCCTTTCCACCCTACCTTTTTCTTTGGTTCAAAGATTCTCTCCAGGGGCAGAAAGGAAAGCTATACATTTCAAATTATTTTTAGGACTTTGATTAACTGTGCCACCAGACCCCAGGTGACTATTAATATACTAGTAAAGGCAGTTAAAAGAAGACCTAAGGTCATCCAGTGAGTGAACGAAGCAAAATTGAAAGCATGAGTCTTGACCCAGTGATGTGATCTTTCTAGAAGACCATATGGTGGAAGCAAGCCAAAAGGGAGCAAATGGGAATAAGAGACACTATCTATACCAACTGTTAGAAGACAAGGCTCCTCAGCATGGAATTCAGCATTAAATGAAAGGACTTGCGAAGTGAACTTTCAATTCATCCATTCTTTCTCAATAAAGCACAATCGTACTATAACACAGCCTGTGATTATAAGACTAAAGATGTGCTATAAAGAAAATCCTGTGTCTTGAAATATAAAAGCTCAGTAAATCAAAAGCAAAAAAAAAAGAATTGAATCTATCAGCTATGCTTTCTAACATACGCTTTATACAAGGGCACTGCTATATTCATTCTGTGTCTGTGACCAAAAGACAATTGCTTGAATAGTAAATGTTCCATAAACGCTTGTCCAATTGAATTAGCTAATTGGCTGATGTCAATTTTTTAATGTTTAAGGATCACTTGGGATTATAAATTGATTAGCTAACAAGTGCTCTCATCAAAAGAAAACTGGAAGCCTGTGCCATAGCTTACTAGGATTTTTGCAAGAGGAGACAAACGTTCATAGAATGCTGTTAATTATGTTTCCCCTTCTCATGAATTGTTTACTTTTACTATTTACCTATGTCTTGAATGATACTGAAGCAAACCATGTAAGTCCCTTTGTCAACTGCCAGAAGAATAATTCTCCAGAATTAATCAGTAAAAAGAGAATTAAGCATTGCTTCTTTAGAATTAGGAAAAACCTGCTGCTGATAAATTGAATGCATTAAGAAATTAACATACCAGTAAATGATTGATCATTACAATTATATGAATTTGCATTTCTAGAATTCTACTGAAAGAACTTGAAATCCCTCTTCTAAGATATTTTTAGCCACAGTTTCCAGCTGGATATGGCATATAAGAGATGTATTTCTTATTATTATACCAGGAAGTCCAAGAATTTTATAAAATATTCACAACTTGACATTAAATGAATTAACCCAATGCATTTTAAAGTACAAAACTATACTATGTTCTTATCTAATTTTTTTATTGAAACTGATGGATAAGCAAGTGACCTCAGCAATGTCAAAGATTTGTAAACACCTACCTACAAGGCATCATAATAAAAGAAAAATTAGAGAAAAGCAAAGGAAAATGACTTGACGATCACATGCACATTCATATAGGTAGTCAATAAAGACATTATGAAGGAGTAAATAAAATAGAACACTGTCACCCAAACATCACAATAATCAGAGTCAAAAAAATCACTTTTATTTATTACAAATAATAGTAATGTTTCCTGTTAATAACAATAATCAGCAGTGATTAAGAGCTGATGATGTGCTTAACAATACTTTTGTATTCTACTAGTTTGTATTATATACATATATTATATATAATGCACAGTTTGTTCTAAGCATTGTTCTCATATTGTGATTCATTAAAAAAGAAAACAGACAAAAATCTATTCTCTCACAGCACTTAATGTTAGTGGAAATGACAGCAACCAAATGAACATATTTAAAGTACAATAATAAATAAAGATGCATACTAATACCATACATATACACACAGTAAGCATTAGCAAATATATAATGCATAAATGAGAAAAAGTACAATAGTATGTCAAATGGTGAAAAGTAGGACTGATCATATTATGTCAATTTTCCTACGTGGCCTTGGTTTATATCTGTGATCCTAGTGTTATTTTTCTTAACGCAGCCATTTACTTCTCTTTTTTTGTCTTATTCATTTATTTATTTATTTATTCATTTATTTATTTTCAAATAGTAATTTTTACTTATTCACACAGGGGTTATAAACACAAAAAGGCAGGACGTGGGAAAGGGGATGACACTGGAGCGTAGAAGCCATTTATCTCTAAAACACTTTCAGTTTAGTTCTTAGACATGGGTCACTGTTATAGTTCATGTTTTCTGTGACCCTGTGTTTTGTCTACAATAACACACACACACACCATGCACAAAAATTCCTACTGTAGAGAATAAATCAGATAGATGGTTAGCTAAGCAATATATACTATACAGAAAGAAAGAAAAAAGAGAATAGTGATAAATTGAAACAGCATGGTCAGATATGTCTCACTAAGAGGGAAATATATGCATAATGATCTGCATCAGGTAAAGGGTAAATATGAAGAGGAAACATAGTTTAGGTATAGGGATCAGTAACTGCAAAGGCAGCAATATCCTTGCATTTTGGAGAAACATTATTCAATAGGTATAGCAGGAAAAATGAAACAGAGCCACGAATGGAAAGGGAAACTACCCTTATCTAGGGTCTTTTATTCTGTGGTTACAGGTTGTCATCAGGGAAGTGACATTATCTATGATATATTTTAAAATTACTAGTCCGGCTATTGTGCTTTGAGTCAAATGTTAGGGTTATAATGTAGAACAGAAGCAGGAAGATTAGTTAGAAGTTCCCTGAAAAATCAATATGAGAGATGATGGCGTTTTATACAAGGGCAGTGGCAGAGGAAGTGGTGAGAATTAGTCACATTCTGAGTCTGTTTTCAAAGCAGAGATGACAAGGTGTGCTGATAGTTAAGATTAGGGGCCCTGTCAAGGTTTAAGGACTCAGAGAAAAGAGTTGCAAGAATCTGAGGTCAATGAGGTTGGAGGAGGAGGTTCTGAGGGCATAGTTGAGAGTTTTGAATAAATTTAAGCATGGATATCCTGAAATCAATGCCAGAGAGAAAGCATTGTATACACTGAGTTTATTTTGGACACTAATGGCCAAAGCAAGAATGAAGAACAAGTAAAACCAAATAGAGAAGTTACTCCACTGTCTGTTTTTGAGCTGGCCACAGATATGGGAAACAGGAAATAGATGTTGTTGATGCTGCTATTATAAAATACCCAGAAGAAAACCTACTCAACCACAGAAGAAATAGTCATGAAAACATTTTTTTTTCTTCTAGGTCAAATGCTATTCAAAGATATATTAACTTTCCTACATACATGTTTTCACACACTAAGAAATGGCTGAGTGGGATGCTATAAACATTCCTCATACACATAACAGAATAGTCATGGCTTAAGAGTTCATTTGCTTCAGATATGAAAAGGAATTGCTAGCGTAC
The DNA here is from genome assembly GCF_004785775.1 of Grammomys surdaster. Classification (NCBI taxonomy): domain Eukaryota; kingdom Metazoa; phylum Chordata; class Mammalia; order Rodentia; family Muridae; genus Grammomys; species Grammomys surdaster. The sequence goes on along the minus strand of NW_021604562.1, from coordinate 5,575,089 downwards.
GTTTGTGCACAACTGGTAGCTGCAATAACAACTACAATGACAAAGCAGAATCGAAGAGTATGAGACACAGAACAAGAGTTGTGTGATGTGTTACCATGAACCTAAGGGAATATGAAAAACAGAAAGCTGGATATAAAAATGAACATGAAGAGGGAGGCCAATTTGGGGATATATTCTTACAGTTTATAGTTGATACTGATATGAAACGGGTCCTCTGAGGTAGTAAGAGTAGCAATGGTAAGAGAAGACTGAGTGCTCAGGTGCTCCTACACTGGTAATGGAAGTGAAAAAGAATAGTCACTCCTATAGAAAGACACTCTGCACATATGTAGCAGAGGGCTGCCTAGTCTGGCCTTAGTGGGAAAGGATACAACTAATCCTGTATAAACTTGATGACTCAGGGAAAGGGGTATGTTAGAAGGTATGGGGGAACACTCTCATAGAAGCAAAGGGGAAGGAGGATGTGGTGAAGAACTCAGCGACCGGTGACCAGGAAGTGGGAAACATTTGGAAGGTAAATAAATAAAATAACTAATTTAAAAAAGAAAGGTCTATGCAGGACAAAGAAGAGGAGACAGAGAAGACAAGGATGTAGCAGTGAAGGTTAACCATAAAAGGGGTATATGAGAAAGCAAATGCAAATTTATTAGTTTGTAATTCAATAAAAAATATCATTTATAGATCCATTTGTATATTAATCAGTACATGTGATGAATACATTTTATATACATAGTATATTGATTTGATGCAAAATAATATAAACACTTGCTTTTAAACTAGGTTATATCCCAAAACTTGAAAGTAAGGTCCTGCTGCTGAAGACACCATAGATATTCAATACGGGTTAAGAATTGAGCTGGCACTGAGTACTAAATCTCTCATAGAATCTGAAGGGATATGCAAGCTGCCAAGGGAGAAAAGCAATAAATATTCCTATGGAGATATAAAGCTTATGAGCAACAACAAACATCAGCATGACAAAATAACCTCAAGGGCAATGTACTGGCTATGAGGTCTTGGAGTTACGAACAGCTGTCTAATTGCACTTAAAGCATCACTTGATATAAGGGAATTGATAACTGTTACTGTAAACTAAGCCAGCGACCTGTGGCTGGTGAGGTCATGGAGGCTTGAGGAGAACTTAGTAGTGACATTTTCATCTGTATCTGAAGTTTAAATACCTATCTGTATACCCAGACAAATGTAGTTGTCAACGTCCTCAAAACAATGTCCTTTTTTCCTTCTGAGCAGACATAGACAATTACAGAAAGCCACAATGGATCAAAATACAAAGATCAACTGACCACAGTGTACCCAGTCTCAGCTGATATACATATGTGTCAGCCTCTATGCTTAAAACCCAAGTAATGTTGCAGAAGAATGGGGTCAAAGATAGTATTTTCTAGACATAGCTGAGAAGTCGTATCCATGAAATTTCAACAATTTGGCTGCTTAATTCAGATCCATACAATGACAGCACTAGAGACATTTTAACATGGACAGGTGAAATTCATCTCACAAGACTAGACCCATAGATGAAGATATAAAATCAATCTTATAGAGGTTGAAAGAATCAGTATTCTTTAAGAATGATTTCCCTGATGGATTATCCAGTTTCAAGTGGTAATCCCTACTAAGCACATGCACATAGAAACACAGAAGCAGCACTAAATGAACTTTGTAGGTGGTGGTGGTGGTAGTCTGTGTATGTGTGTGTGTGGGTGTGTGTGTGTGTGTGTATTACTTAATAATATATAAAACAATAATTAAAGGAGTGGTTATAAAGTTTAGAAGGATATGTGGCACAGATGAAATTGTGTAGGAGACAAATGGTAATTCTCAAAAAATTTTATTTTAAAAATAAATGTAAAACAACTGAGCTGGTAATCTAAGTGTACACGTGATCTATTTTTATTTTTCAAAATCGGGAATGATGAGGATGTATTTACTAAAAGATGGTTGTTTACAATGTCCTACTTGGCTGTCTGTGTGAGTCTAGAAGTCTGTTCCTGTCACAGCATTTTTTTAAACTTAGAAAGTCACTAGAGACTGTTTCTTTTATGTTTCCTTTTGTCTCAAATGCTCAGAAGTCACCTATGAAGTTAAGCTTCTTATGCGGATTAAGTCAATGACAATATTGATTTGGGCATTTCATGAGCTACCAATTCTAGTTATCATAACCTTTCAAGGAAGAGAAGATATGCCCTGAAAGATTAGAAACTCTCCTATTCTTACTGTGAATAGACTTGTGAAATAATCCAGTGGATGTATAGTTAGGAATACCATTCAGATCATAAGCTAAAATATTTTGCTTGTATTAACAACTACATCAAAAGAGTGTGCTGTTGTGGAGTGTTTTCACCAATGGGAAAAAACAGGTTACTTTCATCAGTTCCTTATCCCTGAAAAAATCAATTGACCCATTCAAATATGAACTTTAAAATAATATATTCTGATTTTATTTACCCTTCTGCCCCCTTCTGCTACCTCATCCTCATCTCACCTCCTATCTGGATCTATTCCATTTCTGTCTCTCATTAGAAAAGAACAGACTTCTATGGGCATGTAGAAGTATGTTTACTATTTTAATTGAGGTGTATTAGTTTTAACACAAATGTAGATTTCTGTGCTGTAGCAGAAACTTAGGTTCCAAAGGTATTGTAGTTCCAAAGAAAAGTTGGCTCTCAAGGAATGATTGGTAGAGATACAGTAGCCTAAAAGACCCATGCATAAAACAGGTCGGAGAGTAAGAAGAACCAATGGAGAAGATTGTAACAGAAAGAGTGTGTGAGGCATTACTCAACTCAATTCAATCCAATTTCAATTCCAATTAAATTCAATTTATTCAGGAAATCTTACTAAGTGTTGATTCTGTGGTGACACTGTGCTAAGCTAGCAAGGAAAAGAGCAATTTCCACACAAAATCCTGCTAGTTCAATATTCCTTATATTATACAACACTGAATAATTCACCATGAAATACAGGAAAGCCAATGTTTTAACTTTCTGATCCAAATTACTAAATATTTTTAAAAATCTCCAACTTGTGGATTATTGACCTATATTGAAGCGTCTGGTTACTCCATGGTGTTGGCTTGTTACATTGGATGTTCTTTAAGGACATGGCAAGGGAAAAGGACTTGAAATGCTTGTTAACTCTGGAAGCTTGGAAAACATTCTAGAACAAGGAAGATAAAATTCTTCCCTCTGTGTAAGTTATGTGGATATGCAAAATGTGTGTATACAAGTGCAGGTATGCAGGTACCACCAAGTGCATATGGAATTTAGAGGACAATCTTGTAAAATTGTTTACCAGGCTTACATGGTAAGTATGCTTATGGGGTGAGCGATCGCTCTATACCAAGAAATCTTCTGGTTGCCTTAAAATCGAACAATAGCTTCACCCGAAGCTCCTCAAAACAGTAATTGTCAAATTCAGGCAAAAATTGTGTAAGGAGGAAAAATTGTTCTGATATGGTGAGGAATGAGAAATTAACACAACATATATGTTATTACAAAAGATTGGTGATGCCATTGAACTAGGATACAATTCTGTATGTCATTTTAGGGGAGCAGACTTAGTGGGGTTTTACAAAGATCCTTGACATCTTATTGTAATTAACTTTTAAGTGCTTTGAACATTTGTTCTGAATGTGCATAATAAAATTTTTTATGTGATCTTTTTTATTATAGCTTTTGTGTTTTTAATATTTATTTTAGCAAAGGCTCAATTGCTTCCTTCTAAGCTTATGAGAAATCTGTTTAGTTTGTTGATCTATTTTTCTAATGGCTTTCTTACTGAGTCTAGATGCCATGAAATCCTGGATCATATTAAATCCACAGGCTTTTGTGATTGCCTTCCAATGCTCTTATCGAAGTACACTTCTAACAAAGTAGCTTCAAAATTTATATTCAAAATCAAATAGCAATTGCACAACTCATAAACACATGGAACAAGAGCTGTAATTATACATAAAAGATAATCATGTTAGTATACAATATATCTGTAACCTGTAAGACACCAAATATCAGAGACGGTTATTTAGTTGTGAAATTTTTCTTTCTATTTACCCTTGGCAGCTAGAATGAAAAAGAATAAAAGAGAATACAAAGGCACTTGTGAGTTTTCAGGCTATTTGTGCTGACTTGATTTTTGAATAAAATTTAGAGTTTTAGTCTTGTAAAACAGAAACAAAAACTAGAACAACTTTCATCCACACAAATTTAGTCGGAAATTAATTTCATGTCCAGATACATCTTCATATACTAAAGGCATGAGAAAAATTGGACACATAGAATGGCTTTGTCAGTAAGTTTTAAACTAAATCTTATTGTGAACTTATAAATATATATTTCAGTTATACAATTACTACATTTAAATTAACTTTATTATTTGAGAATAGGTCATGTAATAAGATGATCAAATATTCTTCTTAGGCCATGTAGACAAAATACTCAATATGCTGGTATCCTTTTATGAAGAGTGAAAGCAAAAGCATATAGTGATGATACTTGAGGCTTTTTCTTTTGAAATTATTTAAATAGTATTAAATTTTAATAAATCAATTTTTCTAATAAATATATACTGAATGTGTTTTATGTGCCAAATATTATTCCAGTCTCTAATATAAATTGTAAAAGCATGATAGGAGGAACATAGCACCACCAGTGTGCTTGGATTTTTTTTTTAAAGAAAATTGATCAGATATGTCCTACCATCCAATGGAGTCGGATGTACTGGCTCTGCAATCCCAAGAGTGGCTTGGAAAGAATACACAGACTGCGTATCTTGGCTGTCTGTTACACTTACAATGCTCTAGGAAGCAGATTTATTGCCTTCTTTCCAAAAGGTGGTGTGAAGGAAACCATAGAGAAATAGACTTTGCCAGTCACTAGTATTTGGCAAGCAGAGCCGGAGCTTAGAGAACTTTAGATGGGAAGCTACAACACTAATAGGAGGCATTAGTATTCCTGACTGAATTTCACATGCTGTTCTATAAAGGCTCTGTTTTGTTTTGTCTTTTGTTGTGATATACAAGTATGTCTTGCTTAAGAAAATGCAATCAATAGAATAAATTAGAATGTAATTGTATTATAAATTGATTATCCTTGTTGCTTCATACATTCATACACAATTAGTGAATATTTGATAGAAATACATGTACCCTTACATATAAAATGTACAACACAATTATGAATTTTTTGTGGCCGTTCTCTTTATCAAACTCACAGATTGCCTTTTTTCAATTAGTGGAGGTGATTTTAGATCATATTTATTGATTAATCCGAGACACCATTAACATTTAGCTTGGTTAGATGTCAATGTGATAATTTTTCAAGTGTTCATGAGACATTGAACTTGAACCATTCATGAGAAGACATAATTGGACTCTAGTAGTGAATCTTTGTAAATGTCTCAGCTGCAGCTTAGAAAACTCATCTTAAGGCTTGAGTGTACCTTTATTAATTTTTTTGTCTTTGATCTCATTTCTAACTGCCTTTTTATTCCATTACATAAAAGATACAAAGGATCATCTGCTCAAACAGACTCAAGAGTAATAAAATTAAATATTTCATGTGGTACAGAGGAGTGGTGCCAAAATAGCATTGCATATGCTTGAGTTTATCCTGACAGGACAGCAGAAGCCTCTGATTTTGTTATAAAGGCTTTAAATGAGAATATTTCCAACATTTCAGGGGACTCAGGATTTATCTTCTGTCACCTCTTACCCATTCAGAGTTATAATGAGAATGAAAAGTGCTAAAAATAAATAGAAATTATTTGTGTTGGTGCCAGTTCTGCCTCACAGATGACCAAAAAGGATGAATAACAGTTTTCTGACAGGGCGATTTCCTGACAGGACATGTGAGAATTCTTCATACTTATGCTACCACAGATATCTAAAACAACTTTTGACTATTTGAAATGAATATCAGGCTAGATTTCAAAATGCCAAATCCGAAGCCTCCTCAAACCTTTATAATAAACAGGAAGCAGAATGAAATAGGGGTGTAATTTCAGTGCACATCATGAACTAAAACCCATGGAGCCATGGAGGTACCTGTTATCTATAGAATAGAATCCTTGCCTTTTCACTTGGCATTTTAAGTTTGGTGATGGCTTCCTTCGATATCCCACTAATTTTTACTTTTTATCTTCAGCAGTGTCTCTCTGCTTCAGCCATACTACCTATTCGGTTTTTCACTCAAATTATTCATCTTAGCCTGGTCTTTGAGTCTTTGTCCAAAATATATAATGAACAGGCCCCAAACAGGGTGCGAGGGTGGAAACAAATATTTTCCCCTCAATCTTCACAGTCTGAGACAAACATCCATTTTGCTCCTTCCCTGTAGCTAAAGCAATTCAGCAGAAACTAAATTACATGCCCCAAAAGAGAGTAGTTTTGCTGCCCAGGGGACAGCCATTTATGTGACACTTAGCCAGGGAACTCGTTTTTATCTTCTCAAATTATGTGTATCCTCAAAGGAAATACACAATTCCCCACAACAAAATTATTTAAGAAGCAAACACCAACATTATCTCCCATACTGGTGTGTAGGTTTTCATCTAGATTAAATAAGAAACGTTAAAAGTTAGGGCACAGTATCGAGCAAAGTAGGCTGATGGCTAGAAAATGCAATATAAGAGTTACCTTTAGGTTGAAAGTAAAAGGCAAGCCAGAATTGAGAAACTGACTTGATTCTTCTTTGTTTTGATGTTCAAAGTTATAATTGCAACTGTAAAATATATGAACAATGAGCTATATGCTTTTATTGTTTTCTAAAGTTAATTAAATTCTTTATGTACAGAAGTACTTCAGTCAAACTTAGCCCAATTAAGTAACCTATGTCATTTGCTACTAATTGACATCTAGAAGGTCATGTGTTGTACTCCTACATGAATCGTAAAAAGGAAAACAAGAGTGTTACAGAGATAATGTCCATCAAAATGCTGTCTGAAAGTGTAATATGTAGGCTGTACAACTACAAACATACACCATTCATTTCCTATTTATATGTTTTTCTTTTTCGAAACTGAATTTCAAATAATCTTGAACAATATAGTAAAATTTACATCCATCAAAATGAATATGTATAAATTGTTATGTATGGAGATACTAGTTTGCTTCTTAAAACAATTTACCAACCACCTTTATTTTGAATTTGGCACTGGTGGAAAACTTCCCAGTTGAGGATAACAGTAGTATATCAGGGTGATCTAATGTCAGGGGAAGGTGAGCTTCAGAGCAAGAGTTCCTTGCTTTGTAGCTTTGTATCTCTGCAGACTTGTATCTTCTTCTATTACTAAAGTTTGAAGGACCGTAGATATAGAAAGTCTTCAAGAGCTTCCTGAACCCTATGGAATTTTAGGCAAATACTGTGTTTATGTGCATGTTTTCCTGAATAGTCTCAGGGATTTAATGAGATTCCAAAGGCAGTTTTAACACCCCAGTCCCCACCACACTGAAGAAATATGTCTCTAGGCTTTGAAAAACAATGAAAGATCTTACAAAAAAATGTTGTTACCAAATTTGTATTCTCAAAAGGCCATTGGTAACTACAAGGAAGAGAACTTGGGTTCCCCAGTATTAAGAATAAAATTTAACACGCAAAATATGTAGCTTATGGTCTCAATAGGCAAGGGTGTCATGATTGATTATGATTCTGTCCTGCCATGGAACAGGTAGAGGGAGCCAGGGCACATGTTTCAAGGACACTCTGTTCCAATTTTAGATGCCCCATTCAAAAAAGGTGAATACATTTTCACAAGCAGTGTTACCACCTAAAAGACATGAGCCAATTAGAATTGTTCTTAAATAATTTGACTAACTCTCTTTTAGACTCTAAGCTCTTTCATAGCAGTCATTATAACTCTTTGTGGTAGAAATTCAGGACAACTCTAAGCATAACATGCTCACAGCAGAAAAATCATTATGTGTGATCAAATGCTGTTGAAAATCTCATTTTATAGGTCTTGTTACCACTATATTACTCCTGCCATCTGTGATCTCTTCCCCATAAATATGGATCCTGAGATTAAGGGTTGTTTCAAAAATTTTGTAGGAACTGTAATCCATGTCATCTACATATACACAAACCATAGCTCCAACCATGGATAAGTGCTTGAAATAAGAACAGAAAAAATGCAATTTTGAGATTCTATCTACCCCCTGGAACATAATATGTGGCAACATGGCTTGAACAGCTTCTGCAGTGGGATGAAGTAGCTCATTAACCTGGGTCAAGGAATGGGAAAATAACAGTCATGAGGATACATTTATTCCAAGGAGGATGTCATCTACTTAGAACTATAGCCCTGGGACATACTCAATACTAAATTAGTGTTCATGTATAAGTGAATAAATTAAAGGCCAGCAGTAGATGATAGACGATTTGCTTTGTAATTACAATACATACAAATTGGCAGTTTGAATGTTTTCCAACAGATAAAATTGTAATCCACCAAACAACCAAGCAACCAAGTCATAAAACATCATATTAAGAGAACAATAAACCATAAAACAGGATATACAGAGAGAATGTCACCTCTACTGTTTTAAGAGTGTTTAGTACTGTATGAGTTGTAACTGGTTTTTGCCATGTCTCCTTTTTCTGCACTGGCCATGTTCCGTCATTATTATTTTGGAGTAAAATGGTTCCACTCAAAACTAATTTTAGCCATGTTAAAGCCATAGAAAACTTAGTATAAGTGAAATACTTCTTACATTTACTTTTCCATATCTTCATTTGTAGAGTTCTTGGATACTCGAAGCTACCTTTGGATGTGGGCATACTTGGGAACAATTGCCAACCATTCTACTTCAAGAAAAATGTATTCCTTCTATTCAATCTGTCACAAATCATACACTAAGCCTCCTTATAGGTATTAATACTGTTAATAAAGAACTAATAATAGTACATTATTGTCTATCTTTTTATTCAAATACTTTTGAAAGATTAAAACAACTAAACAACAAGAAACATCATTAGAATTCAGCAATCCACATTCACTTGGACAGGACAGTTGCTGAGGTGGCAACTAAAACTGAAGTAAAGCATTTCTTCAGTATTTCCCAAAACTTAGTCATGAACTAGAGATACACTAACAACAACAACAACAACAACCACCACCAACTTATTTCTGTGACAGATTAAAACAAAGAAACCATTCATGATCAATTATACACCATAGCGTTTATCTTTTACCAATGATGTTCAAAGTGAAAAGGCTTTTAAATTCCTTGTCAACCACTGGCCACTGGAACATAAAGAAGCTGCCAAAATTGTAGACAGAAATGAAGAGAATCTAAGTAGTTTTAGTTTGGCAGTATTTTCACGCTTGTGAAAGCAGTTGATCCTTATCATAACCTCCTGGTGTAGGTGTGAATAGGTAGCTCAGTATATAAAGAATGGTGTTTATTTTCTTCATTGCTGATCCAAAACCGGATGACTTTCTGAGAATCTGCACTCCATGCACTCTCTAAAATATACTATATGTGATAAGTACATACAGTTTCATCTGTCACTCTAAAAAATAAGTTGGGCTCAGCTTTACCTAGATTAATGCAAGTTACAAATACTGGCATGCATTTTTGACAGCTAATAATGTTTACTCTGATTTACAGGTGGCGCTGAAATAAAATAACAACGTAGATTCTAGACTTTACAGAAAAGAAACTTGAACCTTTTTTTTTTTTTTGCTTAATATAGGATAATGCATTTGTCTTCAAAAGGGGCAGATATTTCCCTACAGCGCCTCTATAGATCAGTGAGAAAGACAGTAGCATATAAGATATCAAGTTTTCAGGCTTTTGGTTTTCTAGATCTTTATATTTTAGCTTAGATAAATCAGTTCACTAAAGAATGGTGTTGGCTGACAATGTAAGCACATTTAAACTATGTTTATGTCAGTTCACAGATGATAGATTCAGGTTTTTGTTCCTTGCCTTTCTAGTTTTACCCTATACACTTTCCCTGAATAATCGCATCTATCTCTGGGCATATTTTAGGAACTAATGTGATCAAGACTGCTTTTATCCTCAGCCTCATTCTATCTTGAACTCAAAAGATGAGTCTTCAACAACCTTTTGGAAAATCCATCTTATGTCATGCCAGTATCTTAAACTTAACATCCATTTCTTATCAAATTGATAACATCCTCATAGTTTTCAAAACTTGAAACTGTAGACTGATTTTGACTCTGCTGTGTGTTGTAAATTCAACCAGTAATCAGTTATCCAAGTCATATCATTTACATTACACAAACATTTCTTGAATGTTTCTCTTCTCTTTTTAAGCTATGATTCTCTCTTCATGTCATGCTTTGCTTTGTGGTAACTTTGTGACATCATAGATTGCACACACACCCATATTCAATTATTTTGTATTGTAACTACTCTTCTCTTAAACCTTTACAATTCTCTTGTGGACTTTACATTACAAAACTTGAAATCTATGAGTCCATTGTCTAATAACTCACTATTATCAACAGCAATATCTTAAGACCACCAGTGAATGCCTAGAACTTTCAATAATGCTACATCATATTGCAAACGTATTTTCTTTGTGAGTAATAAGAGACCAACAACAATAATAACTAGCACTAAACTGAAAGAACACTACAATAGAAGATGTATCAGTGTGGTCTCTCTAACTGAAAATTTCTCAGTGTGTTGTAATCATCCTTCTTGTGATGTTCTGAATGATGAAATGAAATGAAATTAATGACACAGTGATAAATGCTAGACAAGGACTAGATGTGTGGTATTAGGTCAGGAGGAGGATCATCTTCTTTGTGTGGTCTTGAGTAACTGAGCCATGATAAGAGTCAGTGGCTTGAGATCAGGCAGAAGACAACATTCATGATTTGGAATACTTGGTGGATAAAAGTTATTTTGTTTTGTTTTCTCCATAGGATACCCTTAGAAGAATCATTTAATTATAAATTATTCTTTTGATTATTGCATTAAGAATGCATTTCACTGATATTTTTGTCTTTCTGAAAGTTAGAATTTATTAAATAACAATAAATTTCAAAGGTTTAGCATTTTAAACAATAGCAACCTCTTATTTTACCTTGCTTTTCTCTCTCTGTCACCCTGCTGAGGCAAATGCAGGTTCTTGTACTTCAATCTTCTAAAGTTTGATTTTTAATTTTGATTTTTATTCTTTGAAATTTTCATATATACATACAACGTATCCTGACTGTATTTACCCCTTACACTTTCCCTCCAGTTCTGCCTGGGGTATTCTGTTTTTTAATTTTTTGAATGGAGCTCAAGGAATGATAGTGTGCCAGCTTACCATTATAAATGATCCGGGGCTAGGAACAAAGCTCAGTGGTTGTGAACATGCAAGGCCCTGATGTAGGGTTCGAGTACCATGGAAGAAAGACTTCTTTTCAAACGCTGAACCAAGAAGACTAAGCATTACGTTAGTATATATCAGCCTTAGTGGACTAAATAATGTCCTAGTCAAGGGAGAAAGGTAAAAGTACAATCTTGAAATGTTAATGTTTACAATGAACTAGTTTAGGGGGGCTAAGTTCCTATTACATTGTTAATAGGGTTTTAACTTTCAATCCTTCCTTTTCCAAATATGTTTTCATTTCTGAGATAACACATTTATAGAATCATACCAGAAACAAGATGACCACCACTCCCCCACCTCCCCACTTTTTGATTATGTTGCCAGATCTTGGAAGATTAATTTGATTTTTTTGTTTGTTTGTTTTAGAGAGCAAGAGACAGAGTAACAGTTCTTTGCTATACATTCTACATCTGGTATTACCCTGCCTCTGTAGTATAATGATATAATGCTAAGTTAATGTATTCTACCATCTTTGTAGCGTAGTGCTTCACCAGATCTTTAATGAACAGTTTCCATTGAGCATCTTCTTAGAGACAGCTTAGTTTTGTCTGCTTTCATTAGTCTCCTCCCATCTGTTGTACATGCAGTGAAGATTCTTATCACCAGAAACAACCTCTCCAGCATTTTTTATACTTTTAAGTCCAAGACTATTCCTGAATCTAAATCCCAATTCTGAACTTTTAGCAAATAACTTTGTGTTGCTTATTTCTTAATGTAAATCTTTCTGTGGGTTCAGTGCTTTTTGGCACAACATGTTCCAGGAGTCAGAACAAATTTTTCTGTTCATATCTTTTACTCACAAATTTGATACATTTTTTCTCTTTACTAAGCACTTACCATGCATCTTGACTGTAAACTTATACAATTTTATGTGTAACTTCACAACTGGAGTGAATTTCTTTTCTTTTCTCCATAATTTCATAGATTTGCATGGACAGTAATACTAGCAACCTCAGCATATAACTTTTTCTTTCTTTCTAAATCAAGACCTCTCATCTTTTCATTTAAAGGACAGTTTTCACTTATTGCTTTAGTACAGCATTTATATTTAACAGCATTATACTCTTATGCTTTGGAGTATTTATTAAGTAGATTACTTGAATACAAGCCATGTAATACCATCTACTTTCTCTCTTATCTAGAGTTCTATAATAACTAAAAAGAAGATATCATATATAATATAAATGTACTGAACAAAGTGATGATTCTTATCAGGGGTGGACACAGATGCTAGTTGAAAAACACAATTAGGCTAATCAGAATGATTTTGTAATAAAAAATTTAAAAAATGGTTTATTTCTGAAATTTTTCTTTTATCATTTTGTGCACCTTGGTTATGTAACTAAAATCCTTTGGAAAGTCACGCCATGCGTGGGGAGGCTATTTCAAAAGCACTTATCACAAAATTGTACTGATTACTTTGGATAGCAATTTTATCCACCACCTATGAGTTTCCAAGAAGCATTAAATTTTCACCTCCAACATAGGACTCAAGGTATGGTTAACATTAAGTGCTAAACAAAAGCTAGTTGCTTAAAATACTCTATTGAAAGGAAGTTAGCATGACATTAGAAAAGAAAAACTGCACTCATCCTAAATTTCTTTTGATCACCATGCACAGGAACAAAATGTGAGGCTGGCTTTCTCAGTCTTTCAGACTTAGTGTAACATTATTCATATCTTTAAAGTCATAACCGTTCTATGAGCCTGTTCCACAACCCACAACTTATAATTATAACTTTGTCTTCTGTAATGACAAATTTACTCAGAAATATTTTAATAGATATATACAGTTTTTAAAGAGAAATAGACTCCAAATATTGATAAAAATAAAATATTGCCAAGAGGGAGGTGGTTTTAGTTTGCACAAATGTGAGATATCTTTAGCTGAAGACATGACAGATTAAAGTGAATCCTTTGAAAAGATGGGTACAAAACTTGTCCAGTTATATTGAAGTGCAAATTAATAATTCAGTTGATATTACAAATGTGAATGCATATTTTCATGTCAGTATATATTGAACTATTGACTGAATTTAGAGTTTTTGTAAATGTAAGACTGTAATAATAATTTAGAATGCAGTAAGTTTAATTTGTAATAATGCATCAGACATAGTAATATTTAACAAGCAACTTCTAATATATATTGTCACATATATTATCAAATAGGGAAGTCATAGGACATATATGTAAATTTTATAAAAATACAGAGAGAACAGTAAAGAAATAATGATCTTCATTCTCATTAGGTATACAGTATGGAAAGAAAATCTATAGCGAGAGTAAGTCATATAAATAAAATATACTTATACTTCATGGAAGAAGAGATCAATCATCTACACAAAGCAAAAATTTGGTGATAGAGTCACAGTGAGAGTTGAGAGCAAAAGATGTTTTCAAGTTAAGATGTGAATGATAGTTGAACAGAGATAAAGGGAGACAGTGAGGATGGGCATTCCCAGAGTACAAGAGTTTGTATCTGGAGATGTAGCTGGGTGGTAGAGTGTTTACTCCACATGCGTTTTATCTATTGCATCTTTTCTACCACCCCCCTAGTATTTTTGTTTTGCTGCCAGGAAATAGGTGACAACATAGTAAACAGGGGATGAAAGGAAATACAAGCAGATTAGTTAGATTTATTTTTTAAAATCTCAGTGAGATGCACTAAGAGTCCATTACAGATGTAGAGATCAATTTTTTCTGGATGAAGCAACGTGTTAAACAGAGAAATGTTGCTGGCTCACTGGAAGAAGGCAAGCATGAACTAGCCAGTGTCTAACAATGTAAACAGGCTTGGAAATGAGGGTATTAGAATGATTCCCTTCCTTTTAGTTATACAGAATGTAGAGTAACTGATATAGTATCAATTCAGAAATGTTTATCAGGTAATTGCATGTTTAAAACTGTAATTTATGAATGAGGTTAAAGCTGAATTAAAATGTAAATTTGGAAATTTCCCAAAACAAGTGTGATCATTGAATTCAGTTGAACAAAAGACTTTGGAGGAATCATACAGGCATCAGAAATCTCCAGTGGGCCTTTTAAAACTGTAAATTGATAGACAAGTTCTAAACCCAGGTTTTCTAAGACGGCGTCTGAGAGTTTGAATTTTTAGTAAATTCTCAGTTGATGCTGATACTACTGAGTCAGGAGTATACAGCTTGAGGATTACTGTCCCAGATGAATAAAATTGTTTAAAAATAATGTCAGTGTGACTTACCCTTAACAAATAATCTGTGCTAATGTCAATATATTTTTCTATGCTCTTTTTTTACTGTATTTACCTATAAAAAATAGAAATTGTATTTCTATCTCCCTAAATTTGTTAGAAACCATTATGCCTTCCATAAGTGATAGACTACAGTAGCCAAAAATTAGATTACAAAATTCATCTGTGTGTGTTTTTAAGAAACTCTCAATGTTCTTCATTACCTTGTAAGCTATGCTGCAAAGCCTTTCCACATTTTTTCCACAGACTCTCTAGCCCCTTGTTTGGGTGGTCTCTACTAGCCTGTGTCACATTTTCAGCAGCTGAATATTTCTTTGAGACTTCTGTCCCATATGGGCAATGGCTTGAAAAGCACTTAGCTGTTTACTTTACGTCTTACTATAAATTATTTAATCCTTTAGTTTGTAAATGGCTATTTGTAGGATTAGACAAATTCTGAAAGCTCTGATAAGAGGATTGTTGCATCCAAATTCATGCATAATCCCTAAAAAGCACATGGAACCTACAACCTCAGCTGGGTACGCATGTGGAACAGCTTAACTGAGCATATGTAAGCAGTAGGAATTATTAACCAGTTAGCACTGGCAAATTTGTTTTTGATACATAAGTTTATGCATATAAATATTCACTAATGAAAAGTAATATTACTTCTAAAAATCCAATATAAACCTACCTTGAGTAGATTTCTCCGCATCCTTCCTCTTTCTACTCTGGCTATTGTAATTCCTCCTCAGTTCTTGGTTATATTCATGCAGAGTTTCCCTGGAGTTGAATGACTGCCTTGGTTTTCTCCCATCTTCACTCTCATCAGAAGAACTGGTATAAGCTAGATCCATTTCATGCTTGACTTTGGACAGAGGCTGATAAGGTTTGCAGTCTGTTTGCTCCATCTCTGATTAAAGAAGCCGAGTCTCATGAAAAAAGGATAAGGAAGTTCTTTAATGAAAACAGTCCTGGAAGAGAGTGAAAAACATGAGCCTTTTTAGATTTGTCCTTTTGCAAGGAAACACATCTGGCAGATTCACAATTGGCCTGCTAATACTATCAAAGGAGTGAAGCAAAAGACAAAGTGGATGACATGAAGCTAGCCGGAGGCAATAACACTCTGTTCTACATGCATATATTCTCAAGCATTTAGGATGAAGCTAGAAGTTGTAGCCTCAGAAAATACAAAATTAAAAGACAGATACAAAAATATTTGCATTGGAATGCAAACAAAGGGCAGTATTACTTTGGTATGAGAGTGTCTTTTTAATGTTAAGGACTGTGGTTAGATTAGAAAACATTATGGGATTTGGAAGTGGCCAGGGGTATAAATATTAATCTAGCATAGCTAGCTCACATTTAAAATGAACCTAGTAAGAAAAATACATTCACAAAGAATAGTTCTTCGCCTCTGGTTTACTATTACATTTAAGACCAGGACTGAGGATGCAAAGGACTCTGAATGTGGACAGACAGCTACCAAAGTTCATGAAATAAAGTGTGCTTGAGGGGACTGGACTTCTTGTATTTATATTGTGGCTTTTGAGTCTCAGGCCTGTAGAGAAACGTAGGTGGTGGTAAATTTTTGTTTGTCATAGTACTGAGAGGATGTAAACAACATTTCTAGTGACTATACTGGTATAGGAACAGCAGGATCTAAATTGGGTTTGTAAGCAGCAATATAGAGCTTCATGATAAATCACTGGAAAAGCTCTCCTCCTTTTCCCCTCAATGCTGAGCTAGGAGCTACTGAAGCTCTTAGGGCTAGTAAAGACATTAGCTGCCCTACTTATCACAAACAGTTTGAGATCAAGTGCCATTTAAGATGTCAAAGTCCTCTGGAACATTAAAAGTCCTGGTTGGATTTTTTTAAAGCTTATTTTTTTACATTTATTTTTCTATCATTTTTGTCTTGAAATAAGTCTGTAACTTGTTTCTTTCCTATAATGCTTAAATATGTAGTTTGAAATCAAGTATTGATTCCTTCATTTTTTTTCATCACTTCACCCAGTTTGTTTATTTGTGGCTTCAGACAGGGTTTCACTTTGTATTTTAATATGGCCTGCAACTCACTATATATTTCAGGTTGGCTTTAATTGTACTGACTCCTAGGCTCCCAAGTTCTAAGATTTCGGGGGTGAGCTGCCATGCTTGGCCTCCACAGGCATTTTTGTGGAAAGGCCTTACTGTGCAGCCCAAACTTATCTCAAATTTATTATCCTCTTGCCTTAGCATCACAAGGACTGATACTACTTCTCCTGAACCCCAGGAATCAGCCATGTGCATTTTCAATGAAACCTACTGACATATAAATTATGGATCTTATACCATATATAATACCTCAGAGCTTGGAATCCCTATTGCATTTATGGTAAGCATATAGAAACCAGAAATCCTTCAGTAATGTTCATGGGTGGCTAATGCTAAATGGTTCATTCTAGTTTATAGTATGAACACAGCATTATATGTTGAAGATTTATAAAACCTAATGTTAAGGTTCAGGAAAGAAAACTTGAACCTTCAAATTTCATAGATGCAATACTATTTAGTACTATTCTAGTTAAACATATATTCAAAATTATTATTCAAATACAAAAATACTACAAAGGTTCTAGGAATATTCCAAGGTTTTGGGGGGTTAATATCAGAAATGAACATCCTGAGATAAAAGACAGATATGGTGTTTTCATTACTTCTTTTATTCTTTGAGATGAATATATTACATCATTTCTCCTTTCTCTTTCCTCCCTTCACGTCTTCCCATATAAGTCTTATTCCCTTTCAAATTCCCGGTCCCTTTATTTCATTAACTGTTGCTGTATGCATATACATGTTGTTCAATCAGCAGTGCTTGATTATAAGGTCATTTCATGAACCCATTCTCTCTATAATTTTCTAATGCTTGTCTAGTCAGTTGTATTTTTTTTTCACGTTTAGTACCAGCATGGATCTCTCTCCTGTACTACAGGTTTGAGTATCTAACTGGTTGCTGAAGATTTCCATATAATTATCTATAAAGTCCTCTGAAATTTGATCTGTTTGAAACTGGACTCTGTCACTCCTCCAAAGGCACCCAAGAAGTTAAAGCCGTCCTTGCTTCCTATCATCTTTCACATCTAATACGTCTTCCATTAGTTAGTACATTTGTTCCAAACATATTTATTACTTCCTCAGTAGTACTTTGGATCAATTGATTTCCAAGCTAGAGAACTGTAACTTTTCTCCTAATGAGTGTCCTATTTACACCATTGCAGCCTGACAGCAATTTACCCTCACTGTAGTCAGAGTTCAAGTTTTAACATATAAGTGTGATTATTTGAAGAAAAATGTCCTCCTATAGGCTTATAGATTTGAAAGTTTGGTCACCAGTTAGTGGCATTATTAGGAGGTGTGGCCTTGTTGGAATAGGTGTGGCCTTGTCAGAGGAAGTGTGTCACTGGGGATAGGCTTTGAAGTTTCAAAGACCTTAGCCAGTCCTGGTGTCTCTAGTTCTCCCTGTGGATCTGGATGCAGAGCTCTCAGGTCCTTCTTGATCGATAGGTCTGCCTGCACACTGCTATGTTACCACCATGACAATAATGAACTAAAACTCTGAAAGTGTAAGCCAGCCCCAATTAAATGGTTTCCTTTATAAAAGTTGCCACAGTCACAGTGTCTCTTCATAGCAATAGAACATTTACTAATATAATTTCTAATGTTCTCCTATTTTCTGAAGCACTAATTGTGTGCCATGCTCTAAAATAAAAAAAAAAAAAAAACCTACAATGGCCTACATGGGCCTTTGCTTAAATTTTTCAAACTCATCTAGTCTTGTTTTTCTTCTGTTCATGTACTGTAGTTATACTGTAGTTCTGTTTCTGAAAACACCAAACCTTTTCCCACCTCAGGGTACCCTGCCATGGAAAAACTACCCTACGTGAGACTACTCATTCTTCTCTTCTGTCTTTTCAAAAAATTCATTAACAAATGGCATGATACATGAAATTCAAATCTAAAAATATCTCATTTCTAATGTCTAATGTTATATTATGGCAACCATGATTTATCACAATATAATTTTATTTACTTTTATGTACACAAATATTGCCATTCTCTTTACTTTCAATGTATCTATTTGAAACACACAACGAGATATTACATATATGAAATGAGTAAGAGACAGAAAGCAACACAGAAAAACAGATGTTATATAGCTGTTGTGACCACTTTCAAAGTTCAAGTTGCAGCAATTCCCACCTAAAAATCAGCTAGGAACAAGGAATGTCACACTTATTCAATGTTTTTTTGAAGATCCTTGAAAGCAATCATCCTTTAAAGTAGAATACCAACAAAAGCTCTTTGACCCATCTATCATAACATTTTTGTCCTAAAATATGTCAGTTAATCCAGGACACATGAGAGAAACAGTCTATTTTTTTCTGTTCGTTTGTTTTTCATTTGTTTTGCTTTTTTTGAAAATAAGATTGATTCACACAATTGTGTGGGCTGGGGCTTTGAAAATATGTAATTGTGATATCAAAACTCAAACATCAGATCTCAAATATGATTGGCAAATAATTCCTTTATGAAAAATTTACAAGCTCCAAATTTAACATTTGGAAAAAGACTGACATTTGAAATGCAACAAAGTTTGAAAGCATAGTAATTTCAAAAAGACATTGTTGCAAATCTGTCATGGACAAAAACTACATTCCTAATTGCTTCCCTGTTTTTTTTTTCCATTGAGTCCAATGCTAGGTCAAACTTATTTAGACATGATGGAGAAATACTAAATTCTAATCACTAGTCTGTACTTGTTTTCAATGGAACAACTGGCTGGGATGCTCAGTAAACAGCATGCTCTCTCTGAGAGACTATTTTCCCTAAATATAAAGTGAAGACATTGAGTTACCTCAGAAATCTCTTCTAGCTCTAAAACTCCCAATTGCCTTTGAAATGAAAGAGAAGCTGAGGTTGATTTGCCATTAAAAGAGGAAATATATTCAATTCTATGTTTGTATTGTTAATCATGCCCTCTTTTTTCTTTTCTGTTCCCTTCCTCTCCCAGAACTGATATTACACACTCCAATGTGCTATAGGATATTGGAATGAAAATATAGCTTTTGAATCCATGCATCCTTGTTCATATCCATGATTAATAATTACTTTACTTTTGCTCTACTTTATTTTGTTTCTATATCTCATTTATTTTTAAATTATTTCTTTTATTTTTGATATTATATCATTACATCATTTTTCCCTTCCCTTTTCTCCCTCCCACCAAACCCTCCCATAAACACTCCTAGCTCTTTTTGAAATGGATGGCCTCTTTTTTACTGATATTACATGCAAATATATGTATATATGTGTATACATGTATGTTCATAGATACATAAATATACTCTGCTCAGTCTGTTTAATATTAATTGTATGTATGCTTTTGCATGCAGTGGCCTCTCAAGATGAACTCTTGTTTCTGGTTTATTCACGATGTATATCATCTGATTTTATTCATAGTACCTGTTTATGAGTTGAAGCCTTAACAAAGAAGTCATGTTCCAATTGAGAAAACAAGAAACAATACATAAAACACAGGATAAGGTTAGCAAGCCTTTCATAGCACAACACTTACAGGGAAAGAGACCACAAAATAGTGAGGGAAGAGCGAGCAAGGGCTATTGAACTCTTTGCAAATGTGGCAATATGTTTTCCTCAATAAAATCCTCCTACATTATTTTAGCTTGACAAATTTAGATTGTGAAATCCTGACTGATTGTTCTCTTTCTTTTTCTTAAAAACATCATTGAAATGGGAAAGAGTTGTGGAGGCTGTCTATGACAGTAATGTAGTCACCGAGTCTTTAAAAAACTGGAGGAGAAATCTTCCTCATCATTTTACTATCTAGAAAGATGAATACAGTTTTTTTCTAGTTTATTTTCTTGACTTTCATGTTTCTCCCTTCCCGTGTGACACATTTTAATACAATTTCTATGATAATAACTTTAAATATCGCTGCAAAGGGGATGTACCACAATTTGCTATCCCCTATTATTGGATATTTACATGTCTCCCTCCCAATTTATGAATATTATATCTGAAGCATTGTGAAGACACCATAAACATCTTTTATTATCTTTATTGTTTTGTTAGGATAGATTCCAAGAGCATGAATTAATGAGCCAAACGTCTTCAATATATTGTTGCTTGGAAAACTATAATATACACTATCATTAGCAATGTGTGAGACATTCCTTTCATGGCACCCTGGTCAATTTCGCGTATTGTTTTAAATGTCTATTTAAATGAGTAAATTAAGAGTGCCATCTTTTAATTTGCATTTGCTTGTTGATAAAATTTCAGTTTCTGAACACTTTCTAATTCTATTTCCTCTTCTGTGATCTCTTTATAGCTTTCATATATTTATATACTGGGAACTTTTCTTGCACTACAAAAGACATTAACCTTTACTCATGCTATGCAACAAATAGCATGACCTTCCATCCAGAATATTTACTGCAACTAACTTTCACAGTGAATTCTTTGCCATTTTAACTTTATGGTTTTTTTTTTTTTTTTTTTGGTAAGCATGAGAGGAGGAAAACATGAGCAATGAGTAGACGTAGTTCCTTTTGAAAAGTATGTCAAACTTGATAAAAGCAAGAACATTTCCAAAAGCAATTTGTTAATATTTGATTGTTAAGTGGCTGCTTAATTGACTATATTCAGTTACTCACAAAATGAATTGCATTTTGGCTGAACTCTGTCAGGAAAATGACCATTTTCTGTATGGTGATGGCCAAAAGACATACAGAAAGCCAACAAATCAATTTGATTTTGTCATAGAATTTGCCAGCTTTTTCTCATCTAATGGACACATCAAATTATTTCAGCAAATAAAGAAAGAATTAACTATCCAGGTTTTAGGATACAGGATGATCATTTTATCTAGAAAGTGATGGATTCTGAAGGAAACTGCTTTTGTGGTAGGTACATCAGCATTTTATGACACCAAGGAGGTGATACTCCAGCTTCAAAATGAGTTCTATTTACTACATTAATTCATATATATTCAGTTAATTTTGACATTAGGAATTTTAAAATCTTAACACCTGGAAAATTCAAATATGATCTAAGTCATTTGTTGAAACAGTTGCAATAGATATTGTCATGGCACCTTGCTAGGCTAGTTCTTTAGGTCATTTTGAAGGAGAAAATCCAAAGTTATGCAATTTTACAACTAAATAGTGATATTGCATCGCTTTTCAGATATTCTTGGTCTTTCTTGCTGTGTATATTTTATTTATTTTTGCTTTGCTTTTGTTAAAACCTCTACTGTTTGGATTAATATGCTTCATATGAGACACATGGAAAAAGGAAAGACTTTGAATAGGAAGGGCTCCACAAAGAACTTCTAAACAACTCTTTCAGAAACAGAAGGCTTAATAAAATTTAGTGTTCTCCATTGCAGTTAAGATAAACTTGACCATGAATTTACACACATACATACACCAAAAAAATTGAATAAAATATCTATAGACTGACACTATATTATGATTTTGAAAAATTTCTAGTTCATAATGCATCTCAAAATGAGTTCCCAAAATATCACTAAGAACTTTTTTAGTGATTGTGTAAATAACTTGTACATTTCTATTTCTTAGTAATTTGCAAGTGATAATTCATCTTTGAGTTGCAGTGACATCTATCTCTATCTCTTCACGTCTTTTGGAACCTTAACAATGCCCTAAAGTAATTTAAAATTATCTGCCTCTTATTACTTTCTTACATCCTCTGTGTTGGATTATGCAGATCATCTAACCACTTAATAGGCAGAGCAATCTTCAAGAAAATTGAAGGTAACTCAATATATAAAAGCTTCTTTTTACTCTTTGGAGAAAAACAATAGCTGCTTATTTCCCCAAGTAAACAATCATATTCAATTCATTTTCTTACAAAGAAATCCATTGGGGTTTTGTAAATTTCATAGTAATTTTAGCATTAACATACTTATCCAAAATGTAGCATCAAACTTAATATAGTATCTTCAAAAATAATAGGTTTTAAATGTGGTGTTATGTAATTGGAGATACCATTTCCATCCATAGTTTACGAATAACAAGTATTAATCAACACTCTCTTATTGCTGTCAATCTACAGCATTAGTTTAGCAAAATTGGCACTTTATTAGTAACCCTCTCGAATTTCGTGTGTAACAATTGGAAGCAGTCAAATGTTCACTGCTTGCTACTAGAATCTCATTTGCAATTATGCTAAACATTAGACTGTAAAAGATCTAATCAAATTAACATAACATATGCTCCAAAATATAGACCCTTTAGTGATTTGATTGCAGAGGTGGATATGGAGGTTAATTCTGATCTCTGGGATTTATACTGAGGAGTTTACTGCTGTGAGCAAATGACAACTAAATCATAGCTGGTAAGTTACTATTAGGAAAATCCCCATAAAATAGTCTTCCAACATAACTTTTAGATACAGTTTTAGGATAAAATATTCTGCTTCTATTTCATATCTATAATGTGGGGTTAATACCAAATTTTGTTGTTATCATGAAGCTAATGTACAATTATTTGGTAATGGTAAATTACCATTTCCAAAAATTGCTACATTTTCTACCAATAGTTACACAATAAAGACACAGTACAGACAGAATTGTGAATTTTCTTCATGAGGAGTTCTACAAGACCTGTACCCTACTAGGTACTGGAAATCTAGTTAACTACTCAGTAGTTTGAAGCCATGTTTATTGGAGAAGAACTACAATCATTAATTTACTAAACTAGCAAAATCTCTAATAATCTATTAACATTTCCCCTTTACCCATAATGAATTATAGCCCTCATTCCTGATAACTATTTCTGTATATACATATTTGTTTTTTTGAGACAGGGTTTCTTTGTGTAGCCCTGGCTGTCCTGGTTCTTACTCTGTAGACCAGGCTAGCCTTGAACTTAGAGACCTGCCTGCTTCTGCCACCTGAGTGCTGGACTTAAAGGCTTGCACCACCACACCTAGCTCTGATCACTAGGGTTTATAAATGCTTTAGGACTCAACTCAGTTCCTTAATCTTTAGTGACAAGTGCTTTAGTACAAGAGCTGCTTTTCTAGCCCTAATGTATAATCTTTTGCACCTGGCTTCTTTAACAATACTCTTAATGGTTCATTTATGTTGTAACGCATATCAGTAAATAATGTCCTTTTTCTTGATTGGTATAATCCTTTGAAACTGTTTTAACTCTCCCTTTCTGTTCTTAATTCTGCAATTCATTTTATGCATATAGTAATATGTATGATGCAGCCTACATTTTGCCTGAGCTAATGGGACTCTGTTTAGTTTTCTTTGATTTTTTTCTCTTCTTTCTAGAGTAGATAAATTTGATATATCTATATATCTGTGTTTAACTGATTATTTTTCATTATCTTCAATGTTTTTTGAATCTATTTGGTGAATGCTTTATTGTAATTATTTGCCTTTTAGTCATAGAATTCTCTGCTACTTCTTATCATAGTTTTTACATTCCTTTGCAAAACATGGTCATTTTGTCATTTTTCCATTGATTACATACTAGCCATTGTTTCGAATACTTGTTTGTTAATTGCAGTGCTTGAGATATTCAAACATAGTTAAGCTATTTTTGCTCTTTTGATTGAGATTGTTTCAAATTTTATTGTGGTGGTTTGAATAAGACTGACTCCCATCTGCTCGTATATGTGAATGAACACTTGGGCCCCAGTTATGAAATTGTTTGGGAAGGATTAGGAGATATGACCTTGTTAGAGAAGGTATGTCACTGGGAGTAGGCTTTCATGTTTCAAAGGACTTGTGTCATTTGCAGTGTGTGTGTGTGCATGTGTGTGTGTTTGTGTTTGTGTGTGTGTGTTTCTGCATCCAACTTACAGATCAAATGTCAGCTCTCAGCTGTAGCTACCCCATGCTTTTGGTAGCCATCATGCACTTTACGGCTCTGAAACCATAAACCCCAAATTAAATGTTCTCTTTCATAAGTTGCTTTGGTCATGGTACATTATTACAGCAGAAAGTATTTTAATGTTGTGGAAAGATAATATAATACAATACCAAATGGTAACTCAGAACAGAAAACAAGAATTAAAGTTATTAATACTAATTTCATGCAAAGAGAGGAATAACTTTCTATTTACCTAATTTTCTACAAGCAATGTCTGTTAAAGTGTCACCATGAAAAACAGTATCCATTAACATACAGAGGAGATTATTTCTCTAAAAAGTAAAATATTGAATGGAAATATACAAGGTTACCTTTGTGTTTTGTGATTATGAATTAATTTTCAATGATTTACATTTATCCATTCTGTATATTAAAGTCATATTGCATTTTTATCAAAATGTCAATTAGAAGTTTTAAATGAAAATTTTCTTATTTCACTTTTCTTATTTTCATGTTCCTTTTCATATTTATGTCATATACATATAGATGTGTAAATGCTCAGGTTGCTAAATATTAAAAACATCCAGTTTCCAAGGAATGCTAGGTTTTTTTGAAACTATCAACATTTACATATAGTATTACAAATTAAAGGCCTGACATCTATCTGACATAATAATTTATCTTCACTCTCATGTTCAAAAGAAAACACAGAGGTTCAGATATTTGCCAAAGGTCACATAGCAAGAAGGAATCAGAATGTGGCAGAGGACAGGTGTCCTTATTTCTGACTGGATGCTATTTTTACTACATGCATCCTAACACAAAGAGTATCAAACTGGTCATACTATTTCTTTATCAGCCAACCTACGTAAACTCACATGAATTCAAAGTCTTTCCATCAATTAAATGTAATATCCATTTTATTTACTTAACTGTACCCAAAAGCCATGTGCAGGAAAGAGGCACTCAGATGAAATAACAGGAGGAAGCAGTAGAATTTTGTGACATATGGCATGCTTGCTGGTGAAATCAAAGGTATGTTTCATGCCAGCTTTTTGTCTGCAAAGTGTCTTTCATTTCACTAAGAGGTATACCCCATGCCAAGAAACTCGCAACCTCATAGCCTTTCCTTTTGAAGCCTAAACCCATGAGAGGATGGACTTGGCATGACTTGATGGAACATTGAATGCAATATGTTTGACCCATTTGTGGGTACAAACTATCCATATTATCTACTGTACAGAACGACTGTGAATTGTCATCTGAGTTCCTATCAGATAAGTCTTCAGTTTACCCATGTCAATAGAATATGCTTTTTTACATGGAACTCAGCAAATTAAAATAACCGAGGAAAAGAAAAGATAAAAGAGGAAGCAATCATGTGTTTCAAAGCATGGAGAAATAGAAATTTGACTTTTTGTACAATAATAAAATGTCACATAGCAAGAAGGTATCAGAATGTGGCAGAGGACAGGTGTCCTTATTTCTGACTGGATGCCATTTTTACTACATGCATCCTAACACAAAGAGTATCAGACCAGTCGTTTGTATCAACAGTTTTGTATCAACTGTCCTAATGGCTGCTAGTTTAGGCCAAAAAATTAAGTCTTTGCAACTGAGTCCAACCACTTATAAACCAGGGAAAGTGGTTTCTGGTGAGCAGGGAATGAAAACATTTTTGAAGAAATTATTTTCATAGAATTTTTAAGAAAACACCACTTTAATATTATTACTACAGTCCCTCAACAGAAACTCTCAACTAGGAATAAAGAGACTCATATATAAGGAGTGGGTGTGCTGACTAAATATTTCCCAGAAATCTGTCTGTTTGGATGACTTGGCCTGCCCACATGCTATGGTCATTTTTCTTTTTATTTAGTAAATCTTATCTTAGGTGTTAATACTTCTTCTGAAAGTCCACTCTAACACAGATATCGAAGGGAAGAGTGTATAAGCCCTCAAACTATTCTACAATCAAAGAAGTACCAGTGAATACCAGAAAACTTTTGTATGGGATAAAGAGGTATATTCTACTAATAAATACTCTATTATCTCTATACATATAACTGTTCCATGTACCCTCTCTCTCTCTTTTCTTTCTCTATGTGTGCAAGTGAGTATATAGGTACATATATTCCTTGACATGTGTATAGAGGTCAGGAGAAACAAGCTTAGGTGTTGGTCTGTGCTTAGGTTATCTCTTGTTGGAGACCTGGTCTCTAGTTATTAGCAGCTACATTTACCATGCTAGTGGTCCTATGAGATTCTCTCTCCCTCTAATCTTGGTATAGAAACAGTGGGGTCAAGTAATCATGCTACTGTAAGACAAGGGTTCTGGAAATCTGAACTCAGGTTAACATGCTTGTATGACTTACCCACTGAGCTACATCCTCAGATACTGTTTCCATATTTATAAAATTAAAACAGCAGCTTAATCACAGTGTTGATGTGAAAATTGACTAAAACATAATTTATACATATTTTATTACTAATAGAAAATATGTATACCATAAAGGCATTAACAATGGAAGATTCTTAAGTGGAATAATAAGTTACAATACTAATAAAATTTTTGCTAATTTTTCTTATTGTATTTTTAAGAATGAAAACTTTTTAAGAGTATAATGAAAAATAAAGAATGCATAGTATGTAAAACAATTTATACAAACCTCGTAGTCTAATGTGATTTATTGAATAATTGCTCACTGTCTCATTGTTGGTCCCTATGGTTGTCATTAATATCAACATGAAGATAACATTCATGAATGAAGAGCAAAATGATTTGTTTGATCAAGTAGGTAACCCAAACTTGATGAATACATACATAGATCTGTTATCAATAGAAACAAACAAAAACCTCTTTGACCAAAAACAAGTGAATTCAAGAAGTGATAGGCATATTTGAAGGAGATACATATAATCATCCCCAAAAAAGAAATATTCAGTTATAAAACTTAAGACTATTTATTTGAAAGCAGGCAAGAGGATAGATTTGGAGGGAGGTACTGGAATCAAGAAATTACATTATAATCTCAAAAGAAGAAAAAATAGTTTTAAAATGTTAAATAACAATTTTCTTCAAAATATTGAAATTTGTCGCAGAATATTGCTGAGACACTGTGGAAAGCTTTTTTTAAAATTGGATATTTTACTTATTTACATTTCAGATGTCATCCCCTTTATGCATTTCCTAGAAAATCTAGAAAACCTCTATCCCATACCTACTCCTCCTTTTTGCTTTTACACCATTTTAATTACATGCATGTGTTAAGGTTAGTTCTAGGTTGAGGAACTAGCAATACAATAGATGCAAATAGTCAAGGAACAAGCAAGACAATAAACACAAATAGTCAAAGAACAAGCAAGTCAATAAACAGAATTCTGTGCTCACTCCCATGATTTCGTGTTTTTTTTTTTTTTTCTTTCGAGAAAGGGTTTCTCTGTATAGTCCTGGCTGTCCAGGAACTCAATCTGTAGACCAGGCTGGCCTCGAACTCAGAGCTGGGATTAAAGGCGTGCACCACCACTGCCTGGTCATGACCACTATTTCTAAGGGCTTATCAGGACGACCAAAATATCTGAGCCTACCTCCCAGTGGAAAACTTTTTAGAACTCATTATTGTTAACTTTCAAACCAGGCACAACTGCTGATGTACCTATTTAACATATCAAAGTAGACCCGGAGGCCAGGTTCTCCCAGCATCCAGAGGTCACTTCCTTTTACAGGGTGTGGCTGCCATACCCAGCCCCCTACCTTCTAGGCCAGGGTCTAGGCTGCCCTTCCCTCAGGACATCTTCCTTATATAATCCAGCCATTTTGATTACCTTTGTACCTTTGGCCTCCTGGCTGCAGAGCCTGGCTCCCTTCTCTTATCTTTCCCCCTCTTGGTCCCCCTCCATCTCTCTGCATAACTCTAGGGATCATAACTACTCTGGTCTCTCCCAGATATCCTGCCTCTGGACACTCTACTGTTTATCTACAACAAAACTTTCTCCTCCACCATAAATACCCAGGAGCACATTTCCTTTTCTTTTCAGTTGTTTTTTTTTTCATTGAACTACATTTTTCAGAAACATGCACATATATGTTTTTGTGTTTGTTCATACACACAGACATATTCATTTTTTAAAAATACTTCAGAATCATAGTGGCTTCCTCCTGATACCAAACAATATAAGATTCTACTGTAACACCTCCCAAAAATTCTAGTACATTACCTTCTATCTTCTTCCATAGTCATTCCTCTCTCTTCACAGGTTACTTGATTTGTTTACATTTGTTCCTTTTTCTCAGGATTCCCAGATGTCTCCCCAGAACTTAATCAAAGTGATTAGTAACTAACTGGAATTAAATGGTTTTCTCTCTGAGAAGAACTTAATTGCTGTAGAAGTCATCTGGAAATTCAGTATTTGACTAAAGATACTGTCATTGGCTTGAAATTTTAGGCCCCATATTTGACTATTTAAGGGAGATATCTTGTGATTGGAGAATACTTTGAGTTCCTGAAGTAAAAATAATCCAAAAATTTATAGAACACCCTTTCTGGATTTAATATTCAGTAAGGACACCGATTTTTCTTTTTTTTTTCTTTTTTTTTCCTGAGTGGGGGAGTTGGAATGGTAGATTGGTTTTATTTTTAGTTATTTTATTTATTTACATTTCAAATATTACCCCCCTTCTCAGTTTCCCCCTCTGCAAATCCCTTGTCCCTTCCCCCACTCCACCCAGCTTCTATGAAGGAGCTCCCTCATCAACCCACCCATTTCAACCTCACCTCACCACCCTAGCATTCCCCAGTGTTGAGGCATCTAGTCTCCACAGGACCAAGGGACTCCCCTCCCATTGATGCCAGATAAGGCAATCCTCTGCTACATAAGCAGCTGGAGCCTTGGGTTCCTCCATGTGTATATTCTTTGGTTGGTGGTTTAGTCCCTGGGAGCTTTGGAGGGTCTGATTGGTGGTTATGTTGTTCTTCCTATGGGGTTACAAACCAATTCAGTTCCTTCAGTCCTTCCCCTAACTCTCCGTTAGGGTTCCCATGCTCAGTCTGAGGGTTGGCTGCAAGAATCTGCACCTGTATTGGTCAGGTTCTGGCAAAGCCTCTCAGGGGACAGCCATAACAGGCTCCTGTCAGCAAGGGCTTCTTGGCATCAGCAATAGTGCCTGGGTTTGGTGTCTGCAGATGGGGATAGATCCCTAAGTGGGGCACTCTCTAGATGATTTTTCCTTCAGTCTCTGCTCTACTCTTTGTTCCTATATTTTATTGAGACAGGAACAATTTTGTGTTAATATTTTTGAGATGGGTGGGTGGCCCCATCCCTTTAACCAGGGCAATACCTATCCATTGGATATGGTCTCTACAGGTTCTCTCTCCCCTTTGTTGGATATTTCAACTAATGCCATCGTATCGCCATTATGTCCTGGGAGCCTCTTGTTTTCCTGGCATCTGGGACTTTGTAGTAGCTATCCCCATCCCAGTTTCCCATCCCCCGCTGCTACACACCTCCATTCAATTTCCTGACATGATTTGTGGTTTTATGGACACTAACAATGATAGTTTTCTTTCTTCCACATCCTTAGAAAGAATAAATGTGACATAATTAGTATTTCGGACAACTGGATTAATATTGCCACATAGGTAACGAATTTAGACTATCCTATGAAAATGATTGTTAATATCTTCAAATAAAATTCTTCTCATTTGATTCAGTGATACAAATCTAAGGTCCTTTATGCCTCTACATATCCTTGGAAGTCCCAGAAAAGCTTCAGGCTTCAAGTTGCTGAAAGGGAATTGGTATTTCTGGGATTTTCATTTTCTCAGAGTCTTATTTGGTATTTATTTCAAATACAAAGGTAAAGTTTCCTAAAGTAACTGGCTCTTATTTTTTTTTCCTTGACAAAGCATATTAAAAAAAAAAAACAGGTGACATTTCACGCTATGATGTTTTCTCTTCAGGGTATCTGTATTATTTGGTAATTAAGTCATTATTATAACTGTTTTTTTTCTTTCATTCTTTTTGTTAAGAAGAGATATTTCTAATGATGATCCCAAAGCACAGCATAAACTAGAAATTACTTCTAATGTTTCAAGAAAAGACTAATTCATTCATTGTAGATTATTAGTAAATATACTTTACTTAATTTTCATTCTCTAGAACTGGTACAAAGGATGTTATTCGGTTAAGCAAGGAATACAACTATGAATAATACTACAGTTAATTTTTAAAAAGTTACCACCACCAAGACCTAGAACTGCAAATCACCCTCTAAGGTAGCTGTAACTTACTTTGAGGCACTGTTATCTCAACGCAGTTACTCATGTGAAAGTCCTACTAACACTTAGGTGACATCTACTACCCTTAGCACTAGGTACTCAATTATATGTCTGAGGTATTTTAACATCAGTATACATATATATATATATATATATATGTGTGTGTGTGTGTGTGTGTGTGTGTATATATACACATATATATTATATATGTATATAGTACTATACACACACACATATATATATATGTATAGTGACAAATGTGGTATAAAGTGTAATAATTTTCACACTACTTATCACAGAAAATGAAGTGGGTATGGACTAAATTTTAACCATGTTTCAGTATTTTGTACGTAGGCAGTGAACAATGAATAATATAAACACTAATTAGGTATATTTGATATTTGAAGCAATATAAAGTTCATAGTTAAAGGGAAAATCCTAAAGATATCAGACATGATTTCCTTATAATGTAATCAATATTTAGAAAGAAATCACTGAAGCAAAGAATAATGAGGTTGACAAGTCAATAACCTTGATATAGTTATTCAGAATTACCACTTATGTATTATTTTAAAACAAAATAAAAATTAAATTTGATATGTCAAGTATATCACGATATGGTACCAGTTGTATAGTTTGTGTGTTGTGTATATAAGGGTGAGTGTGTGTGTATGTGTGTGTGTATGTTATGTGGAGGACAGAGAAGAAGAGAGAATCTGATTGCTAAAAATTGTAATAAATAACTGATAGCCACAACATAAGTTACAAAAAATGGCATTGAAGCTAAAATATGAGAAAACATAAGGAAGAAATATTTACTGTGATTTATTTGAAATGATAATAGTAACAATAGCTCTACTCCAAGTAAGATGTATCCTTAAAACATGAAGTACTTTGCCTCTTGGATTTACTTTCCCCATGACCTTAAGACTTTTCTGTATGTGAAAATGAAATATTAAGGTGTGCAACTGCTTTGGCCAGACCAGGCCCAATGTTATCATGGTGAATATATCTGAACTGTTCACACAAATCTTTCTGAGAATCATGGTCAGGGTGACATTTTTTCCTCTTAGTAAACAAGTAAAATGGAATTGTTACTCAATATAACACCTGAAATTTATGTTAAAAAAATTGAAAAGACTCTTAACTATTTCAAGCATAGATGACTTTTACCTTATCATACTAAACTCTCTTGGAGGCAATTTCTCATGACTATAATAAGAAACGAAAGTGCTCAACATCTTTAGAAAAAAAATCATTTTGAGGTTTGATGGTTTAGCTCAGTTCAGTTTAGTTTTTTTTTTAACCTAGAGCATGAACATAGGCCTTTATTGGTGGTGTATCCAATATAACAAATTAGAAACTCTTGGCCTGATATTACTGCTTTTCATTTTGTACAAGCTACTTACTTGTTACAGAATATGGCCTGGGAGAGCTCAGTTTGTATCACTGCTCTAACACTCTTTTAGTGCATCCTTTCCCTAGCTGTAGATTCCTTAAAAAATTCAGGGTTTTGAGAGGCTTAATATTTTCTAGTTTCTGCTACAATTTGCTTCGCCTTTAGCATAGAAATATTTCAGTATGCAAAACTTAATAATCCCATAAGAAAAATACTAATAATCAGCTTGAGAAAATCTAGTACTATTTGCAGATGACAAAATCTCTTAGG
Source organism: Grammomys surdaster (assembly GCF_004785775.1). Taxonomy (NCBI): domain Eukaryota; kingdom Metazoa; phylum Chordata; class Mammalia; order Rodentia; family Muridae; genus Grammomys; species Grammomys surdaster. Next base: position 5,542,651 of record NW_021604562.1, on the reverse strand, counting down.
TTAATCAAATTAAAAATAAATCATGTGGCTTTCCACTTTAATGATAGATTATAATTACATTTTTATGAATTAATTTTAATTAAATAATACAAAATAAGGGGGAAAACTAGATGTATTAAAACTCTCATCTCATCATTTAAAGAACTAAAAAATAGAAAAAATACATTGGGTCAAAATAAATTAATTATTATAGGTTATTGATAATCACTTAATTAAATATCATGCCATGACATTAAGTAGGAACAAAGAAAATTGTATTGAGACAGGCTGACTCCATGACAGATTTCAAATTGGTACTCTAGGAGACTAGGCCTAAGAACTTGGCAAGTCCAGGCAATTCAGTTATAAAACCCCAGGCTTCAGGCAGCTAGTCAGAAACTAGAAAGTGCCCAGCCACCTAGCCTGAAGCAAGGACAGCATGTTTCCAGACCTCCCTGGTAACAGGTTCCATTCCCCATGTCCAGGGCCCAGGTAACGGAATGTCCCTAGAGATGGAATTAGATAAAGGCCATCAACCACCCTCTACCCCCAGAATCCTCTAATGTTCTTTAAATCTAGCCTGTGAGCTCATCTGGTTGTCTGTCATAGTCATTATCTGACATTATCATTCATTTGTGATGATACATTCACCATTCTTCACAATCTCAGATTCCAATTCTCCAGTCTCATCCCCAGCCCCTTAGGAGATGCCTTTCACAGGTCTGTCTTCCCTATCTTCTTCTATTCCCTGTGAACTCTACAGATCTTAGCAGGCACAGCTTTCTTCCTTCCTGTATAACCTTTCAACACTCTGTCCTAGCCAGCTCCATTCCTGCTTGTCAGCTCCCAATACCTAAAACCAAATTCTACCAGGGAACCTCAGTGACTACAGTTGGCAAGAACTCAGAAGTACTCCCTGCAAGCATCCTATACTCACCACATGCACCTAAAATCCAGACATTGTTACAGAAACCAATGACCAGTAAATCTACCCAGCAAAGACAAGACACAATATTAGCACCTACAATGACCAATTATATCCAACACAGATGCCTAGATGACAACATAAAATCATGATGAATGACAGTCAGGACAGTCTGACTCCACTAGAGTCTAGCAACCTTACAACAAATGAAAATTAGGAAAACAGGCCTGAAAAAATGCAACATAGCTGAAGCATAAGAATTTGAAAACAGCTATTATGAATGTGCTCAAGGATCTTTAAGAAGATTTCAAAAATTCTGTCAGTGAATTCTGTGAAATCACACACACACACACACACACACACACAAAATCCAGTGGAATGAAATATAGAAAACTGATCAAGACACAAAAGTATAAATAGAATGAATAAAGACCAAAATGGAGGGAAAACTGGAAATTAAAAACTTAGAAGTATATCAGAAATATCAGAGGCAAGATTTACCAAGGAAATATAAAAGATGAAAGAGAGAATATCAGATATTGAAGACAAAATAAAAGAAATGGATATAATGGTTAAAGAGAATGTTAAATATCTCTATCTCTATCTATGATCTATATACCTACATCTCTATCTCTATATCTCTACATATCTACATCTATATCTATATATGTGTGTATATCTATCTCTATCTCTCTATATCTATTTATCTATCTATCTATCTATCTAGGCACAAAACATCTTGGAAATCTGGGTGTGATGTTTTGAATATGCTCAGCCCTAGGAGTAGCACTATTAGAAGGTGTGGCCCTGTTGGAGTGGGTGTGGCTTTGTTGAAATAGCTGTGTCACTGTGGGCGTGGGCTTTAAGGCCCTCATCCTACATGGCAAGCCAGGCTTCTCTAGAGGCCTTCAGATGAAGATGTAGAACTCTCAGCTCCTCCCACACCATGCCTGCCTGGATACTGCCATGTTCCTGCCTTTATAATAATGGACTGAACCTCTGAACCAGTAAGCCAGCCCCAATTAAATGTTGTCCTTATAAGAGTTGCCTTGGTCATGGTGTCTGTTCACAGCAGTAAAACCCTAAGACAGAAGTTGGTACCAGGGACTGGGGCAATGCTGTGATAGGCCTGACCATGCTTTTGTTTGGAAGAATGTGGATTAGGGGACTTTGGATTTAGAAAGCTGTGGAATGCTTTCAGTTGGGCTTAATGGGCCATCCTAGTAGGAATATGGAAGACTTTGTTACTGAGAGTGATTTGAACTGTTTGGACCTGGCCCAAGAGGTTTCAGTGAGAAGAACTTCAATATGTGGCCTAGAGACTGTTTTTATGATATTTTGGTGAAGAATGTGACTACTTCTTTTCCTTGTCTTAAGAGTCTCCCTGAGGCTAAGGTGAAGAGATTCAGATTAATTGCATTGACAAAGGAAGTCTCAGAAATGCCTATCAGAGACTTTGTTCTCTGATGAAGTCTCTTGAAGAGCATTTTAAACAAGCATAGCAAGCTGAGAAAGGAAAAGTATAAAATATAAGGATCAAGTATTAAAGGGGCACCAGGAAGTGAAATGGAGCTGAATCTTGTGTTCAGGGATATTAAATTGAATTAAGCTAGTAGTGATATTGGGGCAAGATCCAACCCAGCTAAATTTAGGTCCAGGCAAGTTAGTACAAGTCTTTCATCCCAGGAGACAAAGATAAGCAGTTCTCTTGAGTTCAAGGCCAGCCTAGGACAGAGCAGGTTCTAGGTGAAGAAAAGCTCAAGTACAGGCATGGTAGTACACACCTTTAATCACAGCATCCAGGAGAAAAAGCCATGCAGATCTCTGTGCTCAAAGTCAGTCTAAGATCAAGTTCCAGGACAGCCAAGTTTAGGCAGGGAAGCACTTGGAAAACAAAAACGCTGGTGATAATGTAATAGAACAAGGATGGGGAGCATGTTCTAGCCCCAGCAAGCAGCAGAACTCAGTGGCTTTGGCCATGTGGCTCTGGCTTTAGAGTCAAGAATAGAAGGGACTACTGGGACAATTAATGCTGGTTAACTGGAGCTAAGAAATTAGTGGTGATTAAGAATAGAACAGCATCACTGAGGTGAAATCTGGAAAGCATTTTCTGAGAGCACAAAAAAGCTGTGTTCCAGAGATAGCCAAGGTTTTACCTCATGCTGCAGCTATACTTGGTAATGTGTAAGAGTCACCCAGACGGTACTGGTTTTGAAGACATGAAAGGGTCATGGAGAGCAGCTGACACTTGTTACTGTGAGAGGCCATGGAAGGCCATTGGTGAAGGTGCAGCCTCAGTTGTAATTAACAGCCCAGGACTGAAGGGGTCATGCAAAAGATTTGAGAATTAGCACCATGAAGAGAGCATATGATGGGCTATTTGTGAAGCCTAGTTGAAGCAGAAGACCCCAGTGTATTGGAGATGCCAGTACCATGTGATGACCACCAAGAACATCAGTGTCAGTGGAGTGGATCAACCTGAGCTTAGAGTGCTACAGAGGGCAGAGCTGAGGAAGTGATACCAGCCATTTGGAGGAGCCCAGAAAATCATGTATGGATCCCAGACATCGAAAGAAGATGCTATAACACTGAAGTTGCCTCAGAGACCTCAAGATGTTCGAAATGCCAGAGCTTTGGGCTATCTGCTGAAGAAAGCTGCTAACAGGGAGTGGAACCAGCCCAAGGAGAAAGAAGTTTGTTGCAGTCAACAAAGATTAAAACGGAATTGGAGACCTAAAGCCAGCTTTGAGGATACAGGAAACATTTATGTATTAATGTTTCCTGTTTCTACTCTTCCTTTCACAGCTTCTGATGCATACTTGTTGAATAAATGGCCATCTTAAGCATTCCCACTATGTCAGTCAATCATTTGTCAGCTCTCTATAGATTTTGTGACAAATAACATCATGTAATAACTTCAAATTGTTTCATTGACCTAAAAAGCATATCATTTTTGACCTATGAACACGTCTCAGAAAGTTGAGCTTACTGAAACACTTAAAAAACTCAATAATATATTTATTGTAGCTGTCTAAAGAAAGAATTGACCAAAATGGTTTTCACTGTGCTAAGTTAAATTTAGTTCTGCATGATACATAGGTATAAAATGAAATATTTTCAATCCTTTCAAGCGATGCCCCATTATTTTCTCCATTTGTCAGCTACAAGAGAAAAATCATATTCCATATCGTATAATGTAGGCATCTCAAATAAAAATTTCATATATGTAGGTTTGGATTCATTTTATCTGCAAAAATGTTAATTCAAATCCTAGCTAATTAATCTAATTTCACAGTAGCATGCATCTTATTAGGCTTAAATATTTACCTTTGCCCAAGAGGGCTTGAGGTTTTGCTCCAAAGAATCAACAAATCTAATACAAAGCTAGGGAAAGATCACAACTGATGTAACACATACAGGGAGTCTCTTGAGATTTCCATATTACCACCTTTCCCCACACCACATCCCAGATTAGCACTTTCTTCCCCTCAAGATTCATTTTCTTTTGCCTGAAGGAATTACATCTACAATTGCTCCATTAAAATGCAAATGAGTTATGTAGGTGTGATGACACATTAACATACAGTAATTATTTACTGCTATCATCCTATATCAGGCTTAATTTATCAATTGTCCAGCAGAAATAAGGCCCGGAGGTTGTCTAATATAGCAAAATACAATTTATGGTGGTAGTGTCTAGGAATGAGCTCACACATTCATGACTAGGTGGCACATTATGACTGGGAACTTGCAACAGCCTTTACTCCTCAACCAGCAGGAAACTTTCTGAATATCTATGTGTCTTTGATATAACAGGCACTGTTAGTCATGAAGGGTAAGGGCAAGCAAATTAGGTTTTAACTTTGCTTATAGACATAGAGAAATTTTAGATAATGCACACATACACACACACACACACACACACACACACAGAGAGAGAGAGAGAGAGAGAGAGAGAGAGAGAGAGAGAGAGAGAGAGAGAGATCGCTCAGAATCACATAACTCAAATTTCCTACCTATAAAATATAAAAATAAAAAACCATGAATATACCTTCTTCATGAAATTTATAAGCACTAATGTATGTAAATGTAAAATCATAAGCACTAATGCATGTAAAGTGTCATACATTGCTTTATAATAAAATTTACTACAGAGCTAGGTCTGATACTGACTCCTAGAATAAATACTGCTTCTGACTTTGTTTAACCTGGATATTAGGTTTTTTAGCTTACTGTTTATTTTCCTAAGAAGAATTATATCCTTTATTTTATACTACCAACACCTTCCATTTTCATGGCTTCTAAATTTTGGCCACTTTTCCTGTGAGCTTTGTCCTGTTCTGGATATAAAATGTCTCTCATACCATATGAAAAATTTATCCTCAGCTAGTGGGTCTATTGAGAGGTGATTACATCATCAGGTTAATCCTGTTGACTAAAGAATTAATAGTCAAAAGGTATATCACTTAGTTGGGGGAAGGTCATCACTGAGGAAGTATAATTTCAAAAGGTTTATCTTGTGCCCAGTCTCAGTGGTTCCTGGGCAGGTCGAGTTTTGTTGTTGTTGTTTGTTTCCTGTCATGTGTGGTTTTTACATTCTGTTTCTGCCTTGCCAACAAGCAATGGAACCAGAGTAATACTGAAACTATGAACCAAAGTAAATCTTCCCTCTTTTCCAAATGACTTTCTTGGCGATTCTGTCAACTTAATGGGAAGGTGACTAACATTTGAGCCTCTTTTCCTGGCTACGTTCCAGTCATATTGTGTAGGGGTAGTAACTTTGACCCAGTGATCAAATCAAACTTTTTCCCTTTAATAGAACAAACAATATTTGGCTAGTCTTCTGTTTATGCCCACTTATGCAGTAATGTTTAATACCAAATAATAATCATATTGCATAGGAGAGAATCTCTTACTACATAAATCATGGAAATGCCAATTCATCTACCTCAATTTGAAAGAATTTCATGAAAAATATATTTGGCTTTAGGCTTTGCTTTTATATATTCATGCATAACAAGCTGTAAAGAAAAAGAAAGAACTAGTATTTCATTAAGATTAATTATGGGTATGATTTGGTTGAAATTTTTACTTTTTTTTGAAGTTGTCAATAATTCACTCAGTTGCCATAGCCCATGGAATGAGAAGCCTCATTTTTCATGCTTATTAGATAAGTAATATTCAGATATTGTTAACCCTTTATTATCTTTCTCAATATTAAAATTCTGAAAATCATTTTATCCAAAGCAACATGCTATTCAAAACCTAAAAAAGGTTAGCTATGAGCATATATTATGGAATGATTCAAACCTTACTTACACGTAATCATTTATTTAAGAAGGGAATGTATATAAAACATGTGCTAATTAAAGATGAGAGAATGCTATTTTCGAAAAATACTGCTTAGCAAGGCCAAAGACAAATAAAAATTTAGTGAGCACACAAATTTGAGACTAAATATGGTCAAAACATAAAACTTAGACTAAATAGAGTAGACTATATTATAATATTTTATTATACAGCTTTATTTCTGTATGTTTACTACTCATGGTTGATGCCTCAAGACAAAATCAGTGGCAATATCCATGGTGGAACAGGAGAGAAATTCCCCCTAAAGTAACTTCTATTCAGAAAGCAAGTGCCTTCTGCAGTAGGTCAGCATTTATATTATATATGGAGAGTTATGTATAATTATACACACACACACACACACACACACACACACACACACACACACATATATATATATATATATATATATATATATATATATATATATATGTCTACTGTGCTTGGTTAATTTTAGTGATTTAATTTAATAACTCATGATAAAATCAATTACTTATGTAGCTGATCATTTCACGTAATTGACCAAACTAATTGGCAGGTTTGTATTGACATGGTTTAAAGATTGTCATATTTGATAATTGAGGTTCAATGGTTTAATACAGCTATAATATCTGAAGGTAGTATTTACAACTGAGACTCCGCATCCCCCAAAGGAAACATTCTTTATGGCATTTTTCAGATATAGTTCTCAAATTTTAAGTATGAGATACTTTTATGATTCATCACCCTTACCTGAAAGTTTTAGAAATTAATGAGTCAAAATTTTTATAATAGTCCCAATCAAACAAATACAACAAAAATGACCACATCTACAGTGTCTTCCTGCATCCTGAACCCACCAAAACAAATCAATTTTCTCTGGTCTTCTGTATTTCAAGGTATGTCAGATTATCTACCTCCTTAAGCTTCAAATGTATGAGTTAGTATTGACAGTCCCCTCCTTCATTACCACCCCTAGATTTAGTCTAAACTCTTCTAATTTTACATCTTTCTTATTGACCGTTCCACTTCTTTATTGCTACCTTCCTATACCCCACTAACATTGTCAGCCTCCCGCCCACTCCTTGTCTTCTTTCTGATTCCTACCCTTTTTCTCCAGGCACTTTCTTATTGACTCTTTATAACATTGTCAGAGGAATCTTTTCTGGATGCATATCTTGACACTTTATCTCCCTGACCAAATCTTTTCAAAGGCATACTATTAGATTTTAACGGCACCATTAAAAAAAAAAAATCTCTAATATGACCTAAAAGTCCTATACCATTGTATAAGTTACTTTTCTTGCTGTGAAAAATACCTAACAAAACAAATTAAGGAAGACAAGGTATATTTTGGGTCATAGTTTGAAAGTGGAAAGTTACTGAGGTAGATACTTAAGACATGTGTTCATATCACGTCAGCACTCAGGAAGCAGAGTGATGCTATTTGCTCCATCCCCCCCTTTTTTTTTAACCTACTTTGACCTGTTTTCTGTCATTAAGGTTAGCATGTTCTTTCATACCATAGGCATTTTGTATGCGTTTCCTATCTCTGGAATGTTGTAATCTGTCTTCTCTTAATTGCAGCCACAGAGCTAGTAAATTTTCATTTCCTCAGAGAAATGTATTCTGACTTATGTGTATTGAACAAATTCTGCTATTACATATTTACATATAACACTATATCTTTCCCTGTTCATACCCATCACAGTGCAATACTGCCATTATGTACACAACCCTCTTTGTCACAAGACTGTACGTTCCATTAGGTCAGGTACCCATACATTTGATTTTATACTGCTTTCAATTCTCAGTCCTATGCATTACCTATATGCCAGTAATATAATTGTTTAACAAATGAATAGATGGATTTTCAGAGGCTCACATAGCTGGCGGCATTCATGTTTCTTGAGCCTAGTACAGAACCTTGAGCCTAGTACAGGCTACTACATGGCATAATGCTGCTTCTATTTAGGCAAACAACACAAGATTGGAACATTTAGCAGTTTGGGAGCACTTTGAGACTGACAAATGAACCTTCTTCTACTGTCTACCAGGTGCTGCTATACATGCACGTGACATTCCCATCAAAGAAAATGTATGAGTGCATCAGTATCCCAGTTCCACTATTAGGACAATAAATCATATGCATTAAAGAAGCCACACATAAAAGTTTGGCATCATCACAGTAGTATGCATGTCAATTTTCAAGAGACGTATATTTGAACATTAATAAGAAAGAAAAAATAAATCATAGTGTTGCATGCATTTTTAAAGTCCTTTAGAAAAAAACATTTTAGTTGGCTGAGTTGAATTTCAGGATTTCATTTTTAAAAAAATACTTAATGTTTCTAGGGACCTATCAGAAATATCTATCTACAGGCAAAATTGTTGCTTGTTTTTGATGAATGAAATAACCATAAAGAGCCTTTTTCTACCTTGATAAACTTAAGATTAGATGTGTTCTTTTTTATACTTTAGAAGCTAAGTGTAATAATAAGAAATATAGAATGCCTTTTCTAGAAGAGCTACTTCTAGAAGGTTTTTATTTTAAACTAGTAAGTGGGATTTTAATGGTGAAAATTGTACATAGTATTTAAAAAGTTATAATCCTGAAGTGCTATAATCATCAAATAGTTGCTGGGATCTTTCAAAGTCTTTAATCCTTCTTCATATTAACTTTCTGACCTAGCTTTTGTCAAAATACTCCTAAGTCCCTGAACATATTCTCATGGCATGAAACTACTATTTCTTGAAGTTGTTGTGTGCTAGAAACAACCACACAGATATTGTTGGGTTCCAAGTAAATCATTGGAAAGCATGTGTCTAATACAGCACTCCCAAAATAGATACTAGAATTGAAAGTCCAATTTTATTTTCTGAATTTCAGGATTAGAAATCCAACAACAATTTACAAACCGATTTTATATCAAATCACAAAGGGATTTACTGATCTTAGTACAGCTAAAAGGCAAATAAGCCAACACATACTTTTTTTCTCTCTCAGAATAATATAATTCTAATTTTAATAGAAATTCAAATTTATATGTCATCTATATTAACTCAAATAGGCAATAAGTTTATTATCATTGTGGAAACAATATCAAAGTTACAGCAGGCTAATCAATCCTTTCATTAAAGATCAATAACTTCTGTTTATAAACTTAAAGCACTATACTGAGAATCATGAAGGATATATTTCTACAATAGGATGTAGTCTTTGTCCATTTTATCATAAAAATCTTGTTGAAACAATCTAGCCAAGGTAAACGTTTGCTAACTTGCACCATAATCAAAGAAGGCTTTTAAAAATGGGTGGAGAACTGAGCTTGACTAAAGTACAGAAAATAAGATTGATGAGAAAGAAAAACAGTTCTGATTCATGAAGCCACTTTTATATATTGAAAATGTGCTTGGGATTTTATGAGATGATAAGGTAAATTTGGGGTCGTTTATAAAAGGTGTAAATGTAGAAAAATGTTGGAATTTAAGCCTCTGATGATTAAAACTGTTCTGGATCTCATCAAAAACACAACTTTGACCCCCCACTAGAATCTCTAATTTCAACTCTACAAAATGAGCTAAATAAAGGATCAAAATATGGTAAGCATACTTAATTAAAGGAAGAGGGCCTTTTAATTTTAGGCTGTAGCAACTGAATGTTCAATTACAGAAATGAAATCCAGTGGTGACATGATAAACCACAGGACACTGAAAACCATGTTAAATAATTTTTCTCCTAAATCTCATGTTATCATAAAATGTCAGATGTCAACAAATATAGATGGACTTAGCTATTTGTTTGTTTCATGACATTTGTGTAATGAAAAAACTCTCAAAACAGAACATCATTTTGGAGAGACAAAAGCTCTAACTTTAATGTGCTTTAGTCCTACTGGGTTGCTCTTCATACATGTTGCCATTAATTTAGCTCAAGCAAATGATAAGAACATGTTTAGTATGCTGTCTGTGTCAAGTGTCAAGGATTCTCATTCCTGGATATATTCTGTGCTTCTGTGAAGCAATGGCTCAGGCCACCAAAAGGGAGACTCAGGAGAAAACATATGGGGCTATAATTTTCTACTTTATATCTGACTGTTGCCTTGTCCTGTTTTCAACACAGATATCCAACACCAGGTAAACAAGAACGCAGACCAGATAGCTCAGAGACCTAGGGTGAAACCAAACTGATCTAAATATTTAAAGATGTAGCAATAAAATGATTTATAATATAATTCTGCTATATTCATGTATCAATGCCTTGCTTGGCCATCATCAGAGAAGCTTCCTACTGAAGCAGATGGGACAGATACAGAGATCCACAGTCAGACAATACACATACACACAGAGTGAGTCCTTCAAATACACAGTTCCAAATGGGATGTCTATATCAAATTCCTCCTCTCAGGGCTCAGGGCACCTGCACAAAAGGAGATTGAAAGAGTGGTAGGAGCCAGAGTATAGGGGACACAAAGGAAACAGGGCCTTCTAAATATAACATGACTGATGCTTTAATGCACTCACAGAGACTGTGGCAGCCTTCACAGGGTCTGTACCAGTCTAAGCCAGATGGAAACCCAGCACTGAGAAGGGAAGTGGATTCCTAAATACTCTATCACTAACTCAGAAACTATCTCTTGTGTGGTGGGGGAGAGAAATTAGTTTTCTCCGATGGAGTCTCATTGGGTATACAAATCACTTTTAAATGCAGACCCTAGGCCTATTGAACTCAGTTATGATTTGTCAGGGTTTTTTTTTTTTAACCTTACAGGTCTTTTGCTTATATGTTATTGTTTTTGATTTTGTGTTTCTTAGGGTATTTCTGAGTGTGCAGATGTATTTGTCTCTGTCTATATGTATTTCTTGTGCCTTTTATTTGATTCTTTTTTGCATGTTGTTGTTTACTTGTTTGTTTGTTTTGGCTTATTCAGGTTTGTTTGTTTGTTTTAGATACCTGTTTGTTTTCTAATGAGAGAGGTAGAAAGAAGAATGCAGATTTGGATGGTTGGGAGATCAATATAGAGAACCTGGGAGGAATTGGGTGATGAAAAACTGTAGATCAGAATACATCACATGAAAAGAATCAATTTTCAATAAAAAATAAAATTAAATTATAAAATAAGAAAAGTATACATAGAAATGCATAAAGTTGACCTAGCAAAAATGTGTCTGTAGTCTATAGTCTGTAGAACTATAAGGATGGGGTCTAAAGCAAGAAATTCAGCATAGGCATTGAGAAAAGACATTACACATGAACAGACATTTCCAAAGAACTAAAGAGAGCAGTAAGAACAGTTATGCAGGGTGCATACCAACAAAGCTAAGCATGTATGGAAAAGCCATAAGGAAACCTGCTACTATGTATACAGGTATATAAATTAGTTTACATAGCATCCTTGAGATAGGATATAATCATTTGATTTATGAGAAAAGTGAAGCATAAAGAAAGCATTGAAAGGTAATTTATGGACTGTGCATAGATGCTTTACTGAAGCATGAGTTTCCATCTGGTTGAAATAGTAAGACTTACACATGCAGCTCAACATACTCATCCTGTTAATATAATAATAATGGGTTTAACTAAATGACATAGTAGAATTTATACAAAAAGTAGCCCCTCATCCCAGATTTTCCCCATCTTCTGACCATCCAAATCTACATTCTTCTTTTCTCTCTCTCTCTCTCTCTCTCTCTCTCTCTCTCTCTCTCTCTCATTAGAAAACAAACAGGCATCTAAAATGAACAACAAACCTGAATAAGCCAAAACAAACAAACAGACAGACAACAACATCAAAAAAAAAAAAAGAGCCAAAGAAAAGGCACAAGAAACACAAACAGATAGAGACACATGCATCTGCACAAAGATATTTAAAAGAACTATCTTTTAAAGTAGCCTCCATAGACAACCACAAATTTATTACACTGATGAAGATATTTCCATAACCCTTAAGTAACTGTTTTCTAAATGAGAAACACATCTGTATCCTAGTCAACAGTAGGAAATGTTTCCTCTAGGCTGAATTTAAATGTTATAATGGCAGACAGGAAGTTGCAATTGAGTTGGTCAACTGGAGTTAGTTATCATGCTGCCAAAATATCATTTGAGATTAAAAGCACAAAGTGATATGAAGAAATGAGACGGAAAGTTTCTTTTGAAAGCACATCCTTCCACCCACCAAATTCTAAAGCAATGTCAAGATCACTCATTCAGTTTAATTAAAGCATGGCTGTAAGAAAACATGTAATTTCTATTACCTTGTGTTCTAGTATGTGTTTATATCAGTATATTTACATTCTTGTTTTGTTTGTTTTTTGTTTTTCGAGACAGAGTTTCTCTGTGTACCCCTGGCTGTCCTGGAACTCACTCTGTAGACCAGGCTGGCCTCAAACTCAGAAATCTGTCTGCCTCTGCCTCCCAAGTGCTGGTATTAAAGGCATGTGCCACCACCGCCCGACATTCTTTTTTATTCTTTTTTTATATTTATATTCAAATATAAATGCTTCTACAAAAGCCTAAAGGCTACATATTTTATGTAAGACAATTAGAGAATAATACTCATGCATATGAGATATTCGAGCACAAATAGGTGTTAATACTATGCCTATTCATGTGTGTGGAGATCAGCTTGGATGAGATTAGGGGACAACTAAAGGAGGAGAGAAGTGAGCTCAAAGAACAAATTAAAGTCAAACACTTATGAAAGGTAGAGTCAACTTAAAAAAAGACTCTAATTTGAATGTAACAATATCCCTCCTATACCCCAGTTTTAAACTAAGCATCAACCAAAACCAGTTGTTAATAAGATAGAGCAGGTTCACAGGAATGTAGACAGGCTGGTGGGTCCAGATTCCAGGGGAGGGCATCGCTGAATGACTACCAGCTGAGAAGTTCAAACATGATCCAAAGTTAGCCTATTATCCCTCCACGGGTGATTTTGTAAGTCTCAAGGATCTGTCAAGGCTCACTAATAAATGTCTTGCTCTACAAAGGCAATTTAAGAAAAGAAAGGAAAAGAAAAGGAACATGGATACTTCAAATTCTCTCTCCCTTGGGTTAAAGGCCCTCCCACTGACCTTGCTTTAAAGACAGGGCACGTTGGCAAGAACAGAAAAGGGCCATCAGCAGTGTGTAGATAAGCTTTTAGCAATGCCTTATTGTCTTTCAAATGGATGAACAGGTTTGCCAGTTCAAGTCAGGAAATGCTGAGAGTTCTTTCTACCAAGTAGGCACTTACTAGCTAGCAGAGAATTCTTTTTTACATAAAATCATAAAATACGTCCAGACAAAAATCCATGGTTTTATTAATTAAAAGTAAATATGGCTTTGTACTATTTTACTGCAAATTTGTAAAATGCAAGATAATAATGAATATCATTTTTTGCAGCACATTGTAAATCTTATTACTCACTTCTGGTACTCTCCAAATTTAATATGTGATGGTTTATTATTCATGTTCAGTATAAACTAAGTCATTGAAATTACAAATTCACAAGTATGTTACAAAAATTATGCTTGTCTTCAAGATTATGGATTTAATAGTTGAAAATATGATGTGACATATAGCAAGGAAAATTGTTGAAACTCAAAAGTTCACCTGAAGCTTACCACTGAGAACACCTGAAACATCTTTTCATTTCCATCAACAGGAAAAAACTAGTAAATGAACAAAGGTTATGTTGTTTTTATAAGATTTACCTTTCCAGAATTCCTTTAAAAGCAACATATTTCCAAAATGGGTGCATTACAAATATGAGAGATGATATATTCATGTAACATCAACTAGATTCTGGCGTGAACAGTAGATGCTCCTTTTAACAGCAAAATAGTTACTTTATTTTTTTTTCCCTGTGCAGAGTGCTAAATTGTTTCGAAAATTCTAAGCTCTGTGCCAGTCTGGTTTTTCACTTAAAATGAGAAATGATCACGCATATGTTAGACTTGTTGCAACCAAATGCTTTATCCCTGGCCCATCAGCCCAGACTCTTGCAAGCTCTCTTTTGAAATAATGACATTTACCAAATATATTGTGAGCAGCTGACTGCATGCGGCTGCGCTTCCTGTTTCTCACTTTTGAGGCCTCCAGAGGCTTAGTATTCTAGAATTCAATTTACTGTAGTTGATGTGCTCTCTTTCCCCTAGTTGTTTTAGTTTGAAATTAGTACCTTGAGTAAATTCTAAAGGCAACTATGCTAATAATAAGCCTGTCAAAGACTTAGCCTATACAGTAAGGGTCTGGTTACAGACATCCCATTAGTGAAAGTAAAATTTTACTTTGAGTTTTATGTATTTTCTTCATCTGTCTTCACTTTTTAAATTATGCTATTTATTTGAAGGGACCATTTTACAGATAAACTGATGAGGTGAGGGTTCTAGGGAGCAAGTGAATTAGCAGGAAAAGTGAATTAACGTAAATGTCCCCCAATTGTACCTTAGAAATTAATGCACACCATAGTTGCCTGTCATGTTTTTGGATCTAGCAACGTCCTTTGCATATGACAGTGCTCCTTGGTGTCTCACTAAATCAGATGAGATTCTTAGAGACAGATGTTAGTGCTCAAAACTATTTTGGCAGTTTTCTCATTTGGACAATGAAGTAGCTAAGGCTGCATGATCATTGAGCTCTTCTCCCTTTCTGTGCTTTGGAATATTTTCAGCATGAAGATCAAAGATACATGTCTTGAGAGCATTCTCCAGGGGTTTTTTTGTATTGAAATGTACTACCACGGTACCATTAATAGTCAGGGTTCAGAGAGAGGACACAAAAGCAGCTCATCTGTGCTCACCTCCTGTGATGCTGTGATCTCTCCATTTTTCGAGACCTCTTGCCACTGTGATACAATTTGCAATGAAGCCCTCATCAAAGCTAACCTGATCTTGGAAACATGACCTTCAAGCTCTAGACCTATGAGGTAAATAAACCTCTTTTCTTTTTAACATCACGCTACTTTAGGTATTTTATAACATTAATAAAAAATGAATAGACCACATTTTGGAAAACCTGTGATTCAGCTCACTTTGAATGTGCTCCATTATTTAATAATTTATAAACATAGAAAATTATATTGAACAGACATATGATAGGTCGTAAGGTAACAAAGATGTTTAATATCTTAAGGGTCACAGAAACCTTTTTATGGAGATAAAATATAATCCTTAAAATGATATATAATAATGCATTGTAGGACAAGGCTATGTACGAAAATGCAAAGCATAGAAGAGGGTTACAGATTCTGTCCTTCACACTCAGCTGCCACTTTGTACAATGAGATTTCACTGTCATTTGTCCTTTTTTATAGTAGTTTGTATTACCTGCCTTATATTCACAAATGCATACACGCAAGTATATAAAGGAATACCTATACACATGAACAATCAGTCAAAAGACGAGGTGCCATCACCAGTCATGAACGTTTCTCAATAATTAAATTGATCACAACCAGGGGTTTTATTTCCCTCATCCTTCAGACTATAAATTTTCAGAAAGCCAGAGTTACTTGTTCATTGTGTACCATCTATACTCAGTGCCACAAAAATAGGAAGTACAAAACAAATGGTTGTTTCATGAGTAAGCATAAGCTTTTGCTGTATAGTGCTTCTTACCTCAGTTCTTATGGATCCTTTTATCTAGTCATAACCAAGAGCATTGACAGAAACCTGCATTGTTTCAATATTCAGGAAGCTAGGGCAGGGGGCTAGGTTGCTGGCCAGCCAGTTTAGAAAAGTTAACAAGTTCCAGGGTCTGTGAGAAATCTTTTCTAAAAAATCAGGGTGAAGAGTGATTGGAGAAAGACAACTAATATTAACTTCTACCCCTGCACACATATGCACACCTGTGCATAAACAAGCATGTGTCATCATTCACACACACACACACACACACACACAGAGAGAGAGAGAGAGAGACAAACACACAAACACACACACACAAAAGAAACAAAATAAATCAATGCACACAGAATCTTTGTCTATCACTTTCTATTATAATTACTATATAATGCCTGTCTGTTCTAGTGAACAAAATACTTCATAAGTATCTGTCTAATGAAAACATCTGAATTTAGAATATTTAAAAAATTCTAAGTAGTTAATATTAGGGGCAAACAGAAGAGTCCTGGGATTGTATATATCAAAGTGATCAATCTCTCCTGTCTTCAAAGTCACTTTATTTTCTCCTGAGTTATGTGAGGTTATTTCCTTCTTCATCTAAAGCTCAACAATATCAGGGCACCTCTGAATTTCTTGAACCTTATCATTATCACAAACTTGCTTTCAACCTGTCCCCACATTGACAGCTAAGTTTTCCACTCAGAGTCTCTGAATCAAAATAGCTTCAACATTTTATCGCTATATATTGACACATCAAGGCCTTCACAGGTGGGCTTCAGTTAAAATGCTACCTAGAGGTTTAGGCAAAAAAAAAAAAAGCAAAAGATTAAAATGTCCCACTTCCCTAAGAGTTGATTCCTCACTAAAATCCACTGGTGCAAATGCCAGTTAAAGATAGTAGAATACGATATATCTTCACAAATCCAATTTCCTTAATCCTAATCATCTAAAAAGAACGTTTCAATGGCCTTGGGAAATGTTTAGTTCTTAATCACTCTGGAATTAGATCAATTCAAGGCAAGAACTAACATAAACATTGGAAATGGTAAAACCTACCACAGTTGGCAACACTGAGAATATATCCTCTATCTTCCAGCAAGATAGTGCCAGCAAATTTCACACGTTAGTTGTCAGGATTAGAAACAGTCTTTTTTATGGTAAAAAAAAAAAATAATAATGGGAAAGGCAGGTGAGGAAACCACCTATGATGCTAAGAATGAAAATGTATTTCTATGAATATTAAAAAATCTTGCCATGTGGAAGCATTAGACATGACAAATTAACAAATGACCTTGTTCACTTAAAGTGTATTAACAAAGGGTTACATAATTTTGAATTTAGGATGCATGTACAACAGTAAGTTAGTTAGAAAAAGGTTTCTCGATTTTTATATTTGCATCAATTTGTGCTTCTCTAAATTGATCAATTAATATAGAGTAGTAAAAGCCTTCAGAGAGAGCAATGCAGTATACCAAAGTGAAAAAAATTATCCCTGCTCACATTCAAATATACACTATACATTTAGAAATGAATGAGCTCTGTAATAATGTTAGTATGCTGAAGTAGACAGTCAATATAACATATTTATCAATGTTATATAATATAAAACAGCATATAGCAGAAATGATTTAATTACATTACCATGCCAAGAGACAGTTCTGCAGGTTGAAATAACTTAATTAAAATATTTTTAAATAAATCTCCACAAAATTATTTATTTTATTGGAAGTGAGTTAAACATTTATGGAATAGTATAACTGTGTTTTGAAAAACCACTCTATATGGAGGAAACACTACATTTAATGTGAATTATTCTTTCTTATCATCAAGATCAATTTACACAGCAATCAAATGCAGGATCTTGATAATTCAAGACCAAGAATGATTACAAACATAATTAAACCAACTCAAATATAATGGTTAAGATCATGCAGTATGTAATTGATTACATAATATGACATTTTTAATTCTCTCTGTGCGTGTGTGTAAGGCTATAACTGTTAAATATCTGATTTTGCAGATAAAAAGAATCCAACAGATATTTTCAAAGCACTTATTGGTTATTATTGGGTACTATGTAGATCAAATGACTAGTCAACATGTAATATTTCCTTTTATTTTTCCTTTCCTTTCCTTTTTCCTTTTTCCTTTCCTTTCCTTTCCCTTTCTTTCTTTCTTTCTTTCTTTCTTTCTTTCTTTCTTTCTTTCTTTCTTTCTTTCTT
>NW_021604562.1:5436865-5524580 GCF_004785775.1 Grammomys surdaster | reverse complement strand
CTTTCTTTCTTTCTTTCTTTCTTTCTTTCTTTCTTTCTTTCTTTCTTACTTTCTTTCTTTCTTTCTTCCTGAGACAAGGTTTCTCTGCATAATCTGGGCTGTCTTGGAACTCTCTCTGTAGATTAGGCTGTCCTCAAACTCATAGAGACCCACTAGTCTCTGTCTCTCAACTCCTGTGATTAAAGGTGTGCACCACAGACATCCAAAACATTCAGCATCTCCAGTTATAACTAGAGGAATTGAGCAAGAGGCTTCATAAATGCACCTTATACAATTTCTTATACTTTCTGCACTGCCATTGTCCCATCCATAAAGTAGCTTGTACATGCATTAGCTATTCTGTGAGGAAAACGAGAAATTAATAATCTCATTGTCTTGAACGTTGAGAACTTGAGGCAAATGGGGATGGGTATTCAAATGGGAAGATTAACTGCAACATGATTATTTTTGGTGAAGATTTTTTGACATTTTGTCTAAATTTTATTGCTGAAGAAATTCTGTTTTAAAACTGACTATACATTTTAAATGAGCCTGATAAATATCTTACTATTTAATTTTAATAGTAATTGCCACATAATACTTTATCTTGCAATAACCATAAACATAATTCATAATATCATCTCCAAGAAAGATCTTGGTTAATCATTTCTGCCTTTTATTACCAGTTAGTAGTATTACTGGATGTTTGCTTGAATGGCAAAATGGTGTTTTTTTACATTTGTACCAAAAACTTTCACTAAATAATTTATACTTTCCCTCATTTAGAGGCCTGGACGTGGCTCAGTGATAAAGGATAGTCTGAACTTAAGTGATATTATTTGATAAACTGATAAATCATTTTTGGTTTGGTATTTATTTGAGGTTGATTAAATCAGAGGCTAAAGATTCTGAGCCACTGTATTCTCCAACATCAAAAAAAAAAAGATCAATACACCCTAGTTAATGTGCAGTACACACTATAACCAGATTAAATGGGTGAACCTTGGCTAGCTCCTACAGCTCAGCAAACTTATACTAGAAGAGAATAATACAATATAAACCATTTTTGTTAAATACTTCTTTGCATGAAGCTAAGCCTGTTATTTGTTTGAAAATAAAACTCGTATCTATAAGAATAAGCATGTGTATCAACACTTCTTTCCTAGGGCTCTAATTGCCTTGCTATTTCCCTTCTCACAAAGCCTTATCTCGTTACATCTAATAATTCATCTATCAATAGACACATGGGGCACAGAATTGGACAGCAATGTGGGTTTTAAGAATAATTCAATAAAAATTAAAACATGTTGTGATTTATAACAAAGGTTATAATCTCATCCTCAATAGCAAAACCAAAGGTGTCTTCACTGTTTCAGAATCTCTATCAGCATGATGGGAATGCTAACATTATACTTCCATATTAAGAGGATGAATAATGAATGCAAAATAATATAATAGTACAATTATCAACTGTAAACAAAGTCTTTTCAGATTGGTACCTGGTCATAAGGAGAACAGTCTGTTTAGTTACAAAAGGCAAACAGCAGGCTAGTTTAGAGGAGAAGGTTGGGAGATACTGTGATTGATTTTTTTTCTCTTTTGCACGTGAAGAGGAAAATTCTTTTCATTTCTACAAAACCAAAACCTAGTTTTGCCAAACAGAAACATTTCATTATTACAACAGAATAGAATGACAGTCTTATTTAATAAAACTCATATAATTATTATTTAATATTTGTTGGAACAATTATTTGAGAAACAATGATTAGCAAAATGTTATGGTTGTATTATTTATTTATTTATATTGGTATGGTTACTTTGACTACACATATGCACCATGTGTTTATAGTACCCGTAAAGATGTTTTTAATTAAATAGTGAATTGATTATTTTAATTTTTCTCTGATTAGTTTTGACATGATATGGACCAATATCTGATTCCCAACCATATCCACAGGTTCTGAAGGAATGATTTGAAACATCCCTATGGTAGTATTATATGGTATGTAACTTGGAAATGCATGCTTACTATCACAATATAATTTTATATTTGAAAAATGGTAAAGATAAAATATTTTCATAAAGAAGCTACAGAAAATAACCCTCTCAATGGAGTTCAGGGACATAAGTTTTTATACGTATCAAAAGGAGAGATGTATTTGAATAGGCTGAAAAGTAGTGGGGAAGTTTCAGCCCAGCTCCTGAAAAGCTCTGGAGAAGGGTTTCTGTTATTTTTGGAACACTAATCTTCTAACAGGTCATGTGTATCACCAGCATTAACAAGTTGCCAAAACAATGTGTTGAGGATTTGCTAACACTCTCTAAACATAACTAAAAGAAAACAGTGAAGAGAAAATGCTTGAGAAACAAATTGGGCTATCTCTTAGTGTTTTTATATGACAAATTATCCTTATTCATCTATTTATTTCATTTTAATTTTATTTGTAGGTTGTACATGTGTGTGTGTACATGAAGATTCTAGGCTTTCCATCTTTTATATTGAACTATTGAATATTGAAGTAGTCTTTTACTTGAACCAAGATATTTCAGATATAGTTTGTTTGCCTATTCTGTTTGCATCAGGAATCCTTTGTTTATGACATTCTTAGTGCTGGAATTATAGGTGCATCTAGCATGCTTATTCAACATTAATGTGTGTTTAGGGGATCTGAACTCCAATCCTCATGACTGTGCAATTATTACTTTATCCAATGAGCCATTTCCCCAGGATCATGAAAACTAATTTTGTGCTGTCCAATTCAGCAAACATTTACCACATTTGAGTATATTTATCCTGAAAAAGGTTGCTCATCTGAAGCTAAAATTCAAATCAGAATATTGTTTGTTTTGTTTTTTATCTAGCAAACCTTGAAATGGCATGATTTTGATGAAAAAATATCTTAACTTCCATAGCGTATTAAAATATTTGTTAGGATAAAATAATGATAATAATAGACGATATAGTTATCTTTCACAAGTTTTTTCAAACTATTGATTGCTGGACAAAACTTGACCTTGAATGGAGAGCATGACAACATTGTCTTGTGAATGCAATCTTCTTGTATATCAGGGCTGATTTTACATATTTGAATATACTCTTAAACATTCCCATGCCAGCGTTTTCTAGGCATTTAGCTTCCACCTTATGAAGCTCTGATGTGTCTGTATTATCCAAAGTAGTGTCACTCATCTTAGTTTGTTTCTATCTACTCTGTTTTGTTATACAGGCGTGCCTCTGCCTGAAATACTTTTTATGGTAATTACTGTTTTGTGTCTACCTCATAAAAATGGGAGCTATAACAACCTGTGTCTATCAGCTGTTGCTGAGCAGATTACTATTTAGCTAAAAGAGATGAAATCTTGTCATTTGTGACAGCAATGGTAGAAACTAGAGATTTTTATGTTAAATAAAATAAGCCACCCATGAAAGACAAGTTTCTATGATATAGAGAATATGACACTGATGTCCTAGAAGTTGCATGAAGAAGTAATGCTGGGGAAAGTAGAGGGAGTATGAGGAAAGGCTGATAAGTAGGTACTAAGTTATACTCCAATAGGAGTAAGACACTGTAGTATTGTGTTATAAAACAGGGTAACTATAGGGAACAATTGTTCATTTTTTAAAGACTAAGGAAAATGATGCTCATATTTTAAACAATAAATAAATGAGGAATGCTTGAGGATATAATATATGTTTTATAAATTATGTGATCATATTATATATATGTCTATTGAAATATAGCATGGTACCTCACTGATTTTTATGGTTTTTTATATATCAGTTTAAACTAATCTAACATAAAATAATAAAAATAAAGCAATGACATTATTTCATAATAATATTAAACAATATTTTTATAATATATTATTTAATAATATTTTATACTTATATTCACAAAATTTCAAATTATTTCATAATAATAATAATGTAATAAAATTATTTCACAATGTATACTGGACTAACTGAACTCATAAAGATCCACCTGCCTCTGCTTCATGAGTGCTAGGATTAAAGATATGTCCACCATGCTAAGCTATAAAAATATTTCACAGTCCAAGCTTGAAGATTTCTCAGTAGATAAAGCACTTGCCAGCAAGTATGGACACCAGAGCTTGGATCTTGAGGACTTACACAAAAGTGGAATGGCCAGAGTGTCTGCCTATAATGCCAGTACTCCAGAAGCAGAAACAGAAAATTCCCATGGAATTACCCAGTGTTCGTGAGCTTCAGTTTCAGAGATCGGCCCTGACCCATAAGTAAGAAAGTGAATGAGTGAATGAATGAACGAATGAATAAATAAATAAATAAATAAAATATAGAATAATGGAGAAAGGCATCTGAAACTAATTTTGGACTTTCAAATGTACAAATGTATATACATACCCCCTACCAACATACACTACACACATGCAAGAATTCATATCACATGTGCAGGCACCACACACACACACACACACACACACACACACACACACACACACTGCAATAAGTAATGTAAACTCTAGGAAAGCATCCAAACTATTTTGCTGTTTGCACATTACATTGGAGTGCTTAATGATTTTGGGAGTATTTGATACATAGTAGAGTTTCATAAATACTAAGTTACAAGTGAATAGATTTGCTAACTCCACCAAGCCATATAATTGAGTACATTTTTTATCATGAAAATAGGCTTCAGGCCTGTTGTTAATGGGCTCAAATGTCCCCAAAGGTTTTCCCTGGAGGTTTTGTGTAAATGGAAGACCTGGGTTGATTTTTTCCCCCCAGTCAACTGCTTCAAAATTCTAGCTAATTCTCCAGGTGAGTAATTAGGATAAAACTTAATTCTTCAGATGAATTCTAACGAATTGATTATTTCTCTAGAGGCCATTGGGCTGCATTTAAATCACCATTTCACTTTGGACTCTGAATGATCCAATTTACAAATCCCAATGAATCAAATTAACTAGATAACCGCCAAATGTAATCCCATTCAGGGAGTGAAATATCTGGTTTCATTGTCTTCGTTAGTTAAATGAACTCTATTAGTTAAACTTCACTTCCATTTGTATTATTTTAACACACAGCACATTAGAAGCTTTTAACTCTAAAAATACCTGTGATACTGAAATCTCTATTTCCTTTCTTTGATTCAAAATCTGATTTTATCCTTCTCTACCTCTGATTTACTTATCTCATCTGCATGAAGATATTGCCATACAACTTCATAATATAATTGTAAATAAATCATCAACATTTTCTATATGAGTCACTGTTGATAAAACAAAATGTAAATTTCCTTCGCACTGGTTGATATTATGTAAATTGTAAGGAAGTGAGTTTTTTGCTTTAGAGTTAAAAACTGTTTTATAGGAATGGACTTTTTGTGAAGGAGTCTGTTAAAAATCCACCCCAGGGATTATCCACTAAATTAAAAACCAATAGTGTTGTTGTTGTTGTTGTTGTTGTTAGAGCTTCTTGTCAAATACTTGGTGCAGCTCTTACAGCATTCCTCTAGTTTTTCCATAAAGACTTCTGAAGTTTCATTGTAGTTCCCATTCCTTAAACATCTGGCTTCAGGTATACATGCAGTTTTCTCGGAATGTGGACAATTATGCAGGAGTTACTGTTCTGTCCTTGTGCATTAGTACCTGCTAATACTATAAGGCCTTTAAGCAAATTGCTCAGGTAGAATGAGCCATAATTTCCTCTAGCAGATTTCTTTATGAAAATCATTTCATCAATCTCATAAGAGACTTTTTTATTTTTCTGTAAAAAGCCAGCTACTAAATGCTGCATGCCTTTGTTGAAAAAAAAACTCATTTAAATGAATGAATGTGGCCATGTTGGATTAAATTTGTTTTTCATGGACATGGAAACTATGTTTTATATTGCACAAAGACCTTTCTTCTGTTTTTTTTTTATTTTAGTAATTTTCAAAGATCAAAAACAATTGTTATGTTATGAAACATTCAGAAACAAAGGATAGGCCATATTAACTTAGGGTCATGGCCTGCCAACCTCTGCTCTAAGTTGCCTTATATCACTTAAAGGTAAATGAAAACATCATAGTTCCCTCTGATAACGAATGCCAAATAAGTCCTGAATAAATTGAGGAAATGTTACCAATATCTGAAAGAATTTATGGCCATTTGCCAATCCAAAAAATTCTTGTTGGAATATTAATTTGACCAGAAATATCTGATGGTAACTCCTTGCATACAACACCAAGGGCCCTACTGAACATCCAAAAATTAGTGTGTTCCTTATTCCAACAGGTGAAACAATAAGATTTCCTCAAGAAAGATGACTTGTTTTAAACCTTACAGACTCTACTCACTGGCTAAAGGTTTTATATACATGGCTTCTTTGATGAGACTCCAATTATAGTTGAAATACAGCAGGAAACTCAGAGATCTTGGTTATCTCACATCCTGTCACTATGCAAAGTGAGTATTAATCAATAATGAGAATAATTGCTTAGTGTTCCGCAAAACAAGGCTGGAAGGAACAGAAAAGCATCCTGGGGAATATGTTATGAAATATCAGCTGCAGTTTAGGTTTGTTCCTGAAAGGCTAAGGTAATATTATGAAATGGATGCAAAGTAAGGAAATTACTATCTCTATCTCCTCTCTCTCTCTCTCTCTCTCTCTCTCTCTCTCTCTCTCTCTCTCTCTCTGTCTCTCTCTCTCTCTCTCTCTGTCTCTGTCTCTGTCTCTCTCTCTCTCTCTCTCTCTCTCTCTCTCTCTCTCTCTCTCCATCTATATCTACCTCTGATTTTACGAATTTTAAAACCTAGTACTTCAAAACTCTATCCTCAAATAGGATATATAATGAACTACTTCAAACCATTTGTATAACATTTCTTTTAAAATTTGTCTTTGACATCCTAAGCATCAAAGAGTCTAATTCGTTTAGAGCAAATCATTTCCTATGTAAGGAAAACATTTAGGCCTCCAAGTTACTAACTATATTTGAGAAACTTAGGGTTACCTTATTTGTGCACAAATCCTTTTATGAATGAAATTTTTGTAATCATTTAGTTTCATTTCCCTTTTCTTGTGCTCAATAATAATCTTTTTAGATGCAGACTTATTGTTATCAAACATCTTGCATATCAAGATATGGAAATATAGGCTCAAAATAAGTTAGATCATTAAGAAGTTCTCATACCAGTTCTAGAAGCTACAAATGCAAATCCATGGAACACACCATTTGGTAGAGTCTCATCACTGACATGTGATAACTTTAATTTATAACCAGAAAATATTTTCTGGCTCATCATCCACCAGGAAGTTAAGATACTAAAGACAAAAAGGGAAAACAGTCCTAGAAAAGATGACATTAGATGATGAGACATAGCATGTACAACTTTTTCAAGAGTTCCATGTGCTTCACGAGTAAGGGCATGATAGTGTAAAAATTTCTGTTATTTAGTCGGTCATATAGACTATGTTATGGGATAATTCAGCATCCACTATGCTCAGTCATGGAGCTTCCTATCAATCAAAACATAGGCTCTCACTATTCATTAAAACATATATAGTAAAGCAAGTTAGTCCTTTTATTCCAAACTAATTATTATCACTATCTTTACCAAAACACAGAGAAGCTATTAATATTTCCACTATTTTCACTGCAATGGATTATATTTCTTTGGATAAGCCCAGAGAATGAAGAGTGGCCCATCTATCCTTAATCAATTCTATTTGGCCTTATTACTTTCTTTTTCAAGCTACTTGTTAATAATCAATATTACCTTCAGATTTATACTTGAAAGTTAATCTAAATATCCTATGTGAGGAATATTCAATTGAAAGCAAGGGCTCAAGTTTTGTTTGGTAATGATCATTCCTGGAAATTGTGGACAAAGGTAAATATTCTTGTAAATATTTTGTGTATAAAGTAAGTTGGGATTTGTAATATAGCATGAGTATAAATGTAATGCTATAGAGAAAGCTTGAGATTGTGAAAATGCATATAGTGTTGTTAGTTTGTTTTGGATTGCACCTCTTTAGTTTTACAGACGAGTTGAACTAGGAAAGACACCAAAATTCAAAGTGACTCATCTTTCAATTTCAATACATAGAACTGATTAAAATTATATAACATATTTGGATATGTATGTATATGAACAGATATACAATGATAGATACACAAACACTATATATTATATAAGAAAATATATATTATATATATTGTGTAAAATTGATCAGGCTTTCAATACATTTCTCTGAATTAACACACTTCAATATTAAAATAAGAATGAAAGCCATCTGCTTATTTAGTGAGACTTGTAATCATGATACAAAACTTTGACAGGAACAACTTGAAAAAGGAAAATTGCATATTAATTTCATGCAATAATTCTTTAAAAAAACCAGTGAACCTCTTGGAGGGAGCATTGTAAGCCCAGAAGGAAAAATTTCATTTTAGATCATCTAACAATAATCCCAGTTCCAGGCATGAGAAAAAGCATCCTTTGAGTTGAAGGCCAGTGTTGTCTAAGAGACTTTCAAAACATTATAGGCTATTGCTATTGACCTTGAATGTCTCCAAGAGGTGGAAGATTAGTCCCTATTCCTTAGGGAAAAAGCATGCAATTTGGTCATAGGACACAAATGCCCATGAGTTGAATTTGAATTGACAGCCTCTTCTCAGAGGTTTAGCTTTCAATATAATAGAAGGTTTCATGAAAGTTTTCAAAGGAGGGAAGATTCCAACAGTCGTATGTACAATGCTCACAAACCACAATGACCAGCAGAGACCAATAGGTCTTAAAGGTGTAGCAGTGAGATGAATATTTTGTTGGTAATCAACAGATCTTTAACTGGACTTAAGAAACACACACATACACACACATACACACACACACACAAACACAGAAAAGAGAAATACCGAGTACTGGGAATCTAGAAACTACTCAGGGATGGGGATGTCATAAATTCACATAATCCACTAATATATTCTAAATATTTCTCTGCATGCACACAGAGAAGTGAAGCCCCCCCAAAGGAAACTTTATTATGCAAAAGATGGAAGCAATCACAGAAAATCACAAACAATCAAAATGCAGAGTTGTTGGGCTCAGTCACAACTGATAAATCTATACCAAGCTTCTGCATCTAAGGTAGAGGGATCATTGTAAAAGGGGTAGAAAGGTCATAAGAACCAGAGGACCAGGTATTGTGTTGTAAGATTCTATCTCCTCTAGTGTTAGAAGCTACACCTGTAAAGATTCACCAACATGGCTACCTGAACATGAACTGAACAGGATAAACAATAAACATGCTAAAGTGGAGAGGGCAAAGCCCACAAGGCCTCACCCGTACACAAAGAAACAGAGGCAACTACCAAATGCTGAAAGCTTGGAGGGAGAAATAGTTTTCCCCAGGTAAGAGTGCACCAATTGGCTATCCAATACCAAATGGCTAACCTTACAAACATATCCATACAAGTAACATTACACAGATTGAGCAGGATATATATATATATTGTGTATGCATGTACATATGCGTATATTTGTGCAATAAAATAAAACGAAGCTATAAATTTGAAAGAGAGAAAGCCGGGTTATATGGAAGGGAATGGAATAAGGAAAAAGAAGGAGCGAATGGTATAGTTATAGTATAATCTCAAAAAATAAAATAAAAGCAGAAATAATTAACCAGTCCTATTAATTCCTAAAAGCATATAAATATGGATAAGTTGATTTCATCTGAGAAATGAAAGACTTATCTAACAGTAAAAAATATTAAACATTGTAATTGACTCAATTATCCAAATAAAACTATAAGCATATATTATTTGAATAGATTCAGAAATACCTTTCAAAACAGTAAATATTCATTGATGTTTTAAACCACTTTAATAGAACGTTAGGGAATTTAAAAGAATATTTAATAAAAATATGCAGTAATCAAACATGTTATTGGTGTTATAATTTTTCCCCATGAAAATCAGTATGAAGACACCTGCTTCTTAGTACTTGTACTTACAAATTTAATGGAGGACAATCCACTGAAGCTGCCAGAGCCTTCAAAGTCCTAAAACATATAGCCACGTGTTTATCATTTATTGATTGAGTTCTGTTGGCACAGGATCCTCATCAAAGACAGAGAGAAGGGGCATGGAAGGAGGCAGGGAAGGAGGGAGGGAGGGAGGGAGGGAGAGAGAGAGCGGGGAGGGGGGGAGAGAGAGAGAGAGACAGACAGAGACAGAGACAGAGAGACAGAGAGAGAGGACAAACAGACAATCAAACAATTTTTGTTTTGGGCAGCTGTCAGTCAATTGAAGGCAAAGCCAAGAACCTCATAGATGATTTGGAAACACTGTAATTCATAAATCCAAACAACATAGAGGCTCTCCACACCCAAATTATGAACTTAACCAATGTCAAACTCAAGGAGCTTGAACTAAGAGATAACAGAATCTCAAAGGGCTTGGCAGAAAAATGCCCAGACGTTGATGATTGAAATTTTAAGTGGCAACAGAGTAAAAGAGAGAAGAGTCCCTAAAGAAGTTAAACAATTTCAAGAGCCCAGATGCTTTAACAGTGAGTTGACCAACTGGAATTACAGTGGAGAAAATGTGTTTCAAGCTTCTGCTCCAGGCCACATACTTCAAAGCCTTACAACAGGGATACCAAGAGGCCCCTAACTCTGACTCTGGCTCTGAAGTAGAGGAATGCTACCTGGAAGTTTACAGTAAGGAAAATGAGGATGAGGAGGAGTATGATGACTATATGCAGCTAGTGGAAGAGGAAGAAAAAGAAGAGGAGGAAGATAGGGAGGATGACGACGTGAGTGGAGAGGAGGATGAAGGTTACAAGGATGGGGAAGTGAATGATGAGGAAGCTGAAGAATATGCTAATGAAAAAGTCAGACGATGAGGATGAAGAGGATGACTAAGGAGAATTAACCAATTTTGTGAAGTTATTATTGTGATTTGATTGTTTCTAAATATATGTGCCCCCATTTCCTGATCTCTGACATTTATTTTCCTTTCTGAATGTAGGGAAAGAAAGAAGATTACTGAAGATTGTAAGGAGAAGGAAGGGGGGAATAAATACTGTTTTTACTGCCACTCTTTATTTCCTTTCCTTTTTCTTGGCACCTGGAATGTCTTTGTCAATGCAACAGCTTAGTACATACCAAGCAAGCATTTGTTCTTATTTTAGGAGAGGATAGCTTGTCCCTAGTTCCCAGAGTTGGTCAGGAGGAAATGGCTGGCTTTCATCAGTTGATTCACAGCCCCAGAAACATTGAACTCCGCCCCTGTCTTCAATAACTTTAGTTCTGATCCATATGGTCTCTACTAGAGTCATTCATTACCCTGGTTTGTAAATAGTCACCTGAAGGTTTACTTTTGCACTGGTTTGGGGATATTCCCCATCCCTTATCCCTTTCCCCTCTTCACAGATAACAGTGGGCTTTGCTTTTGCAAAGAAACCTTTTGTCTCTGGAGCTGTGAGCCTGAAACAAAAATGGCAGGCTTAGGAGATACAAACAAAATGGATTTGGTAGTCGTAATAGGAAAAAAAAAAAGCACCTTCAAAAAATCGCCTGTCTATCTTGTTCTGCAAAATATTAGAGCAATTTGTTCAGCAGATATGACAGGAGGACTCATCTCTGGTACTCCAGCTTGGAACATTTTTATAAATTCAAGTGCTGGAGGCTCACTGCATGTCTGCTGGGTTTCTTTTTGTTCATTTTCCCCACTTCTTCTGAACATTGGAGCATGGAAAAGGAACGCAAAATTGTATTTTCTTACCTAGTGGGACTCTGATGTGACTTCTGTTCCTCCTAGTGAATGCTGTCTGCTTTCAGCATTCCCCTTCTGGACTTTAGAAGTGGCATGCTGTTTCCTAACCTGTGTTTCAAACTGCACAAAAGAACATCTGCAACATATTTTTCTATCACCTCAGGGAAGTGCCAGTTTTAAGTTGTATATCTGGTTATCACTGAGAAATTTCAATAAACCTTTTTATTAAAGTGCTTAATGAAGAGTCTAGATAATACAGTAGAACAGGGAAAATAAATCAGATATACAATGGAAAAGATTAGACAAAATTTTCACCAATTTCAATATCATATTTATACACATAGAGAAATCCTAGAATTAATACAAACTATTATGACTTAAAAGAAATTTTAGCAAGGTCTCTGGAAATAAAATCAATGTACTAGAATCAATAAAAAAATAACTCAATAGGAAAAGAGCCCCAAAATTATATCTATAGTACTACAAAGTTGAAAAGAACCTAGAAATAGTTCTCACCAAAGCTAGGCAAACATTTATAGAATAAGCAAACATTATTGAAGAGCATAAAAGATTTTCATGTAATGAGAGGTAAAATATGTCCATGAACTAAAAGACACAGTATCAAGAAAGTATGACGTTTACTCAACTTAATCTGATGCAATGGTAAACATATAAAACACAAACTGAAAGCACATGTAGTATAAGGACCTTGCTGTAAAGATTATTTATAAAAAATAAAATAAAACAGAGTGTCAGAAAATGAACAAATTCTGTGAAGACGTAATTTTCTTTTATAACACTACAGATCTATGAGAAAGCACTTGGATTTATAATCAATTGATGGAATATAAATTAAACACTCAAGACCTACAGATGTACAGAGTGACAAAATTTTACCAAATCTTAATATGGAGAATTAGGAGTTTTATATTGTATGAGTGAGAGTATAATATGCACTCTCTAGAAAGGAAATTAGCAATGTCTTGCAAATTTGGGGAAACTGTGTTGTTTGACCCATAAGTTTCTCTTCTAGAGATGTAATTTAAAAAAAGTCTATCTAGTACACACAACAAATTTGCACAAGTCTGTTTACTCAATAAATGTTTGAAGAATTAAACTTTGGAAGTGGTCTAAATGTCCCTCAATAATAGAAGATTAGTATTTTTGCTCAACATACCATGAGAGATCAACTATGGAACAGAATCTCACATATCAAGGTAATATGAAAGAAACCATAATAGATGAAGTGAAGATGGATTTTCATTTAATGAAAAACTTTATGCATTGATATATATATATCTGTAATATTTATAATGTCTTATTATTCTCTAAGACTGGCTATGTCTAGAGAAAATTGAGAGCAATGTGAGGGGGAACATAAAAGATTTCTATTTTATCAGTTATGTTTTATTTCTATAAGTAAATCTAAAAGATTTATAACATGGTAGATTTTGAAAGAGTGGAGTAGAAATGGTGACAAGTATTTGAGAACTTGTTTTATGGAATTTACATACATTTCAGATATCTCTTCATTAAAATAAAAATGATTTATTCTAGTATTTGAATAATTTGTCATTTGCTTCCTTCGAATTGGCCTGTAGGTTGTGTGATGTTGACTTTTCTGGTGTGGTTTGGCCCTTCTGAAGGACTCCTTAGTCCTAGACTGTTGAAGTTTTACTCTTAGTTCTACGTTCTTTTCCTTGTGATTATTTGTAAGCCAATTTTTACGAAGAGTTCTAGTCTACCTTTAGGCTAATCTCAACAGGAGGAACGAACTGCCCTTTCTTGGAACAAGACTATATTAGATCAACTTTTTCAAGGAAACAGAAGAAATTCCAATTCTTCCAGCTTTTTTGTTTGTTTGTTTGTTTTTTTTGGGTGGGGGCAGTGGTTGTTGTTGTTTTGAGTCACTGATTCAACTATTGTCCAAGATGCCTTAGGATAAACTACTTACTCTGATGGTTAGTTTTAACTGACAACTTTGACAGAATTTAGACTGACTCAGAAGATGGTTTCCAGGCATTGCCTGTGAGAGATTATCTTGAATGAATTAATAGAGATGCCAAATTCTGACCACTGTGGGCAGTACCATTCTCATACTAGGATCCCTGACTGTATACATGCAAATGAGAGCTGAATGGAAGCATGCATTCATGGCACTTTGCCTTCTGGTTTGTTAGTGTGGTGTGGTCAGCTGCACTGAACTATACATTATACACAGGAACCAGGCAAAAAGTGCATGCTGATGATCACAATCAGTTAAGCAGAACAAGCTTCTGATCAGAATTAAGGACAATATTCTTCTACTCAGCAAGATAATATTGGCCATGCCATGATTTGTAGTAGAATTGGTTGTTCTCTTTCGTTTTCTCATTAAAGTTACTATTTTTCTGGAAGCAGATTATATACTATGCAAAAATATACTAATTAAAACACAATGGAGGAGTATACCATCAATCAGTGATGGTATAATATGTCATATATAATATAGAGGATGCTCTTAGGGATAATAATGATATGCGCATTATATTAGAAATAAAAGGAGAAGATTACGCTCTGCCCATAGGAGGAGTTAAACTACTTGGGTAGGCAACTGTCAAATTCTGGGACAAGATAGCATGACGTTTCTGAAAACATGGAAGAGAGGAAAGGGATAAAAACATGCTTGCTAACAAATTAGTAGCAAGCAGCAATCCTTTTCTTTAACCATGAGTTAGTGAAGGACCATTTTGTCTTGCAACGATTGAGGCTGAAAATACTTATTTCTTTCCATATCCTCTTCCAGGTTATAAAAATCTTAAATTGCATATGTTACAGAATTAAAATTGACTCAGCTCATGTACACAACATTTTTGTTGATTTGTAAACAATTTGTATCCATTTGTACCTCTTGTTGGGCTGTAACAATTCAATTAAATGAAAAATATTTCTCATTATATAGGTCACTAGCAAGAAAACATTCATGTGTGTCTGTCTCAAAAATACTACTTTGGATGAATAGTATGCATTTCTGAAGAGAATATAACCTTTTTGGGTTTTTTCCTTACAACATGTCTGTAAGAGACACCATCATTCTTTTTATACCTGTAGAAATCATAGCCCCCAGAGATAAAGTTGCTTACTAAAAAGTCACATAGCTTGTGTCAAGACCTGGAATAGGCACCAAAGTTCTTGCCTCCCTAGACAATATATTACTCAGAAGACTGCCTTGATTGCTTCACAGAAAAGAAGATTCCTTCAGGAAAAGCAACAAATCTGCATATACCATCCAAGATGCTAGACTTCTGCAATCTGTTTGGTTTTGCACAATTTTTCTATGTTACAAGCTCTAAGTTAACTATACACCAGAGGAAGCGAGAGAGCAAAAATTGTCATTTGCAAAAGTTGGCATCAATCTGCACTGTGCAACGAATTCTTTCTCAGTGAGTTGAGTTTGCCATAAAGAAGCAAGTTTGACACTGCTGCAATTCTGCAGCTCCCGGGGGAAATAATGAAAAATTTGATCAAAGATTACTGCTAGGATAACAGCAGACTCACAAATGAGTGCCACTTCAACAGGGCAGTGGGATCTTCTTTAATAAACAATAAAGATCCTGCTACCTGAAACAGAACAGCTTTTAATATAAAAGCGCGAAGACAAATTGATCTAATGATGAAAATTTCACTCACATCTTACTATTGACATTGTTTATAAATCCTTAAAATTTAGATATATAGAGGTTAACTTCGGAGATAGCTATCTGAATTCAAGTGATATCTAGCTGACTTAACAGATACTCTAAATTAATCTTCTTGTTTGTTTGGTTGGTTATTTTTTATTTTAAGAAAAAAAAGGAAATATAGTAACTTTAAAAAATGCCTAATACATTATGTAAGTAAAACACTAAGTGATTTTCTGATCATCCTAAGTAACCATCCAATTCAAACCTCCATGACTTGTCACTTTAAATAGACTGAAGGCTTTCAATGACAAGAATTCCTCATGGGCTCATCACTAAGAATAATGAGATAATGGATGTAAAATGGTTACCAAGTGCCTGACATATGACAAATTAACAACAAATGGATGCTTCTATATTAATATTTTCATCCATTATAGTGAAAGCCAAGTGTTCTATCTAGCTTTTTGGTGATTACTTTCATATACTATTATTTGAAATATGATTTTCAGAGTAGGACATTTAAATTCCTAAAATTAAAAGAAAAAAATTTACTGGATATCCTTAGACATACATTTGAGGGTATAGAATACAGAAATTATAACTCTTGCTCTGTTTTTTAATTCTAACTCAAATTTGATTTCCCAGATCTCTTTGTAGAAGTGAATAAGTGTAACAACACTAAGGAAACATCAAGTGCTTTTGATACTACACTATAAAAACCATTGAGAAACAACTTCCACCATTATTAAACTTGTAAATATAACATGCCATTAGAATGTATGGACTTAATACTACCGTTTTGACTGTTCATACAGTGACTCCATGAGTCTGTGGCCTGTCCTGATTTATAATCATACTGAAAGCTGAATTTGATGTTGAGAGGCTACTATATTATACTAGAGTTGGTATAATCAGTGGAGAAGTTGGCATAATGACATAGTTACCCAAATGTGTAGAGAAGTTTTGGCTTCATCAAATATCTATTCCCTATTGCACTTGTTGGGATATTTTCTGCAATTCTACTGAGTCCTTACAATTAACTTTATTTTTATGTGAAAATGGGTAAAAGATCCACTGGTGCTAATGTTGGCAGTGAAAAAAAAAGTGCTAGATATTAGCCAGAAAATGGCTTTGTAAATGACTTGTATTTATAGAATTGTTAATGGTATGAAAAGGGTCTGTTAAATTTATCTGTTACACCTTCTTGAATTTTATGAGGGAAATTATATGCTATAGCAATATTCAAGTGTGTGAGGAGACAAGAAGGTCATAAGACCCTTCTCTTGTGAATAGAGAAGGTGGACTTCCATCCCATTATGCTTTACTTTTCTAAACAACATTTCAGAAACAATAGGATGTTTTTCTTCATGCATAATTTCATAATAAAATACTACTGAACTATTCTATGTGCTATCTCTCACGGCACTCTGGGGAATGGAGGTTAGTAATCTGTTTACAAACAATCAAATTATTATTAAAATTCCTCAAAACAATTAAAATGCATGTTATCTTCAACAAAACTGAAGGTTGTTACTAATTTACATTTTACAAACAGAAAAGCATTTTATCTGAAATGAATACAAATGTGTTCTTTAAGTCATTGCACATTATGCACTAGTTAGCACTTAGTCAAAATTTTTTATTTTTACCTGATATATATTAATACTATTATATATTATGTATATTATGCTATTGTCATACTCATTTTAGGATGCATTTGTAGCAGGCTAAAGTACTGTACCTTTAAAATTAATTGTTTTTTTTTTCACTCAAAACAGTGTCAATCAATGTGTGTTAAAACATTTATGATGATTTTTGACAGCTGAGAATTAAAAGTACTCAAGTTGGAGATGCTTGTGTGTTACTGTATATTGATTAGAGCAAGCCAAAAGATATAAAGGATTTCAAAGGGTAAATACAAAGACAAAGTTTATATGATGTTCAACTATAATACATGGTGGAGAAGAAAAGTAAGGACATAGTACATTTACATTCCGATATATTGCAACAGCCTGAAAAACATGAAACACCAATGAGATTATTCTAAAGGCTAGCTGGTGCATTGGCTTTATGGTGATGGATGTTTTCTACTGATATAGAACCAAAGGATAGGAAACCATTCTGGCACTCTATGGCATAAGATAATCTTTATATCTGCCACTAGATCGATGCTGGGAAACAAGATGATTTATTTCTCCTCTCAACAGCACCATCAAGCTTCCACTATGTGAAAAATGGCTTAATTTTAATCCAAAGGAGAATTCTTGTACAGTTTTTCACTCTGGTTTACTTACTTCCTTAAACTACTCCTGGCAGCACTCTGCTAAAGATATTTGCATAGAAAAATATGGAGGCACACGGAGGAGTGAAAAGAAAAGTTTGACTCTTCTATACTTGTGCAGGGAACAAGAAGTCATTATTAGCACTTATTTTATATATGTGTTTGCCATCCTTCACCTCCATTCATTAAATAAAATATTTGGTTATGGGCAGGCAGGTTTTACATACCATATTTTACAGATGAGCACATTTTTTGTTTATTGAAAATAAACTGTTTTTCATAAAGTAGGACTACATATAGTTTTCCCTCCGTCAACTCCTCTGAGATTCTCCTCATATCTTCTCTCATCCAAATCCACACCCTTTTTCATTGAAAACAGACAGGTGTCTAAGAATAACAAAAATAAAATAAAATAAAATAAAATAAAATAAAATAAAATAAAATAAAATAAAATAACACACTGGAATAGGGCAAGACAAACAGAAGAAAATTAACCAAAGACAACACATAAGGAATGAATATAGACACAGATATACACACATATTTGTGCACACAAGAATCCAATAAAAACACAAAAAAGGTCCTGTGAGGTGAAAAAAAATATCCCAACAAAACATTATGAGACAAAGAACTACAAAATATGTCATTGAGTTCATTTTATGTTGGCTCTCTACTGCTGGGCATGGGGTCTGTCCTTAAGTATTGTTTGTATCTCTAGTGAGACTCCATTGGCAAGAAATAATTTTTCATTTTTAAGTGGATATCATTTTGTGATAGCTTTTGGTTTAGGGATGGGTTTTGTTTCTATTTCTTCTATACATGAACATGTTTTGAGTTAGTAACACTGTTCAATCATTTATTTATTCTATAAATGAACCTCACTCAAGTTGATTTAGAAAAATAACCAATTAACATTTTTAACTCCTCATTTCCAGTCTATGGGCTTTGCTTGAAACATTTCCTTCCTCAGGAATGCAGGTTTTGTTTATCCCTAGTGACTCATCTCTGAATAGAGAGCCCAGGTACCTCGATAAGTATTTCATATCATTAGACAATATGAAACCAAATAGAATGACTCTAACTTGCACCGTGACATTAATATGGGGTGTAATGTGACAATACATTGTCATTTGGAAGGGATATAGGAGTCTAGAAACACAGTATTTAATCTAAGCTATACACCTTCTTACTATATATCAAGCATATCTTCTGTAAGCCCTACTAATAGTCTAAAGCTCACACCAGATTCCCTTTTTTGTTCTGTTTTATGCTCTGACTACTTTTCAGTTTACAATACATTACCACCAAAATAGTTTCATATGCTAGTATGTAAAAGGATCCTTTTAATTTTAGTTCAATTATCTTGTTTTATTTGTGGCAACTCCCTAGATCTCTTCTTTGGACTGTTTGTTCTTCAGACACTTGTAGACAGTTCCCATTCTCCTCATTACTCATTACTTAGCTAAGATGAATATAATTTGTCTTTTTAATCTTATAAATTAGTCTCTCTGGACTCTTGGCATAATCTCAGTCCTGTGTAATACATTTCTGTATTTTTTTCTGGATTTAGTGATTAGGTGCCATATATTCTACACAGTGTACTGATTGTATCAAGTGAGAAAGGATCTTATATTGTTTACATTGACATATGGAACTCCATACTCACAGGTGGACTTCTGCAAGAACTGTAATCATTTTTCTAAGACATCTAGTCAGTAAAATAGCAGGGTCTCTTGGTTGTATTTTTGTTGTCTATAATTAAGTCTTTTAACTTTATTTTATGTTGTAGTGCTAAGGATACAACGCAAGTTGTCACACATGCTAGGCTACTATTTTGCCACCCACCCTTATTCCTAGGTCAAACTGTTTTCTTTTTGATATATAATAATTGCATTTATTTATGAGGAAAAATGCAATAATTTGGTGCATATAGATGATGTGTAAAATCAAACATTATTTGCTTGTTTTAGACACTTAACAAATTCCTCCCAGGTAGTTGATTTTTAAAACCCATAAGAACTCAGAACTGTAGTCACTCTACTGTACAGTAACTCTCAGAACTTCCCTCCTCTTTATAATTCCTATCCTCTGATCGTCACTAATTTGTTTTCTTTTATGAGAATATATTTTAGATTTGTCATATCAGCAAGAATATCCAGTGCTTTTCTGAACCTGGTTTATATCACACAACTTACATTCTCCAATTCTATTCATGTCACTGCAAATGAGAAAATTTGATGCATTTTTACATAGGCTCACTTATATTTCTTTCATATTTACTTTTTAGCTTACATAAGACACTCTAGTAAGTTATTACTTTAAGGAGTTCTAGTCACTAGCATAATCTTTCTTTGTGTAAAATACTTGGCTGGGCTACTCACTGAGATGTTTCAATGCTGTTTGATAGTTTTTAATATCCCTCTATTTTCCAGATTAAACCGATATCCATTAGGGCTGTGCAGCTAGATCCACTCCCTCACATCCCATTTTAAGCTTTAAGGTAGAGTCTGTAACTTGCTTTAATTATATATAAAAGGTGGATTATAATAGCCCCAAATGCCACCAATACATCAATAGTATTAAACTGATTATCATACTGTCTTATTTAAATGAGTTTTAATTGTTTATTTGCATCATAAAATAATTATTCTCTATAACACCCCTATAGACACACAACACAGTCCATAATGTGTATATGTATAATACATATATGTGTGTGTATATATATATATATATATATATATATATATATATATATATTCATTCCATCCCCAAGGCTACAAAAAAAAACATTAGAAAGAATCTGCTGTATTTGCCTACTAGTATTTGTATGAGTAGGCCATAAGCATCCAATAAAGAAAAAAAGTCATTGAGTAAATTTCTGAGTGAAAGAAATTATGCTTGTATACAGAAAGTCGTAATAATAATAAAGGTAGTCAGATGCCACTATTTAGTGATCAATTAAGACAAAAGAAAATTTCTACTGCCTAAAAGTAGAATAATTCCAGAATGTGATGCAGTTTATAGCACATACTTACTTTGATCCTAGCTTTCATCTTCCATGCCACAGAACACCATCTGTTTAGAGGGCATTTATAAAAATGTTTAGCCTTTTCTTATTAACCTTGCTCAGTTTAATATATTTCTTGGTAATTCCTATTTAATTGGTATAAATTGTACTATCAGTGGTTTAAAATTATTGTAACTATATTTCTCAGGATGCAACACATAACGACATACCAGATTGTTGCAGCACTATCAAAGTTTAATTGATCTAATTTAGATCTCATCTTATCAAACTGTGCATTCTAAGTCTGTCTTCCTTTGACCAAATGATAGCAATCATGTCACTTGTTTTTATATGTGTTATTAGCATATCAAACCATTCCAATATCAAAGGGTTTTGATTTTTGAAAAAAAGTCCTTCTCCTTCACTGATCAACTACTAAATTATTTTCCAATGAGTTTTCTATGCAACAGTGGTTTTACTATAATGCTTAAACCTCAGGACTTATCATTTTCATTGTCTCCTTCTACATAATCATTTCCATACCTAACTTTACATATACAATTTTACAGTCTTTTCATAAATAAGAGCTCTCACAGTGTATAAACCTGGATATTTACTTGTTTTTGTAAATTTCAAAAGGGAAGTTCTTCTGAAGGAAAAGCTATAGAAACTGAACAGTTTGCATTTACCTGTTTAGAAAAAAAAAATATATATATATATGTGTGTGTGTGTGTGTGTGTGTGTGTGTGTGTATGTGTATGTATATGTATATATATTATATTCCTAAACATTATATATTCCTAAATATTATACACACACACACACACACTAGAAGTCAACTATACCCTCATATTTGCTTCTCTGCTTTATTTTCAGTTCCTTTCTAACACTCATGCACAGTTCATGCAAACGGAAAAAGTGTATCTATTACAAAAATACATTTGTAAGCCTGGAATAGGCAATTCTTGTGAGTTATCGTATTTTGAAACATCACTAAATATATGTCATCCTATTACTTCTCCTAATTAATATAATATATCCTGGTGAATAAGTTTCTCTTTGGATCTAGTATTTTACTGTTCATAATTCTGTTTGTATTCACAGAGTACATCTATTTTGCCGTATGCAATATCCTTCCCAAGGATCTTAAAAATATGATCTGAAGGAAAAATTGATACTATTCATCATTTGGAGTTTTGCAATAAAATTTAGGCTCATGACCTCAGTAAGCTGGTTTTCGCCAGATATTGCTCTGTTTTCAGAAAGTAATCTTCTGCTGTTGGGACAATCTGACCTACAATTCATTGTTCTTTCTATTAAAGGGCACTTTACTTTGATACTGTTTTAATGTCATTCAGGGAGTTGTTAAGCACGAATTATCAATAATAAAACACCCCTACCCAATGTTAATACTCAGCTGTACTTCTGATATTCTCTTACAAGTTGTACAAGGTGCAAAATGGTTTCTGTTTCTGAATCACTCTCCCACCATCCCTTTCTGTCTCTTTTCCTATGGTCATCAGCTCACTATTCGGGACTGCTGCAGTATTATCACATAGCCACCTTAAACTGACTATTTCTAGAACAGAAGAAATTCTGCTAAATTTTAAAAACACACAAATGTAACAATTGGGAATCATAAAATTGGGCTTATGTTCACATGTTCTTTGCCCAATATCTCTGAGAGTATCAGTTCATTTCAAAGTCTATGGAACCTCTGAGCTTTCCCAGAACCAATAATGAGCCGAGACTATGAGCGCTAATGTTCTCCCATTTACATTGAACCTTCATGTCAGATATCATTGGAAGAAAGAACTTTAAAAGAAAACAATCCAAATTTAATTAAAAAGTAGAGATGACCTCCAAGATCTTTTCTAATTCTTATACTCTATGCCACATAAATATTTAAAAATGGAACATTTTACATTCTTTGTACATACTAAGCAGTAAATGCGAGCATAGTTGCATTAGATGCCAGCATTATTTTTTCCTTATTTCTTTTTAGTCTAATGCATAAACTATAACCAAAAATGCAATGTTAGATTGAGGACAAGTACTCCTCAGCAAAGAGGTTGAGGATACCTTTTGAATTATATAATTCATGAGATTACATATTTTCTTTGCATAGTGCTGTTGAAAAGAAGTGAGTAAGGCATGGATAAAAGAATAGTAAGGAGGACAAAGTGGAGAAAAACTAGAAGAGTAAACCTGAAGAGGCCCTACATGAAGGAGAATGTCACATGACTTATGTAACTGTATCTGGTCAAGCAGAATGACTATCTTTTAATTCGTTTAAAGATTCCATCATTATTTTACTTTTCACTATATAATAAAACCTCTCAACTCTGGATACATTCTATACTTAAATTAATGGGCACTTTTAAAATTCAATATCTTTAAGTATGTCTTCACTGATCTTACAGGAAAAAGAAACTACTTGAGACCTAAGATTGATCATTAATTTCTTTTCATCAAATACTTGGAATTTAACTTTAAAAGCAGCAATATACCTCGAAGTGAATGCCAGAAATTAGTGGGGCTAATTTTTTCTGGTTTTATTGGGTATATGAAGAACAGTTAAGTATGTAACTTAGACACTTGTTACTCTACATTTCCTTTCTATGTCTTTCTTCCTAAATTCCTTATCACATCTGTTGTTTATTTTAGCAGGTACTATCCTTAATATATTCTTCATGTCTGGCACTCTCTCCAATTCTTGAGTGAAATCCATACTTATCTTCTATTTTAAACCTGTTTTGAAGGAAAAAACATACCTGAAAATACCTTTGATAAATACTTAGAGAAAATGTGTCAGTGGAAGTAATTTTATATTTGAATGATGTTGTAATAATCTCTTAGGTCTAAAAGAATAAATTGGGCACTGTACTTAGTATAGTAGAAGGTATTTCAGGAGAGAAATAAAACAAGATTTTGTATAGCTACCAAAAATTGGAGCAAGGGCATTGTCGTGAAAATCTTCAAATACAGTAGATGCTAAATAAGCCTGATTTAAAAAAAACAAAAAACAAACAAACAAACAAAAACAAAAAACAAAAAAACAAGAAAAAAAAACAAAAAACAAAACAAACAAAAAAAACCAAACATGATTTGGTTCCTTCTGGTCTAGGCCGGAGCACTGAGCAGATCCTGGGAGGCAGCTCTGCACTCAATCTCCCAAATCCCAGAGGAAGCAGGCCTCCTAGGAGCTCTAACCTGGACAGTATCATAGGTAAGGACACAGAAACACCCGCCCCAAACAGGGAGTAACTGGGACCCACTGGGACCCAGAAATTCACTCCTGAACTGGAGCACTGGTTCCTTCCAGTCTGGGCCCGAGCACTGAGCAGATCTTGGGCCCCAGCTCTAACCCCAGTAGTAACACTCACCCCACCCAGTTCTGAAACAACCAAGATAATACGAAAGATACCGCTCCAGTCAGAGACAGGGCACACAGCACTAAGGAGATCCAAATGGTGAAAGGCAAGCGCAAGAACATAAGCATCATCAACCCAGGGTACTTGGCATCATTAGAACCTAGTTTCCCCACACTAGAAAGTCCTGAATTTCCCATATCACCAGGAAAGCAAGATTCAGATTTAAAATCACTTCTAATGATGATGATAGAGGACTTTAAAAAGGACATAAATAACACTCTCAAAGAATTTGAGGAGAACACAGGTAAAGAGGTAGAAGCTCTTAAAGAGGAAACACAAAAATCCCTTAAAGAATTGCAAGAGAACACAACCAAACAGGTGAAGAAATTGAACAAATCCATCCAGGACGTAAAAATGGAAGTAGAAACAGTAAAGAAATCACAAAGGGAGACTACCCTATCGAAAGAAAACCTAGGAAAAAAATCAGGAGTTGTAGAAGCAAGTATCAACAGAATACAAGAGAGAAGAGAGAATCTCAAGTGCAGAAGATACCATAGAAAATTTTGACACAACTGTCAAAGAAAACACAAAATGCAAAAAGTTCTTAACACAAAACATCCAGGAAATCCAGGACACAATGAGAAGACCAAACCTAAGGATAATAGGTATAGATGAGAGTAAAGATTCCCAACTTAAAGGGCCAATAAATATCTTCAACAAAATTATAGAAGAAAAATCTCCCCTAACCTAAAGAACAAGATGCCCATAAACATACAAGAAGCCTACAGAACGCCAAATAGACTAGACCAGAAAAGAAATACTTCCCGTCACTTAATAATCAAAACACCAAATGCACAAAACAAAGAAAGAATATTAAATGCAGTTATAAAAGCAAGAAGATCCTGGACAGATGTCATACAAACCCTAAGAGAACACAAATGCCAGCCCAGGCTACTGTACTCAGCAAAACTCTCAATTACCATAGATGGAGAAACCAAGATATTCCATGACAAAACCAAATTTACACAATATCTTTCCACAAACCCAGCATTGCAAAGGATAATAGCAGGAAAGCTCCAATACAAGGAGGGAAATTACACCCTAGAAAGAACAAGAAAGTAATCCTCTTCCAACAAACCCAAAAGAAGATAGCCACACAAAGATAATTCCACCTGTAATAACAAAAATAGCAGGAAGCAACAATCACTGTTCCTTAATATCTCTTAACATCAATGGACCTAATTTCCCAATAAAAAGACATAGGCTAATGGACTGGATACACAAACAGGACCCAGCATTTTGCTGCATACAGGAAACCCACTTCAGTGACAAAGACAGACACTACTTTAGAGTAAAAGGCTGGAAAACAAGTTTTTCAAGCAAATGATCCTAAGAAACAAGCTGGAGTCACCATTCTAAAACCTCCAGTCCAAGGAAACAAAGAGAGGGACTCATGGCTCCACCTGTATAGGTAGTTGAGGGTGGTCTTGTCAGGCATCAGTGGAAGTAGAGGGCCTTGGTGCCTGAAAGTTTGGATTCCCTAGTGTTGGGGAATTTGAGAGCAGGGAGGTGGGAATGGGAGCACACCCTCACAGAAACTCCCGGAATTATATGGATTAAACATGACAGAGGCAGGCTGCCAAAAGACTAGATTCCAGAATTCAAACAAATAAATACCTTAATACTAAAATTTGTTTTGAGAATTGTATATTGCAGAATACACAGCCTTGGTATATCTACTCATCAAACAAGCTGAGCAGACCTTTTCGAACCTCTGATGTCCTGGAATTTCAGCTGGATGCAGTGAAGACACACCCGTCAGAGGCTTATCAATTTACTCTTCCCCCCACCCCTCTTCTAATATCTCAACGCCCGTTACCAGCTTGAAGAAGTTAACAAAGAGTTGTCGCCCCTATTCCCTGGGCTTGGGGACTGAGGTGGTTAATATTGGGCTGTCTTTCTAGGGAAAATTAGTGGTTTTGTTGGAACAGGAAGGAATAGCTAGGATTTATTGCATAGCCATAACATATTGGTAGAAATCTATATAATTGTTATTAAGCTGAAGTTATAATTTCTTTAATGGTACAAAATTTACTTTGATTTCAAATTTAAGGTTTTCATTGGTACAAGTTTCTTACTGATATAAAAGTGAGATTAATATTGTTACTCTCATAGGCATGGTGCCTATATAACACATTTAGGAATACAAGGCTTAGACCCAGTCCTTTTTTAACTATTTTAACTGATTTGA
This sequence comes from Grammomys surdaster, assembly GCF_004785775.1. Lineage (NCBI taxonomy): Eukaryota > Metazoa > Chordata > Mammalia > Rodentia > Muridae > Grammomys > Grammomys surdaster. The sequence goes on along the minus strand of NW_021604562.1, from coordinate 5,498,279 downwards.
GATGGTTAGCCTGTGAGTTAAGGGCCTATAGCAAATTCATGGCTCTGAGTTTATTGTTAGGGTATTTTCTGTATCTTACTTAGAAATAGCTGAGAGGAGTTAACAGACAACAGTCCAGATTGCCTTATGTGGATAGTTGGTTTTCAAAACGTCAGAACTCCACAGAATTGGTGTTACAAACATTTCTGTATTAAGGTTCATTTTGATTAGAGACCTGTTTGCTTCTGACAGCTTCCTGTCTTGGATTCTAAGAAGAAATTGAGCATCTTTGGAGTTACTCCAGTTGTAGTGAGACAGCTACTAGGCACGAATTGCCTCTTTTCATCTACAGACAAACTACTCTCTAGAAAAGGACACACTTGTGGAGTAGTTGATTGATTATATCTGCCAAGACACAGAGTAATCAGCCCTTAATAATTCTGCATCACTAGGTCTGTCAGATGATCCTGGGCCAGAAGGCTGAAGATCGGATGCTCCAACGGTTTGTAGTATAGAGACTATCCAGGTGTTCAAAGGTCTCTATAAATTGACTAAGTTTTAGAAGCTATGTGTTTCCCATAATTTCAGTTATTTCAGTCATTCTGGATTTCTGACAGGATTGAAGACTTATAGTCTCATAACCAATCCCGGCTATTTACTTTGAGCGAAAAGATTTGAGAGGATGGTTTTCAGCTGACAGTCATTCTAAAGCCAAGAAAAAAGCCAGGTTCAGAACTAAGTCTTTTAGTTAAGAGAGATAACAGAGGTTCTGGTTAGTCAACAAAATGTTGGACTAGGTATTAGGTCTATCTTGTACCTTACTGATACAAATTGGTATAGTTATGCTCTAATAGTATTTTGAGAGAAAAGTTTTAACAGGAAGGGTGATATGTAGGAGGAGCTAAGGTGGGAGGAGTAAGGAGAGAAAGAGGAGGAGTAAGGAGAGGAGGAGCTAGAAGATGAGAGAGAGAGAGAGAGAGAGAGAGAGAGAGAGAGAGAAAGAGAGAGAGAAACATGGAGGTGGATGTTCATGTGTCTCTGCCAGTCAAAGACAGCTGGTATATCTAGGTTTGATATTGGGTTACACTTCTGATTGTATGGGCGTCCTGTTATTGAGCATTACCAAACTTATAAAGCCTGTGATTAACATTTTTAAAAAAGTTACTAATAAAAAGGATAAGGAGGGAGGGTGATGGAATACATGTGACAGGAAATCAGATGAGGAAACTAGCTGGAGGAAGAAAAGGAAGGGGCAGAGGGAAACAAATCCAAACTCTAATGACATATGTATGAAGATGCTGTAATAAAACCCAGTACTTTGTATGTTAACTTAAAATACTAATAAAGAAAAAAAAAGCAAGGAGGAGGAGGGGAGATAGGATGGGGGGTTTTGGGGGGAGGGATGGAGAAAGGGGATGACAACTGAAATATAAATAAATAAAATATCCAATTTTAAAAAACATGGTTTATCATCTAGTACAGCTTAACATTAGGGAAAGCACAGACAATATTAACTAATAATGTTCAAATATCTTATTAGATATTGAAATAAAAGAGTTAGATATTAGTATATGTCAAATGTCAGATTCAAGCTTAGAACTGAACAACTGGTTGTCAGAACACTTTAAATTACAGAATTTGCCTGTAAGAAAGTCATATCTAGCTAGAAAATTTACATTTCTTGGATTTTGACATTTAAATATTGTATAGGTATCTATGAAAGTATAAATGTTTTTAAAAATTATAAAATTGTGACATTCTATGCCCCAGTGTGGGGAATTCGAGGCTGGAGAGGGTGGAGAGGCAGGAGTGGGTGTGTGGATGGGTGATGGAACATCATCATAGGAGCAGGGGGAGAGGGATGGGATAGGGGGTTTCTGGGGCAGGGAACCAGGAAAGGGGATAACATTTGAAATAAAGAAAATATCCAATAGAATTTAAAGAAGAAAAGACATAATAAAATGGAAATACATCTATTTAACAAAAGTATAACTCATCAATGACTATATAAGTTCCTGGTTGTGAGACAGTCAGCCTAGAAAACATGCCTATCTACCTATTAAATTCAAGTGCTCTACAAATGTGTTCTTCTAAGGATTGTAAATCAACTGTACATGAGAATAACACCCTAATATTCTACTAAATATAACATTCTGATAAACAACTTCAAAACTTTATTGAAAGATATGATTGTCTTGTAGTTTTAACATTATGTTAATATCTAACTAGTGATTCACTTCTTGATAATTATTTCTTATTTACTTTATGAAAATTACCTAGGATAATAATATCCTACAAAATGACACAGCTACAGTATGGCTCTGGATTTTTCTTTTGTTTTATTTTTATTAAACCATGTCTACTTGTATTAATCTATCAGGAGGTTGGCAGCATGCATATATACTCTCACGTTCTGTTTCTCTTATATGCCTTACAACTGTACCTATAGCCCATCTGTATTAAATGGCATGGAAATTAGGAAATCTGCCTTCATGATTCAGAAAAGCTACATACTAGTTTTCAGGGCATACATATTTTTTCTCATGGATATTCAGAGCATCATTGTGACCAGTGAAGTGGAAAGTAATCTGTTCTCAATGATCAAGACAGTGAGTTATCACTACTCAGCTTTAGATCCTCTGCGGGGTGTGTGTGTGTGTGTGTGTGTGTGTGTGTGTGTGAGAGAGAGAGAGAGAGAGAGAGAGAGAGAGAGAGAGAGAGAGAGAATCAAATCCTTCATGTATTTCATGAGTTTAAAGCACACCAATGACTCACTCAAATTAAGCCAAAAATTTCATTAATTAATTGTAATTAAAAGGACCCCCTACATATGTATTGGTAAACTATTTCTCATTTACCAAACACTAAAACATATGCTGCCAGTTTTTAATCCACATGAAGCAGATCTATCATTTACCTCCCTTGCACCCCATATAGTAGGAGGTATTTAGGAAAAACCAAAATATTGAAAAAGCAACAATAAAATATAAAAGACATTTAAAATTTTCTGATCAGTTTCCAGTCATATAAACTAATCTGAGAAGTGGCCCACTACATAAGAAAAGATATTTTCTCATTTCACAAATGCATTGAAGAATAAAAAGAATAGACATATGTGCTTAACATTATTATACTGTTTATTTTTACCCATATGCATGTATCAAGAAAATGGTAAAAGTTGCTCACCTATTAAGAACCCCTTCTACCTTATTCCTGAAGCCAGGCAGAAACGACACTAGAGTAATAGATACCAACACACCCACAAAACTTTCAACCCTAAATGTATCCTGTTTACAAGAAATGCAGGCACAAGGGATGGAGCAGAAACTTAAAGAATGGCCAACCAATAAATAACTGGCTCAACTAGAGACCTATCCCATTGGCATGCACCAACCAATCCCTGACACTATTAAGAATACTCTGTTATGCTTGCCTGTAGACAAGAGCATGTTATCCTATGAGAGACTTCACCCAGCAGCTGATTCAGACAGATGCAGACACCCACAGTGGATGGAGCTTAGAGACTCTTACAGAAGAGCAGGAGGCCTCTAAGGGGATAGGAACTCCATAGGAAGACCAACAGAGTCACCTAACCTGAACACTTAGGGCTCTCAGACTCTGAACCACTAACCAAAGAACATACTTGGGCTCGACCTAGGCCTCCCCACTCACATGTAGTCAGATGTACAGCTTGGACTACATGTGTGTTCTGAACAACTGAAGAAGGGGCTATCCCAAAAGCTGTTTCCTGTATGTGGGGATATGTTCTTCTAGCTGGGCTGCCTTGTCTGGCCTCAGTGGGAAAGGATGTGTCTAGCCTGACAGAGACTTGAAGTGCCAGAGTAGAGGAGACCCAGGGGCTCCCACCCACTCAGAGGTGAAGAGGAGGGAGACAGAAGGATTATGGGAAGGGGTGACTAGGAAGTGGGCAGGGAGTGGGGTATAAAGTGAATAAGTAAACAAAAAAAATTAAAATCCCACAAATAAATCCACATGGATACATTTTTCAATATTTTTCCAAAAAAAGCTAACAGATTTGTTTCCACATGGATCTCTTCTCAGTTAATTGAAACTGCCAGATATCTTAGATATCTTGATGAGAACTGATAAATTTGGCTCTTCACATGCATTTCTAAGGAGAAGAAAAATATGCTATTAATTGATACCTACTCTGTATCTGTCAATAGCCAGATAAATCTCAGTTGTCCTTTGCTATGTATTTTACAACCAAAGTTGGGGGATCAATATTCAAATAGGCCAGTTATATTTTGCCTGATCTCTTGGCCCTAGGGTGTAGTGATTAGCAATATGGTCTCTAAATTCAATAATCTTTTTTCCAATCCAAGAAAAATGAGGAAAGCTTAACTCCAAGTACTATATATATAGAAACATATACCTCAAGTCACAAAGGAACTGTCAAAATCAAGTTCATTTCTAGATAACTCAAGAGACACAGTCTGCTGACTGAGTCAGTGTGGTCACAACTATTTTACACCTAAACCAATGAACTGACTTTTATAATAGCCAGACATCATATGGAAAGGTAAAGATAAAGTGAATGGTTATATGTCTGTGTGCACATGCATGCTTGGGATCTAATAAAGAAAACCTAATGAAATAAGTAAACAGGCATATCACTTCCTAAGCAATTGGGAAACAAATTTGGGGAAAATAAGCATTCAAATGTATGGGGACAATTCAGGTATGGATATTGTTTAATGTGGTAATGATTTTGAATCTTCAAGTTTTTTTATTTAAAAATTATTTATTGCACTTATATAATTCTTCTTGTAGGGGGTCCACAAAATGACTTTGATTAAATGGGGTTTAAAATTATATGTTACAGGAAGAAGCTTATAGAAATAGCTTCTAAAGACAGTTTAAAAAAAGCATTAGGAAATCTGAATAATTAAATATTTTAAACGTTTAGCATGGATTGTAACCATGCAGCACAACACAGATGTTTAAGGTTTATATAGTAATAACCATATCTATATTGTTTCTAATTTTTTAGCTTAGAATTGATAATCTTCAGGTATCCATTATAAGAAGTACATATGAGTTAGAATTTATTATCAGACTGTAAGTGTTCACTGTAAATCATTTTTAAAGACCTCAACTGCTTTTATTATTCCACATTTAAAAATAAATCATCAAAATTTTTATGGAAACAGGATGCTTCCCAATATCTGACCATGTTTAATGAGAAAGCACTAATTCATAATTCAAATAATGTAACACTCACAAGCATATTTCAAAAATTAGTGCTAATTAAAACTGAAGGACATTATGTGCACGGTGAATGAGTGGTATCATAGAAAACAGCTCCTAGAAAGATCTTTTCCTCTACTAATTTTTAATTAGCCAGTAAAATACACGAAATTACACACACTCTTCTCTCTCTCTTGTCTTCTCCCTCCTCCCCAGTCCTCTCTCAAATAACTTGCTTGCTGTATGATGAAGTACGGTCAGTTTCATTAATTTAAAGGTGACTTTCTAAATCCAAGTCCAATTCCGAAGCTAGCTTTTATGTTTTCCTTATACTTAATGAGGATTTTAAACTCCACCTTTTAATTTTAGGTTAATTGTAACCCAAGGGACACTAGTTACCTTTTGACACTCCCCCAAATTACTTGTTAACTGGAAGACGTACACTCAAACTGAAGTCAAGAGGGTCAGGAGAAAAAGCAGTAGCTTCAGGACAAGGAGGCTAGGAAAGGTTTCTGGCAAAGCCACTTAGCAAAGCCATTTAGCTAGAGGGCATTATGTCAATTTTAAAGCCCCAGAAGTGTTCCTGACAGTTTTTGCAATCTTTCCCAGAAGCAAAACATTCTTTTTACATTTTGAGACTACTCAGCTCCTCCTTAAAACAGTGCAAGAGATTCCAAAGCAGGACAAATCAAAACCTAGAATGTTCCTCCTTGGCCTTGTAGGTGTATGCAGAAACAATACATTTCGAGGCCATCTCTTAAGAAGGAGTCTATAATTCCTTGGTTCTCTGTATGCTATGAGTTTAAAAAGAGAATGCAGTGATTCAACTTATGATTGGCATCAGTGTCATGTGGAAGATGAGGGAGAATGTTGATAGTTAAATGTCACTGTTTTAAAAACAGATTTACTAACCTATAATTCATATACAATCCACTAGAAAGTGGAGATTGTTTTGAGGATGACTCAAATGATCTGAAACCACGGAGATGTTTTCCTATCTGTTGAATACACCCAAAACTACTGAATGAATGATTAATTTACATTAATGAGTTGTATGCTGTGATAATTAGCTGCCATTAAAATATAGAAATGAAGCAAGACTGGTTTTGGATCACTATGCAAGTTTTTGAATTTTAGGCCCTAGTATGTTGGATAACACTTGATGCAACTTTGCTATCTTTCAGTTTAGTCATATGTGATGTAGAAAGATTACAGCATACATGCAGTTGCAGTTGTTATAAACATCAAATATGATGATACCTGAAATATGTGTGGGTATATCTGGAAGCACTGTAAGTATACAATACAGGTTATTTTTTCCTCCTCATTTATTTGAATCTCATCTTATCGAGATATAATTTTAATATCATAAAATTGACCTTTTCAAGTGTATAATTCAAAGCCTTTTATTATTGCACAGAACTTTGTAAATATCGCTAGTTTTTAATTCCAATTCTACTCATTAGTCATTTCTTCTTCTCCTCAAGTTACAACTACTAATGAGCATTATATTTCTAGGAATTTAGCTATTCTAGACATTTTAAAGAATAGAGTTATACAATATCTGATCTTTTATCTGTGGTAGTTTTCAATTAGATAATGTTTCAAAATTTTATTTTCAAGTTGCAGCATTTAAAAGTACCCTACTTCTTTTTAGGGCTAAATAATTCTCCATTGAATAAATATGTTGTGAGGTTTATCACTAATGTTGTCATGGATATACTGAATACATGCCTGTGGATGTGTTTTGAATTTTGATTGTACATATGAAAGGAATCAGTGGGTCATATATTAACTATGTTTATTTTCTTGTTTGTGAACAACTGAGAAGCTGTTTTTTCAATGACCATACCAATGAATATTTTGGCAGCAATGTATATGTGTTTCAATATCTCTAATCCTAACTATCATTGTTATTCCTCTTTATTGTGGCCATACTAGTGAATGTAACATAGCATCTCTTTGTTACGATTTGCATTTCCTTGATGGCTAATGATATTGATCTCATTTGCTCACTGGTCATTTAGGTGCATTCTTTAGAGAACTTTGGCCCCTTTTATCTTATTTATTTTTTTCATTATTGATGTGCAATCATTATTCATGTACTTTGCCCACAACTCTCTTATAAAATTTGCAAACATTTTCTCTCATTCTATGGGTTGCTACTACCTTCTGGATGTTGTCTCACTGCTTTCCCTTATCCATTTATTATTAATTAGAGAAAGCAAAACCAAATTCTTATTAGAAGTATTGGTATAATGACACTCTTATTCATATTTTCTAGCTGCTTCTTGGTGTCTATAAATGCAGACAACACAACAGATTACTCTAGAATGTGACAGCTGGAGAAGTACAAAATCTTAAAAGTGACAGCAGAAACAGCACCAAATGTCAGCTACAAAGCAAGATCTCAGGGGACATCTAATGTGCTGTTGAAAATAACCAATGAAGCTAACAAACCATGCTTAGGGAGATGAACGAAAATCACAGGAAGTCTGGAAAATTCAAATAAATAAGGTCAAACAGTGACTATACCAAATGGCTCTTTAAATAGTTCGTTTTTGCAATGCTTTACTTTTTATTGTTCCATAAATTAAAAGAAATGTAGAAAACGAGAATATATAATTAAAGTGGAATGCTGTCCTTTTCAATTAACAAAGTAATTGGATGCAATGAAGAAATTTAATGCATTTGATTTTAACAAAAGATACTCATCGTGGGAGAAGACCAACCCAAATCAGCAAAACCCTTGTGTACTCTCTTGTAGGAGACAGAACTCTCTGCATAGTGCTATACAATTAAAAAGCCAATTAAGTGAAATGACTTGTAATTTTTATATTTTTACTTTTTAGAGTTTGAGAATTTCATGAAATATTATAGAGAAACAATACCTAACAATACAAAAAAATGTTCATTAATCATATAAGGATTGACAATATTATACTATTTTCTAAATTGCTCCATGGTAACGGACAGATCTCTCAAATAAAATATATAATGTAGCTTCAGCTCCTTTGTCTACAAGCTCCAAGTACTCTGAAACAGAGTCCCCCTATGTATCCTTCGTTATCCTGGAACTTAAAATTATCTTATCTTCCTGAATGCTGTGTTTACAGGCATTCATCACCACACCTACCTTCTAAATACTTTTAAAAGAACAAATGTTTCAGGCTTTGCCAGAAACAAAAACAGAAGCAGAGAAATGTTTGTTCCCTCAAGCAAATATTCTAAAAGTGGAATGATTTTAATTAATGTTTTTTTTTTACATTTGCTGACATTTGGCTGGCAAATATTCAAAGTGTACGTGTAATGATACTGATACTTCGATACATGTACGTACTGTGAGAGGAAACCTAATATCAACAAAATTCACATATCTAATACTTGACTTAGTTAACTACGTTAAGTTAAAATTTTAAGCAAGTATTTTTACTGGTTTTTAAAGACTAAATGACAAAGTGACAGTAGGGTCTGTGGATTGTATCCTGAGTATTCTGTACTGTTACAGAAAATTTAGAAATTTTAGAGAATAATTCTACAACATTTACTCTAGCCTCATTCTTGCATTCTTTGCTTTTGATAAATGTGCAGGGGTACTTGGAAAACACTTCTGTGTCCATTGACTAGATTTTATACAATGCTGCAATTTTCTTTTCATCACTTTGCTGGCAGATCTTTAGAAAATTCTTGAACCTAACCAGAAAGAAAAGGCTGAATATTTGAAGAATATATTGATTTAATATACTGAATTCTGAATTTGTGGGGAAAAGTGATTGGGTTAAAAACTGATTCCCTATATTCATAGTAGCCTTATTTGTGATAGCCAGGAGCTGGAAACAACCCAGATGTCCCACAACAGAGGAAATGATACAGAAAATGTAGTATATTTATACAATGGAATACTACTCAGCTATTAAGAATGAGGATATCATGAATTTTGCAGGCAAATAGGTGGAACTAGAAAATATCATCCTGAATGAGGTAACTCAGATCCAAAAGGACATGCATGGTATGTACTCACTAATAAGTGAATGTTAGCCAAAAAAAGTACAGAATACCCAGGATACAGTTCACAGAACTCAAGAGGGTTAACAACCAAAGGGCCCAGGTGAGGATGCCTCAATCCCACTTGGGAGAGAGAAGAAAACAATCACGGGGAGAGGGGTGGTAAGAGGTGGGGGAATCCTCTAGAATTTACCAGAGACCAGGGGGTGAGAGACTCTCAGAACTCAAAGGTAAGGACCTTGGATGAAATGCCCTACAGTGGGGAGAGGGAACTTATAGAGCCTACCTCCAGTAGAAAAACAGGATATCAAGTGGAGGGATGAGATTGCCATCCCACAGTCAAAAACTCTGACCCATAATTGTTCCTGTGTAAAAGACAAAAATGGACAAAAATGGAGAAGAAACTGAGGGGAAACCAAATTGGGCTCTATCTCAAGGGGAGGCTCCAAGGCCTGACCCTATTACTGATGCTATGGTGTACTAACAGACAGGAGGGCATAGTTGCCCTCTGAGAGGCCCAACAAGCAGCTAAAAGAGTCAGATGCAGATATTTACACTCAACCAATGGACAGAAGCTGATGATCCCTGTGGTTGTATTAGGGAAATGCTGGAAGCTGAGGAGGAGGGCAACTCCATAGGAAGACTAGCAGTCTCAAGTAACATGGCCCCTGGAATCTCTCAGACATGAAGCCACTAACCAGACAGCATACAGCAGCTGATGTGAGGCCCCCAACACATATACAGTAGAGGACTGCCAGGTCTGGACTCTGAAAGATGTACCTAATCCTCAAGAGACTTGAGGTCTCAGGGAGTGGGGATATCTGGTGGGGCGGAGGTGAGGGGTGGGCACATCTTCTTGGACACGGGGGATGGGGAGGAGGTATGGGATGAGAAACAGTCAGAGGGCAGACCAGGAGGGGGGTAACTACTGGATTCTTAAAAAAATTTAAACAATAATAATTTTAAAAAGCCTGATTCCCCCTCCCATTGCAGTTCAAAGGTTGCAATATTCATGCTGCCAAGAAAACGGAATGGAGCTCTACTAGTAAAGCTTGCAAAGTGAAATATATCTTATGGTTAGCTTGTAATTTTAACTCTACAACTCTTTGTTTTAACCGTAATAACTCCTTTGTGGTCTGCTGCATATGCTTGAGTTCTATGAAATATTACTTTTTTGGAATCCTGTCAAATATTTAAGTGATTCTGTCTAATGCTGAGCAGTATTCCAAGAGCTTTGCGTATAACAGTTGATACCATCTTTACAAAAAAACAAAAATGTTGTTAAAGGATGTTAGTATCATTCCCCTTTCATCAGACGAGAAAGCTTAGGCACAGAGAGGTTTAGGAATTTAACTTCTCAAGGCTAGTAAATAAAGGTGGAATTTACCACAGACTTTCTGAGTCCACCATTCACACTTTCATTCATAAGCCACTTACTATGTCAATTTAAAAAGTTTCTGTTGCTTCAAAAATAATTTTTTTAAAAAAAGTTAAAGTTGGGAATGACATTAACCTATATGAACTCTTTGGATTCAAAATGCCCATAGTTTTTTCCATGACATATTTAAATTAATTTCAGTTCTACTATGGTGTAGGACCAAACTAAAAAAAAACAAACAAAAACTTCTTATGTAACTAGTAGTTACAATTCCATATGTAAAGATAAAAACCATTTTAAGAACGAAATGTATTAGACACTCCAAATTTGTAATTCTATTGAAGACATGCTCAGTTATTGACTTATTTTGTTTCATTGATGCCTTGGCTAGTAGCAGAAATACAAGATGTGTTGAGTTGATTCAAGTCTTCAAAGATTAGGCCTTCTGATGAAGACATCTTTTAAGAATTGTCTCATATATATATTGACATGAAATTATCCTGAATCCAGAATATATCCATCAACTAAATGTGATCTGTATTTTATGGGCTGCATTTTAAGTTGTCATTGCCTTAAAATCTCTTTCTCTATTTTCTCATTTTGTGCTGTGTTTTGTGCTGTGCTTATTATCAAGAAAACATAGTTGACTTTCACCTTTCTGTTCACTAGATGAGAATTTCAGAGTCTAAGCAACATGTACATATTAAACCTCTTCTTTTCCTCTACCCTGTCTATTTTGCAGCCTGTAATATCAAAGAGAAGCATCCATCTACTGGGATAAGTCAGATTTGTTTCACACATCATCTTTTAGCTTTGATTTTGATCCCTACTCTTTTTAAATCTTCTATAACTGTACTTCCTGAGACCAACGATTCCAGAGATTTCAGGAAACATTTCTTCTGATTTTTCAACAACTTTAACCCAATTCAAGTATCATACTCATGGTGCTACGTTAAGTAGCCCACTTAATATTTCTTTATCAGAGTGTGCTCATTTCTATTACTGATAATTCTTGGACTTAATTTATGTCTTCCTTACCAGATGGAACAAAATAGGATAGTAATGCCCTTCTCCCCATACTTACCAAGGACATAATGGATAATCAGTAATGGTTGAAACAACGACCTCTATGTCTTTCATTGGAAACAGTTTTGGCAAGGACACTCTTCACTAGAGCAGTAAAATATTTTACAGCAACTCTGGTCACTATAATCTAGTGTCAGCTCTGCTCTCACATCAGACACTTTTCGGGGACAACGAAATGTTCCCCAATCAGAGCAAAACTGCCCTCTGTTGAGAATCATTATTGCAGTTCCATAAACATTCATCCCGCTTTCTTTGTATATGTCACTTTTGCCCTCCTTGTACCTCTTAATGTGATTTTACTTATTATGGAAAGTGTCCTCTGTTCTTCAGACTAGATTTAAAGTCTCTGGTGTATTTTCTTATAGAATTTGGTAAATATATGTCAGTGTACTACTATTTTAATTTTATGCTTCTCTTTCCTCTGTCTTTTCTAATTCTGTAAAGGAAGAGATGAGATCTATCAATTTTATTGGTAGAGTATTATCACTTTACATTTTAACTGACACATAATTAAGTACTTAGAAATAGATCCATGTGTGGGGGTGGGGGTTGTATAAATGCACATGGTTATATGTGAATGATAATGTATCTGGAGGACTGAGGTTAAAGTCTGGTGTTCTGTGCATTGTTCTTCACCTTAGAATTTGAGACAGGATCGTTCATCTTAGAGAATCTGGAGCTCACCAATTGGCAAGAACAGCTGGCCAGAGAGATATAAGAATTCTATCTCTGCCCCTGCAGCACTGGGATTATAGGCACCTGCTACCATGCCCAGTTTTTAACTGGAGGCTAAGGATCTGAATTTAGATTCTGTTGTTTATAGAACAAGCACTTGACTGACCCTTTTCCCTATCTGGTTAGAAATGCTTCTTAAATTAATGAATAATATTTAAGTATTCCGTTCTCTTTGTTCATATTTCTAACACTCATCACATGATTATAGAAACTTCTGTATACAAAACAATCCTCTTTCAGAATTTGGAAAGAGGAATATCTTATCAGTTGACTCAGTAAATACACAATAGCTTGCACATGATAGTCATGTGTTTCTTAAAATAAGCATATGCTGTCCAAGCAGTCTTTATAATAATTTGCTAAGCAAGTAAAATTACCTGCGGGACCTTTAATTAGTGATAAATAGACTGAATTTAGAGCTAATATTCAGTTAAGCAAAAAATATGATGAAGTTGAAACTTTAGTCTCAAGACAAATATTATCTTTCATTTGAAAGATACATTTAGCTATGTGCCAGAATATCATGAAATCAGAAAACTCCATATGTTTAGTTTAAAAACAGTGTATGAATGGTTAACCGACTTAATTTTTTCCCCAAATACCTGAATATTTACATATTGGTTAGAGAAAACGTTAAATGAACAGTTTGGAAAAAAACACACAAAAAGTAGTGTCTTCCAAAAGTCTGGTAGAAATATTTTTATTTCTTTATTCAATGCTGGTTTTTGATGCCTTGGTGTGAGTCCAATTTTAAAACTACAAATTGACAGGGAATATATCAGAGAATATAAAGGAGACACATGGAGGAGGAGAAGGTAACATTTTTCTGTACACTGCCTTTCATGACATGACCCTTGCAAGGGAAATCTGAAAAGAAAATGTGTGAGACTGAAGTTAAGTGGCAAGTGAAATTATTGTGTTTATGGCAACCATAATATGCATGCCACGCTGGAAAGATACAAAATGCATCACCATAAAAGCATGTTTGGTGTTTTCTACAAGTAGTTGTGAGGCTTTAGGAAAATACAGTCATTTTCTTCTCCAGTGCCTGTCACTTTTAAAATTGTGAAAATCTCATTTCCAGAAAAAAATAGTCAAATATTATGACATCTATATAAGCACATATGTATTCATGTAGATGTATATTCAACATTCTGTTTTGTATTGAATATTCAATAAAAAGGTCACATTGTATTCTCAAATGATTATGCCTACCCAAAGTCTCTAAGACAGTTATTATCCCAAATTTACAAAGAGTAAAGTTAAGCTGACAGAATTTGGGCAATTTGAAGGAAAAGTTGCAACTAGTCAGTAGTAGAGTTCTAGATTTAATTATGTTTGCCCTTAACATTTTCTTCTAACAAGAGAAAAAACTGAGAAGCTTTTTCAAAAAGCCCAATTAATAACATGGAATATTTCTTTTGTAGGATTTCTCTATTTTATTATCCTGCTTATAATCTTCCCTTTTTATTAACTTCCATGTTCAAAGATGCACCTTCTGTGTTCCTATATTCCTGGTAGTGGCCATGGTGACTGATACCCAGGAGATACTCAGCCCATGTTTTGTGAATGAAGAAAATGATTTTTTTCTTTGAAATAGGGTCTCATCTAGCCTTGGCTAGCCTAGAGCTTTCTATGTGGATCAGGCTGGGGTCAAATTCATAGAAACCTACCCATGTCTGCTTCGTGAGTGTTGAAATTAAACAGTTATCAGCACACTCAGCAAGACTAGACATTTTTGTAATGTGAATTCAATAAAGCCATTTGAAAATGCCCATTCTACCCACATTTACTTTGTCCTTGCAACGATAAGCCAGTTCCAAAAGGGAAGTGACTGGTACAAAGGATCACAGGTAACCTAGTAAATGAAGCTTAGGCTGTCTAACAAAGGCTTTCATTAGAGACCTATAACAAAGTATGGATTAACAAAGTTAATCAATAATCAGATTGTCCTATCCTGACTCATCTGGACAATGTTGAAAGAAACAAGAAGATATTCTAGAGCACTACTTTTAATCTTGAAAGTCAGAGACAAAATTATTTTAAAGAGATATTAACAGTTCAAAATGTTAGACTCCTCCTACCATTCTGACACTTAGAAATTCGAATTGACTTATGAATGGCTTTTACAATTTCTCTTTCATGCTACAAGCAGTCTCATAGTCACGGATTGTCTTAAGAATATTGAAGTGCATCACTGCCCCTGCCATTTAGTATTTTCATATTATGCTGATGAATTTTTAAAAACAAATCAATTATTTGCTACAATTCTGAATGCAACCAGACAGTACTTATCACAGATTATGGTAATTTTTAAATTTCAATTCCAAATTCCTATACTGGTCATCAAAGCTAGTGAAAATAAAAGTTGATTTTAAGAAAAAAAATTCTTAGAAAATTAGTACATAAGAATGATTTAATTAAATAATATCTTAAGAAAAGATTTGAAAAAATATTTCCATGTAAGGAGAATGGTGATTCTGAATACCTTAAGAGGTATATCATGCTTCTCTGAAGAGATAAATAAAGCAAAATTGAAGAATTTGTTCCAGAGTCAGATGAATCAGGTTGTTTTTTTTTTTAATTAAAGAGAGAGGGGAGAGGAAGGAGGAACAATGAAGAAAAGAGAGGAAGGAAGTTAGAAAGGTGAAGCACAAAGAAGTAGAAGAGAGATGAACAAAGAGCTATTATATAATGGGTATTTAAAAACCTACAGAAAAAAACGCCCAGTGCTCTTCCTTGTATCTAAGACTGTCATTATACCCCACAGGGCTAACAGAAGCATAATCTTGCCCTATATGCACCACAGTGCTGACTCACAATGATGCTTCTTAAGCATTTAGAGATGAAAACTAGGGTGAATTTGTAAGGAGAACAGCAGAAGTCTAACATCTAAAAACCAACACAGAAAAGTCCGCATGCTCAAATGAACTTCACCTTCTTAATTGATTCTGTATATCACCTTTAATGTGATTACCAGGTATACATACTGCCATTTCTTATGTTTTTGTGATTACTTATTGACAACAATCTATAAGGTTTGCTTATAAGCTGCTTGTGAAAATGATCATTATTTTATTGCCCTGGTAATTTTTATCAAAGATCATTTTAGATAGATTGAATGCATACACAGAAAATATGCAACCTCAAATAAGATTCGATTGGTCCTTGAAATCAAACATGTCCTCAGTGAAATAAAAAATACAGCAGTGTAAGTATTGAATAATTTCCAAACTCCCAAACAAAACCCCCCAAATACATAACAAACTCAGTAGCAAATATACTATTGGGATTAGTGTATGGCCTGAGGTAACTGTTACTAAAGGAAATCTATTTATTTGCATGCATATATTCTTGGAGGGTAAAAATTTTAATATATATACATTTATTTCCATTATGAAGATATTAAATGTGCAAAAAATGGTATATATTTCGAGACAAATGAATAGAAGAGAAATGAGGAGTTAATTAGACCTATTTTATTTGTTTGTTATAATATGAATTCAATATTAATACTCATATACGCATATAAGGATATTATATATTATATATGTTGCCATGAGTATGCATTGCTTTCAAAATAGCAAGGGAGGAAAGCAGATATTAAGGACAAAAGAAAGGAGGCTAGCAAGATGGCTCAGCAGTTAAGAGCACTGACTGCTCATCCAGAGGTCCTGAGTTCAGTTCCCAGCAACCATATGGTGGCTCACAACCATCTGTAATGAGATCTGATGTCCTTTTCTGGTGTGTCTGAAGACAGTGACAGTGGACTTATATACATAAATAAATAAATCTTTAAAACGTAAAAACTAAAAAGAAAGTTAGAGAAAGAAGAAAAATATCCTGATTCTGGTAGCTAATGTTGTATTGTCAGGTTTTTTTTTTTTAAATACTTGTATTTACATTTTCTACATTAAATCATATAACATGTCATTTTGTCTCCATGTTAAAATTGTGTGTTATAAAGGTCATTTTATAGTATGTGAAAAAAAGTAATGGAGTTAAATTAGCAAATAATGTAAGCACTATGACAGCTGTTACATTAGGCGAAGTGGAATTGCCTTGGCAAAGGAAAAATATATGAAATCTGTTTAATGTTATCAGGTTTTACTGACCAACCTGTGAATAATTAAAAATAAATAAAGATCCTTTTTATCTAAGAGGAAACCTAAGATTTAAAGTTAAGGTCTATCTGATTTTCATGAAGATATATGTCTCTGTTCAGTGAAAGATTTATATCAGTAGTAATTTGATGGTTTCTCCAAGAAAAAACTTACAGACTCAAACAAAATGCAAGACACAGTGTGTGATTTCAGCATAGACAATATTTCCAGTTGTATAGGAGAATGTATTTGCAAGTAGCAAAACGAACATTTCCAAGAGGCATTCTACCCCAAAGTAAGTTGAATATAATAAAAAGATAAAACACCAAGAATCTTACAGGGCAATCAGAATGTTGCAAGTACTAAAACTCAACAGAAATATGATTAAAGTGCATAGTCAATTAACATAATTCTCATCCATAATTAATACCAAGTTAGAAACTGTAATGTGGAGTTGATCTTTATCTGTCATGGTGACAAAAATGAGGGATTCATAGTATCCAATATTAACAAACATTTTCAAGCACTGTCATCAAGAAAATAAATTGTTCCCTCTACTATACCTTTATCAAATCTTAAAGTGTACATTCTTTTTATGAGAAAACTTTATGAGTAAGAATTTATCCTCCAGATATATTTTGTACTTTCTTGTAAGCACATATCAAAGAATGTCCATGCAGCAGTTTTGCAAGCCCTTGAAAGAACAAATTCCTCAGGAGGGAAATGTTTAAATAGATCTTGATGCATCCACATAAAGGAACACTAGATAGCTACTTAAAAGAATGGTGAAAATGGATTTATGCTGATACAGGAAGACTCTGAAAACATTGTTGAGTAAAAGAAAAATCATGAGACATTGGAGTGTTGGGGAAAGGCATGAAATAGTGACATTGGCTACTAATAGGCAATCAAAAAGGATGGTGTGATTATAGATTGCAGTGGGAAGGAAAACTGGACTAACATTTAATAAATTCTCTTCAATATTATATGAACATTTTCCTGCATATTTATTGCTTTTACCATATTCTTATTTATATATACTTCCAACATTATCAATAATATATTTAATATGTATAGTCCTATCATTTTCATATTTCCATAGAACTGTGTAGCTATAATCATAAAATTAGAATGAAATGATTTTTCATCTCAGTAAGAGGAATATTCCCATCATCATTCATTCCTCATTTCCTACTTTTATCTTAGAATTCTACTCCAACTTACAAAATAATTTTTCATCTATGAATATAATTGGGTTTTCAAACTTATTATTTTTAAAATTGATAAGTAAAATCACCAACATTTACTATATACACATTCTTTGGTATATTGTAATTGTTAAAATTAAGCTAATTAATTATATATTAGCTTAATTAACACATGTTATTTCTCATAGATGCTCTTGTGATGAGAGCGCTTCAGATTCACTTTCTTACTATCTTTTTTACTCTTTCTTTCTTCCCTTCCTTCCTTCCTTCCTTCCTTCCTTCCTTCCTTCCTCCCTCCCTCCCTTCCTTCCTTCCTTCCCTTTTCTTTCTTTCTTTTATTCACTTTGCATCCCATTTCTGCCCCCCCCATTTTCCAGCCTGCCTCAAATAGTCCCTCCCTTCATTCCCCATCCTCTTCTCCTCTGCGAGGATGGAGGACCTCCAGGTATCCTCCCACCCTTCAGAGACCCATTTTCTTACTATCTTTTAAAAATACAATTTATCTTTGACAGTAGTCATCACATTATATTTTACAGTTGTAGAACTTTTAAATTTGTACTTTATGAAGACTTTATTTAACATTTGTCCAACATCTTTCCAAACTATCTGAACTGCTTCAGCTACAAGTAACAATTATAACTCTGAACTTATATTAGATCAACTTTTCACATTCTGTATAAAATGGAGCAGCACACATTTATTGTTATGTGTCTGGCTTATGTATGTTCTTGATACTTTACATAAATGGCAACATATAAAATATTGCCATTGTAAATGGAATATTTTACTGACAATAATGTTTCCAACTTTAATCCACACATGTATCAGAGCGTCTCATTATGGTTACAATTAATATGTACATATATACATTTATTATAAATAAGTTTATTTTGTTAATCCTTTTAACAATTGCTAGACTTTTAATTACATCTACTTTTGCATTAGAAGAAATAATGATGTTATGAGCATCTAATCACATATGCATGAATTACTTTTCAAATGAGAGTTTTAAGTTTAAAAATTAATATAATCAGTGTAACAACTTTAATATTTTTTAGAAAAGTTATATATAAATGTAATATAGCTAAAGAATAGAAAATATGTTTCTTTTAAAGCAAGGCATAGCACTGCCAGTTACTCACAGTATGGAAAGTTCAAAGAAAATCTTAAGTAATTCAGTGTGAACATATTAGTTCTTTTGAAAAAGATAGTTGTTAGTTAACTTTATTTTTATTATGAAATTAACATCTTATTCTATAAAACAGAAGAAAATGAAATCACATAACTTAAATACAGTTTGTTAAATAAAAATGTCAATTCTCATTTGTAATTTTTGCTTTAAATGATACTTTATTTATTCTTTGCAGATTTCATCTATGGAATATAACTTGATAATATGTCCCTTCCTAATTCTCCATAGAACCTTCCCGTCATATCTAATTATTTCATGTTCTATTTTTGGCTATAATTCACTGAATTCAATTAGTGCTGCCATATCTTCATGCATGTGGAGTCGTCCACTGAGTCATGGATACAAACTCAAAGAAAAATGGTGGTCCTTTCATTAAAAGCCATTAACTGCCAATAGGGCTTCAGCTGGAGGTGGAGTGTCAGAAACCTCATCAGTGCTGAGATAAACTGGCTTGATCTTGCACAGGTATTACCTAGGTGACAGGTGCTCTTAGTTTATATGTATACAACAGACTTGGCATTTCCAGAATATAGCATTGCACAGCATTCTTCTTCATCTTCTGACTTACATTCTCATTCTTTATAATACTCTGGTGGTTTACATGAGAATGGACATTATGCGTTCATATATGCTTGGTCCTTAGTTGGTAGACTTGTTTTAGGAAGGATTAGGAGTTATGGTTTTATTGGAGAAGGTGTGGAACTGACTGTAGTGTTTGAGGTTTCAAAAGCCCATTTTATTCCAATTGGTGCTTTCTCTGTCTCTTGCTTGTGGACCAAATGCAAGCTATCAGCTACTGTTCCAGCAGCATGCCCACCTGCTGCTGCCATTCCCCCCAACATGACCATAATGGCTTTACCCTCTGCAAGTTGAAACAAGCCACCAATTAAATGCGTCCTTTTATAAGTTATCTTGTCATTTCTTTATAGCAAGTGAAAAGCAACTAAAAAACCATCTACTTTTTCAGTATAAAGGACTGATAACAATGTTACATTGTTCCAAGGTTTCAAAGATCAAGTTTTTCCTTTCTATTTCCCATTCATGTCCCTAGGATGTAATCTGAAATCTGAAGAATTAGGACCTGAAAAATGCAACATATTTTCACTGAATCAATGAATGAGTGTTCCTGTATGTGGAAATTTGGCTATGCTTTAGTGCTCACTTTCAGTTCCAACCAGTCTAGATAGTGCTGTGAAGGAATATTTTAAATAGTATTAAAATTTAAGGCAGTAGACACTAAGTAAAGCTCATTATCCTCTATAATGTGGATAAGCCTCATCCAGGCAGTTGGTAGCCTTAAGGAAAAAGACTGAGGTCTTCCAAAGAAAAAGTCTTTGCTAATAGACTGCCTTCAGACACATGCTGTAACATTCTTATTCTTCATGGTTCCTTGCAAGGCTGTCATGCAAATTGTTAGTTCCACAATGGCATAAGCCAGTTTCTTAAGAGTCTCACTGCTATAGCATCTCTATGTCTCTTTATCATATTCTCCATGGTTAGACATACATACAGATAATTAAGGTTATACTGGTTCTTTGTGATGAGAAATCTTTATTGTTAATTTTATTGGATTTGTAATCAGCTAGGTAACACACCACTTGCCATATGCATGATAGTATTTCCAGACAGGTTTATATGAAAAGGGATGATTAACTCTAAATGAGAATCACACTGTACTATAGACCTTTCCGACTTTGGATGAAATGTCGGTTTTTTTTTTGCCTCATGGTCCTACAATGTCAGTTTCTCCCTAGGCTCTACTGTACATTCAAACGATTCCTTCCTTAAGTTCACTCTTGTCAGTCTTTTGGTAAAAGTACAAGAAAATAAAGCAATAAACTCTGTTTATCTGAAGAACCCTGACTAATAAAAGTATCAATGCCTCTTGGTATTGGAAAATGCTTCTCAGGTCATTTCTGTCAAGTGTAATCATTTTATAGTTGAAAAAGTTGACAATAATTTAAGTAGTATCTATGAATATACACACAGAGATCATAATGGAAAAAAAGGGCAAGCTAAGGATTATTTAGGATGACAATTTGCAATAAAAAATTTAAAAAGCATAAAGAGTATGGTCATGAAAAGTTTTTCTCAGAGCTGTGAACTTAGAAAAGTTGAAGGGTAAAGCGAAATTATAAAATTATCATTTTAAACATATACAATGTGTTGAAAAACATTCACTTTCCTAGTTTCCCTAAACTACTTTATGGTATAATTATATGGCTCCTGGAGGCTAGTTATAATTGAATTATAGGGTGTCTTATTCACAGCCTAGCTGGAGAAAAAAAATTGCTCAGCTCTGCTTTGCGGTTCCCTAAACACCAGCTAGAATACTCATGAGGCAGCTTATAATTCAATTATAACTCCCCTCTGGGAACTACATAATTATATATAAAAGACCTAAGCCATCATATGTTCTCCAATTATTTTTTGTTATGAAAGGATTTGTCTAAAGTCTTATATTAAATTTGAATAGGTACGAGTCACTTTGAACCTCAAGATTTAACCAGATACTAAGATAATAAAGCATATTCACCCAGGTGTAAGGTATAGGAATAAGTTTACTTACCCAAACAAAAATAATGAAAAATGTGCATACATTTTTTCCTCTGGACATGCACATACACACATACACCACACCACATATGTTTATACATGAAAACATACATGCATATATACAAACACTACTATCCACATGAGTAGACTTAATATAGTGCATAAGAATATTCTTTAAAAAGCATAGCTATATTAGAAATAAAATTTGGAGCACATTAGTTTTTAAAGTATATAACAGCAAGCACTGACATTTTTATTACGTATCTGTGTTCTAGGAATGATATAAAATATATGTGTGGATATGTACAGGTTATATGAAAATAATATAAGTGGTTTGGATACATGAGGAGTTTGGCATTTTAGTTTCTAAAAGGGAGAACTGTGTGTGTGTGTGTGTGTGTGTGTGTGTGTTTGAACTACAAGTATATATATACTTATTTCCAATTACCTAATTTATTTTTGAATATTATACAGGGTTATATAGGTTCTCTTCATACAAATGTACAGCATTTTATGAGATAACTCACCCATATCCCACTCTCTTCCAATTTCTTCCCCTTCCTCTTAGATAACCCCCTCTCTGCCCAGACAATCTTGCTTCACTTTCATGTCATCAGTGTGTATATTGGATACTTAAAAACATACAGGACCCACAAACACATTCATCTTTTAATGGACATTACAAGAAAATAGTATTTAAAATTGCTTTACAATAACTATGCCTTGAAGCTAAAAACAGATTAATGCATCATGGCAATTCCTTAATGGTACAAAATAGTATGCCTATTGTAGAATAAGTCATGAGGACAATTGATATTGATCTCATTCATTGGAAACTTGCTCTCCCTCTCTAGCTCATTCATTTATTCATTTGCCAGATAGTCAACAAAACACTTGCTCTATGGCTAGCATTATGCTTTCCCTCACAACACACAGATCATCTAAAAATGCATTTGAGCTCATAACCACACATACACACACACACACACACACACACACACACACACTCTTCTTCTAGGAGGGCATATCCCATTATCTCATTTTAAACCATGAATTGAAAAGTTAGCCACTTGTTTAATATTCCACATATTCTCTTTGTTTAGCACTGTGCTTGACTAGAGTATTTGAGAACAAAAGAGCATCCATAGTAGACAATGTTCTAGCAAACCTCATGTTTTAGCTGAAGTGCTAATGGGAGTTTGTGGAGGAAACACAGAAGTTGACAATGAGAAGTGGAGAGGATAGTTAAGTGTGGTGATATAGAGATAGGGTGAGCCGCAAATTATGCATATTCTCTATGTTTGCCCATGAGATGAGACTGTAGTGTGGTTGTTCTAATAATTCAGTCTCTTCATGTCTAACCAACACTAAGTAACAGAGTGACATGTTTAACATTCTAGGCTATGAATTCACAATGTAGGGCTTCCAGTTTCAACACTGACTAATCATGACATTAAAAAAGTAATTGACCTCTTTATGGCTCCATGTGGTCATATGTAAGATAGAGATAATAATAGAAATGGTCTCAAAAGAGTTTTGTGAAACCCATTGAAAAATTGATGTGAGATAAATATTTTGAATAATTTTTGTTGCATTCAAAGTACTTAGGAAGTTACCGCTTATATTTGTTATTGCTGTCTCTATCATCATAATCTTAGCAATGTTGAAAGGAGATAGAACCAACAAATTGGGAAAAGATCTTTACCAATCCTTCATCTGATAGAGGGCTAATATCCAATATATACAAAGAACTCAAGAAATTAGACTCCAGACAACCAAATTACCCTATTAAAAAATGGGGTATAGAGCTTAACAAAGAATTTTCAACGGAAGAAACTCGAATGGCCGAGAAGCATCTAAAGAAATGTTCAGCATCCTTAGTCGTCAGGGAAATGCAAATCAAAACAACCCTGAGATTCCATCTCACACCAGTCAGAATGGCTAAGATTAAAAACTCAGGTGATAGTAGATGCTGGCGAGGGTGTGGAGAAAGAGGAACACTCCTCCATTGTTGGTGGGTCTGCAAGATGGTGCAACCACTTTGGAAATCAGTCTGGCGGTTCCTCAGAAAATTGGACATAGCATTACCCGAGGATCCAGCTATACCACTCCTAGGCATATACCCAGAAGATGCTCGAACATATAACAAGGACATATGCTCAACTATGTTCATAGCAGCCTTATTTATAATAGCCAGGAGCTGGAAAGAACCCAGATGTCCTTCAACTGAGGA
This sequence comes from Grammomys surdaster, assembly GCF_004785775.1. NCBI lineage: Eukaryota > Metazoa > Chordata > Mammalia > Rodentia > Muridae > Grammomys > Grammomys surdaster. The sequence goes on along the minus strand of NW_021604562.1, from coordinate 5,474,593 downwards.
ATGGATTAAAAAAATGTGGTATATTTACACAATGGAGTATTACTCAGCTATTAAAAACAATGAATTCGAGAGGTTCCTAGGTAAATGGATGGAACTAGAAATTATCATCCTGAGTGAGGTAAGCCAATCACAAAAGAAGACACATGGTATTCACTCACTGATTATTGGATATTAGCCTAGAACCTTGAAATGCCCAAGATGCAACTCACAGGCCACATGAAGCCCATAAAGAAGGAAGACCAAGTGAGGGTGATTCGGCCCTTCTTAGAAGGAGCAACAAAATACTCAAGGGAGCAAATATGGAGACAAAGTGAGGGACAGAAACTGAAGGAGGGGCCGTCTCAAGACCACCCCACCTGAGTATCTATCCCATGTGCAATCACCAAAGGTAGATGCTGATGTGGAAGACAGGAAGTGCATGCTGATAAGAGCCTGATATGGATATCTCCTCAGAGGCCTTCAAGAGTCAGACATATTCAGAGGCAGATGCTCACAACTAGCCATTGAACTGATCATGGGGTTCTCAATAGAGGAGTTAGAGTGAAGACTGAAGGAGCTGAAAGGGTTTGTGGCACCATGAGGAGAGCAACAATACCAACCAACCACAGCTCCCAGGGTCTAAACCACCAGCCTGGGAGCACTTAGGGGGGGATCCAGGGCTTCAGCTGAATATGTAAAAGTGGAGGGCCCTGCTGGGCATAGGTGGAAGAAGAGAACCTTGACCTCATGAAGGCTGGATGCCCCAGGGGGTGGGAATTTTGAGGGTGGGGAGGTGGGAGTGGGGGGGTGTAGATAGAGGTTACATCCACAGAGAAGAAGGAGGAGGGGCGAGGGGATTGGGGGTTCCGAGGGGGTGGTGGGGGATGGGGTAAGGGGACAACATAGGAAATGTAAATAAATCATCCAATAATAAAAAAAAAAGAAATGCTAATGAATTAAAAATAATTTTGTATATAAAATGAAAAAAAAAGAAAGGAGATAGAAGGAAGATTTTCACTAGTTTATGAATCACTTGTCGCTGGAAACTATGTCACAATTTAAAGGGGATGCTAAGAGGTAAAAATAATTTCATAGGCCCAAGACAAGATCCTGACTACCTAAACCTAATGCAATGTATTAATGATCCAGAGAGGAAAAGTGCAGCAGGAGCAGAGGCATTTTATTTAGAGAAAAAGTAAAGATGGGTAAATAAACAATATTGTCAGAGTCAGTGATGTAACAAAAATTTTCAGATGAATCCTTGGGTAAATAACTAGATAACCTTTATCAAATATCTGTCTTTCCAGTAATAAAAAAGAGTTATATTCAGACTAAAAGAATAGCTGAGGTATCACCAATAATAAATTGAAGGCCAAGACTGATGAAGAATGAATATTATGTAACATTTATATTTTCTGGCCCTTAGAAAAGACGTCTAAGAATATTGACTTATCTTTACACTAGGAAGCCAGTGGCACTAAAAATCTGTAGAACTATACTCTGAACAAGACAATGAATTAGATTATTTCCTTTTAAAACAGGATAATCAAGTTGGTAGGAGAAGGATATATGATAGATATCATATTGGTGAGGAATCATATAAAGTCCTTCACAACATGCTTCTCTCTTTCCCTCTCTCTCTCTCTCTCTCTATCTCTCTCTCTCTCTCTTACACAAACACACACACACACACACACACATGATTAATGTTGATTTAATTATGTTTTAATATAATTGAATGAACAATAATACCAAAGGAAGTGAAGAGATTTAATTATTGCGTTTGGTGCAGAGAGACTAAGAGTTTCTAGTTTTATCTCTGTCTGGTGAGTTGGCACTATGATGCAGATGAGATGATTACTACCCAGATGACTGTAAAGGGTCACCTCTGAAAAGTGAAAGACAGATTTCTAGTTTGATTCCAGCTTCCCCCTAAATATCTACAGCCTGTGCCTGATTTTACAATTCTCATCTTTAAAAAGTCAATAGGTCAAATATATTCATAAGACAGTGACTGGCATAATTAAATGTGCCACATCTGTATGTATTTCATGCCATTCATCATGAAAGTGCAACGTACAGTGGAGAACTCAAGTAAATTGAGTAAATGACTTCCAAACTTTTTTTCTAAGCCAAATTTTCCATTTCAAAATTGAGCAAACTGTTGAGGGATGGGGCAACCCATCCACCTCAAAGATATTAATCTAGAATTCCTCCTGTCAAAAGGAAATTTAGGGACAAACAGTGGAGCAGAGACTGAAGGAAAGGCCAACCAGAGACTGCCTCACCTAGGGATTCATCCCATTTGCAAACACCAAACCCAGACACTATTGCTGATGCCAAGAAGTGCTTACTAACAGAAGCCTGGTATAGCTGTCCTCTGAGAGTTTGACTAACACAAAGGCAGATGCTTGCAGACAACCATCGGACTCAGCATTGTGACCCCAATGGATGAGTTAGGGGAAGGACTGAAGGAGCTGAAGGGGTTTGCAACCCCATAGGAAGAACAACAATATCAACCAACCAGACCTCCCAGAGCTCTCAGGGAATAAACCACCAATCAAAGAGTGCACATGGAGGGACCCATGGCTCCAGCTGCATATGTAGCAGAGGATGGCCTTATCTTGTATCAATGGGAGGAGAGGCCCTTGGTCCTGTGAAGACTCAATGCCCCAGTATAAAGGAATGCCAGGGTGGGGAGGCAGGAGTGGGTAGGTGTATGGGTTGGAGAGCACCCCCATAGAGGCAGGGGGAGTGGGAGAGGGTTTGTGGAGGGGAAATTGGGAAGGTAGATAACATTTGAAATGTAAATAAATAAAATAACCAATAAAAAAGAAAAAAATGAGCAAACTGTTAGGAAATGTGATGGTTTGTATATGCTCAACCCAGGGAGTGGCACTATTAGAAAGTATGGCCCTGTTGGAGTAGGTGTGGCCTTATTGGAGTAGGTGTGTTACTGTGGGCATGAGATTAAGACCCTCGTCCTAGCTGCCTGGAAGCCAGTATTCTGCTAACAGCCTTCAGATGAAGATGTAGAACTCTCAGCTCTGCTTGCACCATGCCTGCCTGATGCTGCCATGCTCCAGCCTTGATGATAATGGACTGAACCTCTGAACCTGTAAGCTAGCCCTAATTAAATGTTGTCCTTACAAGAGTTCCTTTTGTCATGGTGTCAGTTCACAGCAGTAAAACCCTAACTAAGAAGTTGGTAGCAGGGACTGACGTATTGCTCTGATAGGCCTGAAAATGAAAATGCTTTTGTTTGAAAGCTAAGAGCTATAAGGGAGATCTGGTTTAAAAAAAAGAAAGAAAGAAAAACCTTGAATCGATGAATTCAAGTTTGTCATAAAGTTAATATATCTACAGATAACTTCTGCATATATCAGGTTTCGTCTAAAACTCAAACAGTATGGGATGTCTTCCCCAGTTCCACTTCCTACTGGCTCGTAGCCCGGAGTCCCTCTCAGCAAAAAGCATGATTCTGGGTAGAGCTACTTATGTTAATGAGTAGAATCTGAGAATTAGTAGCTGTTTTCAACTTTCTACATCTTTGTTGCTGTCTTTACTATCATCAAAGCGGAGACCGCACGAGGGACATCGTGCCACATTAGAAGGCTTACTGAAGTGAGGGAATTTCCAGGTTATATAATATCCCTGTTAGTTCATTTTCACTGGGCCTCAAGGTTATCATCTAAAAAAAAAAAAAGGTAGCAGCAAATTAAGTGCTCAGAGGTCACTTTCAGACTAAAAATATATTGTAATCTTATCAATATTGTAGTGGCTTTTGAGGAGTACTTTACGGTATTTTTCAAGGCAATTAAAAAAAAGCAATGAAAATTAACATTATTTCAGATAGTCCTTTAAACTGAATGAAGTATTGCCAAACTACATATTAGATTCAGATAAGGTCAGGAATGCCAGAAAAAAAATAGTTTGATTTTACTTCTGACTACAGCAGAACATGCTGCTTGACTCTGGGGTAAATTTTTTATAGGTAGGCTTTCTTCAAATTACAGTAATCTCTTTTCATTCTCATTCCTATTTACATAATTTTGTCAAAATGTGCCACTTATTTAAATGTAGAAATGTTTTGCATAAAAAATGTAAAAGGCCCAAACATATACTCTTTATAGATATAGAATTTCAGGCTCAGAGATTTTATTTTCAGAGGTGTTTTCTTGAGAAACAGAAGAGACAGCTCAGATCATGAATGTTTCCTTTTCACCATATGAGAACAGTAGTTTTTCAGGGTACATAAGACATATTAGCTACTCATTCTTATCATACCTCATCCCCCCAAAGAGTGAACTTTTCTTAGAATCTAAGTCAAGTCATCTCAGGGGAAAAATTCCAAGTCCGGAAACATTTAATGACAAGAGGGTAGCGTTCCAACTATTTTAGACCATTTATTCCCAAAGGTAATATTAGTGTTCTCATAGATCTCATTCTGTTATATTGATTGAGACCTTTGAGATGGAACAAATTCTGTCAGAGAATCCAAGGGAAAGAATGCAAAATTTGTTGACACAAAAGGGATATGTTATTAATCAGGTGTAGTATTTTTTGTCTGCCACTCTCTGTTAAAAAGATATTACTTTCTACTCATCATTTAATCATTTTCAGTTTCTCCATTGTCTAACGTTTTCATCTCTTCAGTAACCCATGTCCATTCACCAAAGGCAATGTTCTTTGAAAGATGATTGGTGAGGTAAAACAAAGTTCTGTCAAGGTAGGGCTTGTATAATTATATTTAAGTTTAAAGGAGGTTTCCTAAGTAGTTGTCCCCTTCTGTTTGTTTCTGTTGTTACTGATGATTGTTTATTTGTTTCAAATTTTTTGTTTTGTTTTGTTTTGAGGGAAGGTGTATTTTTGTTTGTTTGTCAGCAGGGAGTTTTTATGTTTTAAAACCTTTACCTAGAGAAAATTACTTCAGGTGCCCATCTAAACCTTTATACCCCCCTACTTTCTCATTCCATCCTTTGTCGAGAAAATAAAAGTTGGCTTTGAAATAGCCTACAATTTTCTAAAATTTCAGTGAAAAGTTGATTTAGAATTGACCTGCACTGTCTTGAAAGACACATGTTTCTTAAAACAAGAGAGCAATAACTAACATTCTATCACCATACACTGAAGCACACAGAATTTAAATAAAACATTCTGATTTACATTGTTGAAGAAAGAAATACAAAGTCATAACAACCCACTGACTTGGAAATAATCAAAACTGTTATTATGATTCACTGCGAATTACAAACTATCCTGGAAGAAGCCAGCTAAAATGAAAAGAGGGGACAATGTGACAATTTTAGAGGTTTCCATTTGTGATTAATTCTGCTATAACAGTTGCCGTAAGACATTTAGTCATCTCAATGACTCTCTCTTTGGTTGATATAGAAAAAGTTCAGAAAGCTAATTAGGAAATTTTCAGGAACAAAAACAACAACAACAAAAATCTAAGGGTTTTTTTAAAATTATAGAATGTTAAAGACTGAGAAGAAAATATAAGATAGACGTTTAACAAATCCAGTTATGAATTCAACAAATGAGAAGTCATCATGTTTCTGCAAGGAATCATGTATCACCTGAGAAAACTGACGAATAGAGCTGATGAACCATAAAATGAAAGTGTGCAAGTAAAATCTAGGTATGACATTTGGGGTATAGTGTCTAATAAAACTTCTTTGTAGATATTATGAAACAATATGAATATCTGTAAGTGGAGTGTATTTACAGAAGTCAGATGTTTGAGTCCATTCTAAATGAGGGTTTCTTGTCGGCCTTCCATACAAAGCTCATGAAATAGATGTATTTCCTGTTCAGTGTTTTTCTTTATCATAAACATTTTAACTGAAGCTCACTATTTTGCATAGTATAGGATTTACCTTCACTTGTTTTGCTTTGTTTTGTTTGATCTGGATACCATCATGGAGTCAGCCTATTTTCCGAACAAAAATCTCATATCCCAAACTGAACAAACTACTTCTTCCTCAAAGCATCCAGATCTCTCTGTAACTAATTAGGATTTTATGTACAGTAAAACATTAATTAAATGAAGCTCAACTAATGAAACATTTAATTTCATGTTCTATACTCAAACTTTTATGAGAAAAAGAAGCCTTGTGACTAAGCAAGCAGATATCTCAGATTTACTAAAAGAGAAATAATTTCATCTCCCATGAAATGATGTGCTGTTATAAGGATTCATCCCAGTATATAACTTTGTCTCCAGAATAGTAACTGGTTTTAGAATAAACAACATGAGACCCTGAGAAGTATTACAAATACTAAAGTAAAACACAATTATCTTCTCTAAACTGTACTTACCAAGATCATTAAATGGACTACAGTTTTATAATACATTTCAACAACAAAGACTGAAATAAAATATAAATGTGCTACTTAATTTTAAAGTGCCTTAATTAGCATTTGCCTCTCTATATATTATAGTTAATTAAGACTTGTCCATGTTACAAATGTATGTTTACCAATGTTATGTGTGAAGAAAAAAAGAATAGTTTATCTTTATGTCTATAATTATCACTGATAAAGTATTTAGGTGTTTATAAAAAATTAGTAAATTAATACAGAAGTAGTTAATACTACTAACCTGCTGCAGCAGACTAGACTTATCATATTCATAGAGTTGTTAGATCTGTATTTATATATTGCTTTTGAGCAATGTAAGTGAGATACAAAATTATAACTGATACATGTATTACGTGAATGTATCTTTATTAAACCATAAGAACTAAGTTTTATCTTAAAGCCCATCAAGAATATTATTTTTAGTGATAAATGTACAATGAAAATATTGGACTTTCCATGAGTTCCTTAGTTTTTATACAATGAACTGGCTCCACAATTTACAAGTTAGAAACAGACATGTTTCTGCTGGAACCAAAAGGTGCTCAGGAATGGTTTTCCCTTTTTGCACCATAATTCTCAGAAACAAAGAAGGATGCTTTTCTTCTGTTTTATTGGGAGTGTATCTTGTGTATTTATTTTATATCATTGCTACTCTAAAATCAATCTGATGATGTTTTAAGAGACAATAAAAGTCAGAACTATAAAGCATAGATTTATCTATCAGTGACAGCATTGCAAGAAGAGCCATTTACAGTAATTTGTCAGTAATGTATAAGAGTACTAGTTGGGGGCCAAGAAAACAGGATTTTCTTTGTGTTATCAAACTAAAAACTTCTCAATTTTAAAGGAAGTATAATTCTTGGTAAGTTAATTGCTCACTCAGGGACTATCATCAGGCATGCTTTGAGGGATGTAAAGAACAGGAACTATTCTGAAGTTTGGGGAAGAAATCGTAAAGCAATATTATTGAACCTTTCAGGTCTACCAGGACTTGTCACAACTCCCACATTTTAGATCTCATTTGGTATTTAAACTCCTTTCATACTATGTCATGTATATATAATAGTAATATGATATAAATGAACTTTTATTGGTTAAGGCTGTGGGCATAGACATATGCCTTATTACACTGAGAAATTAGAGGCTGAGGCAGGTGGATCACTGGGAGTTTAAGGGATGCCTGGGCTAAATAATGAGTTCATGCCTCAAAATATCTGAAAGAAACAAGACCACCGTTAAAAAGTGACTTCAAAGTAGTAGTCTGAAATAATAATGCATAACACTGACCTCAGACTCCTCTCCAAATACAATCAAACTCATGGTAAGAACACAAAAGTGAGGATTCGTGGCCAATTCGTCTAAAAAAAATCTCCAAATATTTTAAGTTAAACTTTGTGCATCACATTGAGGCACAAAAGCAGAGGATAAGAAAATGGACATGGTGCATTCTAATAATATTCTAAGCACTTAGTATTTTCTGTCTGCTATTGAACTAACTTTTACCAGAAAGAAATGTAGCAATTTATGAAAATACTAAGAATAACCATAAAGAAAAATATATTCCCCCTACCCCATCTCCATTTTAGTTTGTGAGCTAGAGTGCCAGTAGTGTTTGGAGAAGTAAGATAAATTGAAAAAAAGATTAAAGGATTTCTAAAACTTAATGAATAATCAACTAAAAATATCACATACTTACTTTGCTGTAATGGCCAATCATAAAATGTACCTGTAAAAATAAAAATGCAATTTCAATTTCCTTGATCTTTTATGTTTATATTATCAAAAATGATAGAGCAGCTTTAAAATTTTATAACAAAAAGGTCAGCTGAGCAAAAATGGGCCTTCACAAATTTCACTATGAATATTTCTTCACCTTTTATAAAGGTGATTAAAACTTAAATTAGGAGTGATATGTGATATTTTTCATTTCTGCATCTTAACTATCAATACTGATTTTTCCCATGGCATTGTAGGTGTGTGGGTAAGAAAATTATCATTCTCAAAATAAATCATAGCATGCTAGTGGGCAGGAAGCACTGTCTGCCAAGGTTCCTGTCCAGTTTATCACTTCAAGGTCTACCTAGTGCATTTTTACTTCATTAATCAATGTTTGAACACTTAACAAGTTTATTCCCAGTCAGGGTAAATCACTCTCACACCCTATTACTGCAGGGCTGAGTTGGAGCAGATTATTGCCATGAGAGATTACTGGGATGCTTGACAAACGAGCCTATAATGTTTCATTCTTTCCCTGTCAGGTAAAATTTAGTAGAATTAGGATTGACATCAAAGGCACTTCTGAAAAGGTCATGATCTTATCACATCACTTAGATCAAGCACTGTAAGGATTTGTTTCAAGATGGGTAGGAAATCTTTACAACTCTAGACAACTTGGATAAGACATTCAGAGGTCCTCCCTACCCCAGTACATCATCAAATCTGTTGGAGAGTTAAAGGGCATAGTGTTGACAGAGCTGCTTACTTAAATAACTCACAAGATTTGAAGGTTAGTGCTCGTATGATACTGGATCACCAATTATTTTACACACGTTCTTTCACAACACTATCCCTATGCACTCCCATTGTGGTCACTTTCCTATATCCTATCTTAAATGAAAAATTGTTCTTGCTCAGGACCTGTCACATCACGACAAATAAAAGATATCACATCAATATTTTATAACCTGAATTCTTCCCAAATTTGACTCTGTGATGGCTAGTGTTTTCCATTTGACAGGATTTGGAATTATTTACAAGATAAGTCTACAGATACATTTGCAGGTGATTTTTTTAACCTCTTGTCATGATTTTTTATTAATTTTATTTTTTACATTCCAGTTGTTACTCACTCCCAGTCATGATTTTAAAGAATTATATTCCGTTTATTGTGGTGGGAAGATCATTATAAGAGTATACAGAACCATTTCCTAAGCCAGGATCCTGGACTACATAAAAAGAGAAAGTGAGTTGAGTACAAGCATCCATCACTGTCTGTTCCCTGATTGTGGATACTGTTTAATCAGTTGTTTCAGATTCCTGATCCCTTGACTTCCTGCCAGGATGCATTAAAACTTTGAAATGTGAGCCATAGTAAATTATTTTAAAGTTTATCTTGTGATAGTATTTTATCAAACAGGAAAAGAAATCAAGCATCATAATGTCTTGTTGCAGCAGTAGACAGCTACAGCCAGATTAGCCTAATTCTTAGCACCAGTGTAGGGTAGCCCACTACTCCGTCACTGATGCATGCTACTTGTCACATACATTCACCCAGTCCTTTACCAGTGTCAGTTCTGATGTCAACGGATTCTAATATTTACACTCCAATAGTAGTATTCTTAATATCCGTAGTTCAATAGTGCAGATACTTTACACTATTAAACTCTATAAGAAAACATATTGTCTGAGTTATTTCATACTCCACTTCAGTGTTAATATTATTTCCCTATTCGTTTTCATACTTCCTCACCATCTAGGGAAAACTCAGTCCATCGTTTCCTACTAAAGGCCCAGTGAGTTGAGGAGACATTTACTGATTGCTTTAAAGATAATCAAACATACCATTGATAGTGCAGTACTATATGATCACCATCATGCAGCACTTGGCACTTCTAATTCCATCATGGTTCATTTACTTACAAGACCTAGAATCACTTATGAATGGGGTATCAATACAATATTGTCTAGATTAGATTGGCTGTGGGCTTGTCTTGCAAAGAATTTTGTTATTGGGTTAATTGATTTATGAAGAGCCATCCTATATATGAACAGCCTCATTGCATAGGATAAAACTATACTGGAATCAAGCAATTGAATTGAACACCAGCAATCATAACAGCTGCTTCAAGTCCCTAAAGCCTTGGCTTTGCCACTACGATGGGCTATAACCTGAAACTGTGAGATATAGCAAGAACTTTATCCCTAAAGTTGCTTATGTCAGAGTATTTTTCACAACAGAAAAGCAAATTAAGAAAAAAATCATGTAATTTTCTTTATTTTTGAGATTGTATTTAAGGCTCCCAACCAACGAACAGATGCTGCTGACTCCTGTGGTTGAATTAAGGAAACACTGGAAGAAGCTGGGGGGAGGGTGACCCTGTAGGAGGATCAGCAGTCTCAATTAACCTGGACCCCTGGGATCTCTCAAACACTGGACCACTAACCAGGCAGCATACACCTGCTGATATGAGGCCCCCAACATGTATACAGCAGAGGACTGCCAGGTTTGAGTTTAGTCAGAGAAGATTCACCTAACCCTCAAAAGACTAGAGGCACCAGGGAGTTTAGAGATCTGGTGGGGTGGGGGCTGAGGGGTGGGTACATCCTCATGGAGACAGGGGTGTGGGGAGGAGGTATGGGATGAGGAACAGTCGGAGGGCAGACTGGGAGGGGAATACAATTTGAAGTTTAAAATAAATAAATAAATAAATAATAAATAAATAAATACATAAATTTATTTTTAAAAGTTCAACCTTCCCTTTCCTCTTTGTAAACATTTTCATATACCACTCCTTCTCCCCTTCAAATTGATGCCCTTCTTTTTATTGTTACTACATTCATATATACATTTGTATATACATATATTCCTAAATGTAAGCAGTTAATTCAATATAATGTCACCTCTATATATGTTTTCAGGGTTGACCAGTTGGTATTAGATAGCCAATTGCTGTGCTCTTATAATTGACACAGGATAAAATCTATAATTTAATTATGTTTTACGTGATCCATTGAATTTGTCCATAATCACCACAAATCAATTTTGGAACCTTTGTGTCATTCCCAAAATATCTGTTGTGCTAATTTGCTTAATTTCTTATCCCTACCCGCATTGCAGGCAAGCATCCATCTGCTTTCTGTATTTACAGTTGTTTTCTAGAACATTTTACATGAACAGGATCTTATAATGTCTTTTGCATCTATTTTTTCACTTAGCATAATGTTTTGAAGAATTATTATTTGATTGGGCGAAAAACAACTTCAGAACATTTGAAAGTGTGTTGAAAGACTCTTCCATACATCATATATTATACACTATTTTGGGGAAATGCAGGAATGTTTATTATAGGAGATGAATTATACCTGGAGAAAGTGTGTTCTGGGGATTACTTGTCTTTCAAGGTTATATACTGTTTTTGTTTGACCTTCCTGCTTCCTGTCTACCATGTTTTATGCAGCTCCATTCTACTGCATACCTTTAACATGTTGTACTATGACACCAAATCCCTAGAAAAGAAATGAAACTACAAACCAAAATAAATCTTCTTTTTCCATTAAGTTATTATGTTAGATATTAGTCATAGCAAAAAGAAAACACAGAGATTTTAGGTATTAGGAATAATATTGTTAGCCGGGCAGTGGTGGCACACGCCTTTAATCCCAGCACTTGGGAGGCAGAGGCAGGCGGATTTCTGAGTTTGAGAGTTCGAGGCTAGCCTGGTCTACAGAGTGAGTTCCAGGACAGCCAGGGCTACACAGAGAAACCCTGTCTAAAAAAAAAAGGAATAATATTGTTATAAAAATTTGGACATGTATTTTACAAACATTCTTTTATTGCTTTTATGTATACACCTAAAATTATTTTGATTAGATCATTTTTTCATACAATAAATTTTTGTTGAACTTTCTTTCATATCAAAACAGCACACCACAGAAATGTCACTGTTTAAAATCAAACCCAATCTCCTTGACTCCATAGTTTACCCATTTTACATCCATGTGCAGTCACTAATCCTTAAAGTCCTATTACTGAAAGATACCTATAGGATTTTAAATTGATTTTTCTTAAAAGTTGTCATTTTACATAAGACCATTAAGTTCCTTGTCTATATCATATTCTTTTTTATAGTATAGAATAGAGTTTATTCAGGGCATGGGGAGCAGAGTTTAGAGTATAGTAGAGACAGAGAAAGAAGAGAGAGAGAGAGTAAAGGAATAGAGGCTGGCCATGAGCACATGGAGAGAGGGGGGTAGGGGAATGGGGAGGTGGGGAAGGGTGAGAAGACAGAGTGAGAGAAAGAAGGGAAGAGCCTATATCTTATTCTTTAAAAATAAATACTGCTGGTGCAATCACTGAGACGCCGAGGCGTTTGTTTGCGGCTTCTAAAATGCCGGATTACCTAGGTGCGGACCAGCAGAAAACCAAAGAGGATGAGAAGGACGACAAGGCCATCCGAGCTCTGGATGAAGGGGATATTGCCTTGTTGAAAACTTATGGCCAGAGTACTTATTCGAGGCAGATCAAGCAGGTTGAAGGTGACATTCAACAACTTCTCAAAAAAATTAATGAGCTCACTGGTATTAAAGAGTCTGACACTGCACTGGCACCTCCAGCCCTCTGGGATTTGGCTGCAGACAAGCAAACACTTCAGAGTGAACAGCCATTAAACAGGTTGCAAGATGTATGAAAATAATCAATGCTGATTCGGAGGACTCAAAATACATCATCAATGTGAAAGCAGTTTGCCAAGTTCGTGGTGGATCTCAGTGATCAGGTGGGACCTGCTGACATTGAAGAAGGGATGAGAGTTGGTGTGGACAGAAATAAATACCAAATTCACATTCCACTACCTCCTAAGACTGACCCAACAGTTACCATGATGCAGGTGGAGGAAAAACCTGATGTCACATACAGTGATGTTGGTGGCTGTAAGGAACAGATTGAGAAATTGCGAGAAGTAGTTGAAACCCCTCTACTTCATCCAGAGAGGTTTGTTAACCTTGGAATCGAGCCTCCAAAGGGCATGCTGCTGTTTGGGCCACCAAGCACGGGTAACACACTCTGTGCTAGGGCAGTTGCAAATTGGACTGACGCTTGCTTCATTCGAGTTATTGGGTCTGAGCTCGGACAGAAATACGCGGATGAGGGAGCTCGAGTGGTTCGTGAACTTTTTGAAATGGCCAGGACAAAAAAAGCCTGCTTTATTTTCTTTGATGAAATTGATACCATTGGAGGGGCTTGGTTTGACGATGGTGCTGGGGGTGACAGTGAAGTGCAGAGAACCATGTTGGAACTCATCAATCAGCTAGATGGTTTTGATCCTCGAGGCAACATCAAAGTACTCATGGCCACTAACTGACCTGATACTCTGGATCCAGCGCTGATGAGGCCAGGAAGACTGGACAGAAAGATCGAGTTCAGCTTACCTGACTTAGAGGGTCGAACACACATCTTTAAGATTCATGCTCGCTCAATGAGTGTGGAAAGAGACATTCGATTTGAGCTGTTAGCCCGACTGTGTCCAAACAGTACTGGAGTGGAGATTAGAAGCATTTGCACAGTAGCTGGTATGTTTGCAATCCGAGCACGGAGAAAAATTGCTACAGAGAAGGACGTCTTAGAAGCTGTAAATAAGGTCATCAAGTCTTACCCAAATTCAGCGCTACTCCCCGCTACATGACATACAATTGAGCCCCAGAGGCTTTGAGTGAAAGAACTTCCTGTGCTTTCGTAACTTGTTGCCACCTCACAAAAATAAAAGATTTAAAAACTGAAAAAAAAAATACTGCTAAAGATATAGCTTCAAACTAGAGCATGTGTGTATTATATTCAACCATGCATAGCAAGGTTTAGCACACATGTAACCTCAAAAGTTGAGAAGTGGAGTCACGTTAAGAAGTTCCTGGTTGCGGGGCGGTGGTGGCACATGCCTTTAATCCCAGCAATTGGGAGGCAGAGGCAGGCAGATTTCTGAGTTTGAGGCCAGCCTGGTCTACGAGTGAGTTCCAGGACAGCCAGGGATACACAAAGAAACCCTGTCTCGAAAAATGAAAAAAAAGAAGAAGTTCATGGTTGTCCTTTGCTGTATATGAATTTGAAGCCTGCCCAGAATATATGGAACAGTGTATGTATATATGCATCCATGTCCTACGATTAGGCTTTAAACATTTGAAAATTCATATATATAGATGACTATATATATATATATATATATATATGTGTGTGTGTGTGTGTGTGTGTGTGTATATATATATTATACTATATGTTACTATATATATATTACTATAGTAAGTGATTTTGTGTTTAATCTTTTCTTTTAATGTCAACAATGTACTAGAAATTGAAGATCCATCAAGATATATAGTCAGATCGCTCCATAACAGCTTGTTTTTTTATCTGGAATTGTTCCAGAAACATGAGCTGAATTTTGTGTCATAGTCTTTTGGACCTTTTTCATATGTATCTGAACTTGGAGTTTTCCTATACATTTTAAGATAAATGTGTTAGACCTACTTTTTCCAGACGGATTAAAAACTACTTATTAAGGGGAAATACTGAGTCCTTTTATATTTTAGTCTGTTGATCAACACATTAACCAATAAGTACATTTCGATTATACACTTCTTCCCGTATCTGAAGTACCATAAAGTCTTTCTCAGCGATGTGTTCTTTTTCTAGGAGAGGAGGATTTGTCTTTAGTCTATGTGTAAATGCTGCTAGTACTGTCTTATGTGTCTTTGGAAACATTGTTCTACAGCCCATGCTTCTAATTTCTTTTCTGCAATCTAGACAGTGTTGGGACAAGAAAATCTCATTATTGTTTCTTGCGACTGAATCATCCTCTTAGTGTGCTTACTATAAGTCCTCAGTTGTTCATTTATTAGATGCCATATTCAGTCATTTTGTGGGGATGGAAGTAATATGCCAATTAAAGATTTTCAGCAATTTCTGGCTACATTTTATTAACCTGATGTAAGTGTACAATCCTTTATTGTCTTTGTTGTACTCATCATACTTGAAAACGTCATGTATATTCTTTATATTTAAAAATTTCCTTCATAGTACAACCTTCTGCGCTGGCTTCCCTATATAGCTTTGGCTATATTCTATATCAACTCCTTTATGTCATTAAGTGAATACTTTCATTTTCTGCAAAGCAATTCCTTCTTTAGAAAAATACATGATATAAATTTGACTTGTGGACATTAAATACTATCATATTTCTAAAGCAAATGAGGATTATCTCCATTAAATTGAGAGAAAAGAATGAGCATGAAATTTGATAAGCAGAAAATAATTGAAAAATAGGAAATTCCCCATAATTTTCAACCAGAAATCTATTTAAACAATTATTTTATTTTAAATAGCATATTATCTTGTATATAGACTTCAAAATACCTAAAGTAGTATGTTAATTTCAATTAGATAACATTTATACAGTTACTAATAGATCCTGTTACCATGGAACCATAACTGAGTATTTTAGCTTCAAGCATTGATTTTTTTTTCAGCAATTAAGCCCTTAGCTCTAATGTTTCATTAACAGATTTTTATATGAATGTAATTATTTGGATGAGAATATTGAAAACATTTCCTAGTTGCAAATGACACTTGAATTGGAAGAACAGCAAAGGCTGAAGGAACTGCAATTAAAATCTAAAAGGCAGAATATGATGCAGGTGACTGAATCAATATTAGACAAAATGTTTTCTCATCAGCAAGAAAACTTGAGACTAAGAAAGTACGCTCTCAAATCCTTCAACTTAATACTGTCTCTACTTCTCTGATTAACGATCCACCTAATAAATGCTTCATAATAACAGGGAAATGTATTAATGAGTAGGGATGGGGTAAATCCCTTGAAATTATTTTTCCCTGGGCAAATGGAACAAGGGTATTATTAGTGGTTTAATAATCTGCCAATTCTGTGCCCATACATCACCTGTTGTAATACTGTTTGTGTCCAGGAGTCTCATTATAGTACATCTGGACTTGAACCAGCAGTATTGATCATTTACTTTGTGTTCTGGATGACTGCTTCAGAGTAGTACTTACTAATTAAAATGTGATAGCTAGCCTAAGTGTAGAAACAGATGGAGAAAGACAATGTTTTCATATTTGGATTACTCTCACTGATGGAATGCCATAAATGTATTATCATAACTCATACCAATGAAGAAAATGAGGGGAGAATCTGGAGCATGATGACAGAGGATGCATACGGAGTTATGTTGGCAGTGACTAGGACATTTGAAGCAGATGATCAACTCTTGTGATTCTGGAGGGAGAAGAAGCAGTACGACAAGGAAATGCCAGAAGAGGAAGTCTTTTACAAAGAAGTTTAAGATGTACACTTAGCATCCATCTGTCTAAACAAGGTTTACGAATTCCAAGTGACTACATAGCTAGGAAGAAGCAGAACTGTAGTGTGAACCTAATTTAGTTGTTTTAAGTAGGAATTTCATTTGAATATTTGTAAACTAGATAAAACCAAGGCAATGTTTTTATCAGTCATCAGGTTAAATCCTATAATAATGCCCTGAAACATATTACTAAGTCTCTGTGAATTTTAGTTGCTTAATTCATAATTATTGGGAAGAATTCTGGGGATTGTATAGAGTGTTTAACATGCTAAAATATATACTTAAGAAACAGCGTTTATTATAATTAGAATTAATTATTGATTGAGAAAGTATGTGCTTTCATTCACCATACCTCATTAGTTTCTGCTTATTTGTAGGAATTTATCTTATTTGTAGCTTTCATTTTTCAAACTCATAATACACCTCTTGGTAGTTGGAGCTGTACATAAAGTCTTCTGTAATGATGACAAACATTACCGAAATAATAGATGATTGAAAATACACACACAAAATAAATGTATTTGTCCAATGTATTAAAGTGTATTAGTATTGTTCTTAAGGATATAAATCATGAGCATTGCCATAAAATAGTTTAGCAGATATTGGTAATCAGTTAGCCAATGTGTTTTAAATGATTAGTAAGTGTTTGTATCTATGATCACAATAATTTTGGCTGGTTTATGTGTGTTAACATATTTATTACCCACAGCATAAGGAGGCATTACTTTTCCCATTTTTCTGATGAATAAACTGAAACTATGATCTTAAATGAAATATTTAATGTTACATAATTAATAAGTGTCAGCATCAGGATTGAAATATGTCTCTAAAATCCACGCTCTGAACACACTTTACTATACTGCTTCTAATATGAATCAATATATCAATCAATTGATCAATCAATCAATCAAGTACAAACAAAATGCTTAACATGATGGAGATGGAATACTAAATGAGTTTATCAGGAAAAAGTGTCACTAAAATAAATAATAAATTCATCTAAAATAACAAATTAAATTCTGTGTTTCATCCATAAAAACGAGATCACAGTGAGAAAGCAAAGGAGGAATAGATGAATTTATTAATTTTCCCAGCAGCATCTGAATATACTGTTTACATATTTGTATTTATCAAAATCTTCAGAAAGAACAGTTTCTTCAATGTAATATGCTGGTCATATTAAAGCAATGTATTTGAAGGCAACATTTTTTTTTAATCTCAGGACTCATAATGAAAATCTATCTGTATATTACAAGTATCTTTGATAAACAATACACAATTTATATTGAATTTTTTTTACCTTGCTCAAATTTTATTTCTTATGGTTAGTTATATTGTGCTACCAACATTTTTCAGATAAACTTTTTTTGTTGTGAGAACAATTTCTCGACTATATTATTTCTCCTTTGTACTATCCATTCAAACAGGCTACAATAAAATCCCATTATGTTATTTTCATGGAATGCAGAAAAGAAAACACCATAAAGAGGAAATGATAAAAATGGAATGTATTGCTCATTGGAGATTTTCCCATCAAAGCTCTCTTTGTAGTAGACAGCTGTGCATTCACATCTGTTTCAGGACAACATTGAAAGAATCATGTGTTTGTTATATTACTACTTTTAAAAATCTACCTACCTATTGTCAAATATTATGTTTAAACAGGATGCAATTTCTGACAACTGCCTGTTGTTGAAATGAATAGCAAATGGCATTATGACTATCCCATCTCACATATTCAAAACTCAGATAACTGAATGCCCTAGATCTACTGTTTCTAATGTTTTCCAGATTGGCTTTTTAGCTTCATACTAGTCAAATAGGAAGCCATGGAAAGGAGCACTTATATCAGTAGCATGTGCAAACACAGAATCTAAAATCCTGCCCAAGACCTAGAGAATCAGTATCTGAATAATAACAAGATCCCCTGTGCTTTCTCTGCTCATTAAAGTTGGAGAAGAACTGCTTTAGTAATGACAAGATGACTGGCTAAAGAAATTCTTTTATTTTTCTCTTTGACAGGTGAAAGGGATATACAAAAAAAGACTTTCACCACAAGACCATGAACAGGAAAATGGTGACATTAACAAAATATACAAAACTATGCAACAATATATAATTACAAAGGGTAGAATGACTATTACTCATTTCATGCCATGCATCAAAGGTTTGTGATTTACACTATTTTATTACACCCATGCTTATTTCTTATTTCTATTTGATTGTCTGTAGTTGAACATACTGACTTGTTTATTAGTTATTGGGCTTATGTTATTCTTTTTCTTTACAGAATCCAACATTATAAGCTGTTTTTCTTTGATACATTTTTGTCTTGATTCGCTTATCAGCAAGTAATTCAAAGGCAAGAGCTTTATTGATATGATTCTCCATTGTGTTTGGGGACTTTTGAAAATTCCAAGCATACCAAAAACAATCAAAATATTTTTGAAAGAAAAACAAATCTTGGTAGTAGATTTTGATGACATATTTGGATTTTCGGGCCTCTTCTTTATTTATACTCATTGTCTGGATTATCTCATCTTTTAAAGTATATTCATAATGTCATTATAAAAATAATATACTTTTACCAGATTCTCTCCTGATCTCCTTTATCCACTTCATTTTCACATCAAACTCCTTCTTCTTCTTAATAACTTGCATAGTAAGCATATTTTCCCACTATAAATTTAGTTCTGACAATGCCTTTAATGTCATGCCCATGGATCCATAGCAATTTTTAATTTCCATTGTTCTCTAGCATAGAAATCTAAAACTTACTATGTCAAAAATTTGTTTCTTCATTCTCTCCATAGGTGTCTCAACTTTTATAATGTACATATTAAAATGCTATCACTACTTGCACAAGTACTGAAACCCAAATCCTTAGTTCATTCTCTCATTCTGCTGTATCCCATACTCACAATCCAGAACATTCCATAGAGTCCATTTTCAAGATAACTTCTGAATCTACTCAACCATCCTCATATCCATGACTATGTCCTGCTTCCACAAGACTATCAAATATATGCACTTTGGCAAGAACCCTTTAACTGGTTTTACTTCATTCTAAATATCTCACATTGACCTATGATTACTCTCCTCTTTCCTGGAAGGGATTGGCTCTTATGTCTCTCATTTTGTTAATACACATTCATACCAGTTTACTATCTGTTCTGATATTCCATGTTTAGTATTACCCCAGGGAATGTTCATTTATTAATCAATCATAAATGTTCTCCATTCATAGAGTATATTAGGCTTGTTCTTCAACCTTATATTTCTTACCTTATCAGGGAAAAATCACTTCAAAATCATAGCTAATATATTGCCTCACCAACATAGTACTATTATCTACCTGTCTTGGTTCAGTTTTACTGATAGCATTTATATCTAACTAATACAGATCTGTGCTTTTAATCATATGATGAGTTTTTTTCCAATTAGACTCCAAGTTCTAAAACAGCAGAAGATGAATATTTTACCTTAATATTACATCTCTGGAGTCTAGAACATGATCAAGAATGTAGTAAGTATACTAAAAATATTTATTGTGTAAATAAATAGCAGTGGGCAACACCTTCAGTTTTGGAAACTTTCTTGTTCTATTCAAATTCAAGCCAATTGGTTATGTGGGCCCTTGCTCAATCATAAAGGCCATTGTATTCTAAAATCATTCCATGAGCATTCATCTCATATTTAGTAATTGCATCAGATTCTGATCTTATTTA
The DNA here is from genome assembly GCF_004785775.1 of Grammomys surdaster. Lineage (NCBI taxonomy): Eukaryota > Metazoa > Chordata > Mammalia > Rodentia > Muridae > Grammomys > Grammomys surdaster. The sequence continues at coordinate 5,454,437 of NW_021604562.1, read as the reverse complement.
CATGTTACAAAAGCTATCATACTTTAAGTACAAAGAGTGCCCAAAAATCCTCCTTTCTAATCCTGTTTTTATTCCTAAAGTTCTGGAAGCTATATTTAATTTTGGGCCCTTATTAATCATGCCTTCTTAAGCCTACATCTCCTGCAATCTGATCCTCCTACCACGTCTGAGGCAGCATGTGTCACTTCATTTCTATACCTGAGCCTCTGTATACTAGTAATGACTATTTAAAAGAAGAGAAAAAAACACACTGCTAATCTTATATCATGACAGGACTTGTACAAAAGCTGTATGTGGCTGTGAATATAAATGCTTCATATACTTGAATCTGTAACTCATGAGGTTACTTAAACTTTAATTGTGTGAATTTTCTGTTCTTTCTTCTTTCTTTCTTTTTATTGAAAATAGAGCCTTCTCTCCTACAGTAATTTAAAAAGTTATTATATTTAAATAAGATTCCCAAACCATGGCACTCATACATTTCCAATATATTTAGAATATGCCTAATTCAGAAAAATGTTATTTCTGATAATGGTATATTATTTAAAGAGGTTATAGTGTGTGTGTGTGTGTATGTGTGTGAATATATATATACATATATATACGTATATGTATATATGTATATACATACATATATATAGATAGATAGATAGATAGAGAGAGAGAGAGAGAGAGAGAGAGAGAGATTATTAACGTGATTCATCCTTGTTCTAGAAAAAAATAACATTGGTCAGATCATGTATCCCTATTTAAGTTTCAGAAAATAGGTCATTATAGCCATGGTTCTATTGCTCTGCTAGCCTAGATTCTGGTCCTACATGGACTTCAGAAATAGCTCTCTGGAGTAATCTTTTCTTTGTCATCTTGTCACTAATTTTCTTTACTAGAAGAGTAGAGGTGAAGAGGGGAAATTATCAAGCCTATCAGTGAATCCACAGATTCCCTTTCTTATAATGTTCACAGCTGCTTTAGCTGGATATGAAACCAAAGTTTCAAACAATGTAAAAGGCTGTCTTCTCTTTGTCTGACCCACTTTTCCTGTTGCCCATATTCATATTCTTTCTTCAGAAACACATGCCCTCGATTGCTTACACTCAGGCTACCAGGTTCTTTAACTTCTTTGGCTGCAGCTGTCGACTTGTCAACTTGAAAACTCTATTGAGCTGTGCTAGATACTAGTGCATAAAATGGGATCCTTAAGTGTGACTTGCTCAGGGTCTCCTGAGAACTAATTCATTCCTGGGTATCTTATGTACTTAGACTACCAGCTCAGCTGATATTCTATATTCTGTCTGTCCCTCTGGTAGCATTAACTTTTAAAGTACATTTCTATTGAAAGCAACAGTATTTCTTTAGAAATTCGTTGTTTTCCCAAGTTTCCCATACATAATAGTAATAATAATAATAATAGCTATGATTTCCACCTAACTATACACTAGGCAATGAACTAAGTATTTTATATGTTTGCCTCTTTATAACAACCAAGTCTCAGAGTGATAGATTTGTTTGGTTAAAACTACACAATTATCTGGTAGCAGAAATAAACTGTGTTTGACCCTAAGTTATAGATTCTCCATTTTGCCTAATGATAGATTCTCTATCTTAACTTGAAATGGAAACCATTTTAAATGGCTGAGGATGGCTTCACCGACCTACATGAAAACTCCACAGGACAGCAGAGAATAATTAGAAACATGGGCAAGCAATCAGGAGCAAATTGTGACACATTTTTCAAGGGAAGAGAATTTCAGAAATGTGAAACAATCTGTTGATATACCTATACGTGAGCAGAAGCTGAACGCTTTGTTGGATGCCCTTTCTGAGTTCTTTGTATCTTTAAGTTCTCTAAGAGCTTGGCAACTGTGACTTGACACCTGTTTTCAAAAGCACTATTTATTTTCTAGGCTAAAATTCTCAATATGAAACAAGGAATAGTGAATTGTGCAGTTTTGGAAGTTCTGTGAACTCTCATTGATTAATATGTTAGTTATTTTTTCTTTGAATAGATTGAATAATGAAATATTCTGAATATAAAGTTCTACTCCACTAACTGAAATCATATATGCAAAATGATTGTAAATAAGCAGAAATTGAGTCATAATACATGTGCCACAGTGTTGTCAGAGATTCCATATAGCCATCACTTAAATTTTAACACTTGCCAAGGTTATGCAGTAAAGTGTTTACACAAAATCTGATTATTTCTTTATTTTGTAAACTTTAATGACATTCATGTATCTTTATATACATTGTCATTTATTCTTCAGCAATATTATAATAATTTATGCTCCTTCCAAAGCGTAACTGTGAGAGAGGATGACTTATAACACCTTCTAATATGATTGGCCCAACACTAACATATTTTAATTTGTATTTGTCAAATGCTCATTTTTCTGGTGTGTTGCTTTCCAATATCCTACTCAGATGTTGTCTTTTTCCTTCAGGGATATTCACTTTTACTGATATGTAAAGATGTTTATGTTTTAAAATTACTAGGTCATGTGTTGTCTGAGTTTATTACTTTCCTTTTCAGTCTACATTGATCCTTTCTTATTGAGTAAACATTCTTGTTATAGATTACAACCCAGCATCATTCCTTTCTGTGGTTTCTTTGATATGCTTATTCTTAGACAGTACTTTTTTAGGTTGAATTCAATTTAAATGTTTGACTCATCTTAATTTCAATATTTCAACTGTTCTTAAGTCAAAGTTTTATTTAGCTGCCTAGGGGATTAGGACTCTCAATTGAATTCTATGCTATATTCTAACATTACAGACCAGTTTTTCACATATTATTTATTAATTCGATTGTCCATCATACTTCACTCATCAAAAAATCATTTTAATGGTTATTTAATTAATTTTACCTCTCCATTCTTACACACTTTTCTAATTATTAAAATTTAAATACTTTATTGGTATTTCTGAAATATATTTTATATAGATAGTATATTTATTCTTCTAAAATCATTATAACTATTTTAAAGAGAATCTTTTTGATTTTACAGAAAATGTATAAACTAATTTGGAATGTCCTTTGCCTATAAGTTAAATAAACTGGAAAAAGTGACATATTTTAAAGTTTCATCCATTCTACAAAGATCACAGTGTACTCTTGGAGTTCAAATATTGTATTTGTTGGTACTTAAAGTGTTTTCATGAAATCTTTAGGCTAATGGATGGAACTAGAAAATATCATCCTGAGTGAGGTAACCCAGTAACAAAAGAACAAACACACTATGCACTCATTGAAAAGTAGATATTAGCCCCAAAAGTTGGAATTCCCAAGATACAATTCACAGACCAGTCAAGAAGAAGGAAGACCAAAGTGTGGATGCTTCAGTCCTTCTTAGAAGGGAGAACAAAATACTCAGGGGAGGTAGAGGCTGGAATGGACATGGGAGGAAGAGAGGAAGGTGAGAGGGACAGGAAAAGGGGGACAGGATCAGGTATGAGAGGAGACAGGGATGATATACAAGGGTCAGGAATTTGAATAGAGTTGTGTAGCAATGGGAGATGGAGGAACTGGAGGTAGCCACCAGTAAGTCCCAGATGCCAGGAAAGCAAGAGGCTCCCAGGACCCAACGGGGATGAGATTAGCTGGAATGCCCAACAAAGGGGAGGTAGAACCTGTAGAGACCATATCCAGAGGTGAGGCAAGGCCCCCCGGTTGGGGGATGGGGCCACCCACTCATCTCCAAATTTTTAACTGCGAATTGCTCCTGTCTAAAGGAAAGATGTAGACAAAGCGTGGAGCAGAGACTGAAGGAAAGATCACTCAGAGACTGTTCCACCTGGGGATCCATACCATATTCAGACACCAAACCAGACACTATTGCTGATGCCAAGAAGTGCTTGCTGACAGGAGCCTGATATAGCTGTCTCCTGAGAGGCTCAGCTAGAGCCTGACCAATATAGAGGAAGATGCTCTTAGCTAACCATTGGATTGAGTACAGGGTCAATGGAGGAGTTAGAGAAAGGACTGAAGGATCTGAAGGGGTTTGCAACCCCATAGGAAGAACAACAATATCAACCAACCAGACCCCCTAGAACTCCCAGGGACTAAACTACCAATCAGAGTACACATGGAGGGACCCATGTTCCCAGATGCATGTGTAGCAGAGGATGGCCTTGTTGGCATCAATGGGAAGAGTGGCCCTTTGTCCTGTGAAGGTTCGATTCCCCAGTGTAGGGGAATGCCAGGGTGGTGAGGTGAGAGTGGGTAGGAGGGTAGGGAAGCACCCTCATAGAATCAGGGGGAGGGAGGATGGGATTGGGGATTTTCTGAGGGGAAACTGGGAAAAAAATAACATTTGAAATGGAAATAAGTAAAATATCCAGTAAAAGAGAATATATAAGATATGTATTTTCAGCCAGGCGGTGGTGGCGCACGCCTTTAATCCCAGCACTTGGGAGGCAGAGGCAGGCGGACTTCTGAGTTCAAGGCCAGCCTGGTCTACAGAGTGAGGTCCAGGACAGCCAGGGCTACACAGAGAAACCCTGTCTCGAAAAACAAAACAAACAAACAAAAAAGATATGTATTTTCTTGTTAAAAATTCTCTTACTAATATGCTGCCAATATTTTCTCACATTTATATTTTCTATCTGTTTATTGCTGACACATCAACATAGAAGTGAAACATAACTCATAAGGCAATATTAGCAGGCTTTTAATGAAACAACAAGAAACATCTACTTGTCATGGAACATATATGCTGAAAGTTGCCTGCCATAGAATGAAAGAGTTGTGATATTACACACTACTTAACAAACACAGAGAAATTTAAATCCATGTTCTCATTCAAAAGTCATCATTCCCTGATGAGAGAGAAACAATTTATCAAGACACAAGAAGAAAGAAAGCAGCTATCATTCAAGTCAAAGCACAGGGACAAAACAATGATTCTGATTAAATTTTCAAAAGAAAATTTTCAGTCTTCAATTGTGTTTGGCAAGTCTAAATCCCAAATGAAATTTCAGAGGAGACATTATATGTCCTTGAAAAGTATGTTTATAATGAAAATGCTGACAAGAACTTAGAAGAGAACTCGTAATATCATAAACACTTCTAATGTCACTTACGTGTAAAATAACAAAATGTGGCTATACACGGGAAGAATCTATAAACAGATAACTGTTTTACTAAAAATAACTGTTTTTGGAATTTTTTTATAATTTAGTTATTTTTTTCCAAATCGTAATCTATACTCATTCACACAGGGGTTATAAACACAAAAAGGTAGGATGTGAGGAAGGGGATGACATTGGGGTGTGGGTGTTCAAGGGGAATACAGATATCTTTCAGAACAGGGTATCAGCTGGGTGAGGGTTCAGGGGACAGGTCACTATGACTCTGCCTATTATCCACTTGTCCTTATCTAAGTTGGTATTATCTGCCAAGGCTACCTATTTACTAGGGCTGTGACTACTCAGGCTGCTAAATTGTCACAAAAGCTGCCTGTTTACAATAGCTTTTAGCCATCTGTTTCAATATTTATCCACAGAGACCCAAGACTTGGTGTTAGTATACATGTATGACAGGCCTATTGCTGATTTTAGGCATATGGTTGATTTTAGGCCTTCAGTGTGTAAGCAGGGCTGCCCCTGACATCTCCTCCCTTCTCTAAGTATAGAAGGGCTGTGGCGATTCTAATCTTGCAAGGGCGGAGATGAGGCCTGACCTCAGTAATTGAAGGGGACCCTGTAATGGCTCCAGTCCCCCTGTCGTTGTCCAGTGAGGCATGAGGGCCATACCTGTTCTGATATCTTTTTCCTGGAGAGGGGATAGTTTTGACATCAACCCCTATGCAGTCATGCTTGCCCCTCAGGGAACCCAGAGAGATATTTTTAACTTTTATTTATATTCCCTTGCAGTGCTTAGCCTCGCAGCCTAAGCAAGAATTCAGATTGCCTGTCAGAGGGTATTCTGGGTGGCCCCTCTCTGCTTGGTCTATGGGCAGAAGTCCCCTCTGAAAATAACTGTTATCAGATTCAATACCCATTATTTGCTTTATCATAGATTGTATAGAGTATATAATTTACACAAAATTTGTATTATGTATATCATATTTTAATAGCTTATACAGAAAACAAAATAAGGGTAATAAGATGATATAGTCATACCTCTTCAATAATTACATTTGTTATCTGTGAACAAACATACCAATGAGTTTCTATAGAAGAGTGTTGATTCAGTTCATTAAAATCCATTGAAAACTATAAGTTTATGAGCACCAGTAGCAATCATTTTAAATTTTGTAGCCTAGAAAACAGTTTCATTTAGATAACAGTGTGAAACACTAGAAAATCCTTATTTAGTACGATCAGAAATTATAGATGAGAGTCTAGTCAAAACACGAGGTTATACTACTTTTCTAAGCCATTAATCAGCTTTTTTTTGTGGCCATTTGTACTCTTCTAGCAGTTTCTATGAAGATTGAGGAGATTAAAATAAAGAAGTGGAAATACAAAATAAGCCTGGAGCATCCTTTGTAGATACTCAAATAAAACCTTAAAGTCCTACACTGATAAAGATGTATCCAAGGAAGAAAAGAACTTAGTAAAAGAGTTCCCACTGACAAAATGTAGAATAAAAAGAAATATGATAATGTTGGATGATAAGCCAATGTTTAAAATAATTACTCATTGGTCCATATTGATATAATTGAATGAGGAAGAAATATATGAATGGAAATCATACAAATCTTACATGGATTAGTCCAAATAATGCATGTAAACACAATGCATTTAAGGAGGTGAGGTGGAACATTCTGCTCTTTATGTGTAAAGTATATATAAGATTTCTTTCTAATGAGTTTTCTTTAGAAAAGGAGGAAGAGAATGAACCACTTCATCGTGGAGAAATAAGGGAAATTCTACTTTAGCCAGATAGTGTGAGGACAATATAAATGACAATGACATGTTGATAATATTGGCTCTTAATAGGATAATATATAAAAGGCATTTTACATTCTAATCATGAGAGAACAGAAAACAAATCTGAGGATCATTCTTTCAAAGTTCTTTCCAATATTACTCCAAAGTGATTAAACTGCCAAAGTCATTAGCATGAAGACATCATTGTATTTAAGAAATGCCCAAGGAGACATTACAAGAAACTGTAATGTGCTATCCTTGAAGTGGTACTACAATATAGAAAAATGGTAGTGAATACGGAACACTTCATAAACTATGGAATTAACAAAAACAAGAATAAATCAATATTTAGTCATTAATTGTAATGAGTGTATCATAATTATGTGGGATACCAATAATAAAGAAACCTGTGCAAAGGACTATAGCTAATCACTTTATAGTTTAATTAATTTAAAATAATTTTATTTATTCTTTGAGAAGTTAACATGAAAAATTATGATTATATTCACCCCTGTCCCGTACTTCCTACCAGATCCATTCCTATTTCTCTACCCATCCAATTTTATAGTCTAGGTTTTTATAAAGAAACACATGGAGTCTGATGTGTGTTGGCCACCAACACCCTAGCATGGTGTTTGTCCTGGAGTATGTGATAAACTCAGTGTTTTTTCCCTAAAGAAAACTAACTTTTCTTCTCTTAGCAAGTATAAATTGCAAATAACTTTTTGGCTATGAGTGGGAATCTCTGTTCACTTCTGTTTCTCTGTGCTCAGATTGTCTGACTTAAACTTATACAGGTCATGTGCATGCTATTATAAGTTCATAGATGTATCTGCTCTCTTGTGTTTGGAAAAGTATCAATTTCTTGAAGTCATCACCACCTCTGGTTCTTAGAAATCTTTGTTTCTTGATTAATTACTATCTCCTGTAAAAAGAAGTTTCCATGCTAATATCTGATTGATACACTGTTCTAAATATATAGCAAGTTGTTCATTAATATACCAATGAGGTACTATTTTTTAAACTTATTTTGAAATGTAGTAAATTAAGGTGTTACTGGGAAGCAAAAGGAAAATTTGAAATTTTGTGTGAAAAATTTGAAAACAGAAAACACCAGACAAACTTTCCCTAACATAAAATAAACTCTATTTAAATATCAGTATCATACCATATCTCATTATAATAGGAATTGAAACATCTCAATTAAATAATACCTCCAAATACTTGTACACAGGGAAATACTGATAAATGTAGTTCTTTCCCATCATCAGTGGCATAAGAAGATTTCAATAATATTACAAATTAACACAAAGATCACTTACTTTAGTTATTCTGTAAAATAAGATGCTTAAAAGAGATCAAAATGCTGAATAAATATTTGACTTAGAATTTGTGGTTTGTGGCATAGATAATAATCATAGGTTTTGACATTTAACATATGATCCCCTGTATCTCTGCTGGTCTTGAATTTACTATATACATTATACAGCTGAAGATGATCTTGAACTTCTAATCCTCCTCTGTCCACTTACCAAGTGCTAGGGAAGAGTCTCAGAACTTTGTGGATGCTAGGCAAGAATTCTTACTGACTGAACTAAGTCTCAGCCTTTAACTATATGATTGTAATATTCATAGACGAGCCAGGAAAAAAATCATTCAAAATTTGTTTGTGTGAGTCTGAAAAAAGATTTAAAAAACACATCCATAAAAATTTAAATCAGAGTTAAAAGTTACTCTAGCATGTTTTTCTCCAACATGGTAGTTTAAACCAATTATTTTGTAAAATCACATTTTCTCAAATTTCTTGGAGGTACCTATATTCATATATTATGTCAAAACTTTTGCCTTTCATATTATTGATTAGTGGGCTGGATAGATTGCTCATTTAGTAGAGTGTTTGTTTTATAAACAAGAGGGTCTGAAGTTAGATCACTAGCAAGCCCATAAAAAGCTGCAAATTGCGAGGTGTGCTTGATATCTTGTCACTCAGAAGGTGGAAATAAGAGGTCCTCATGGAGCTTCCTGTCCCTTAATCCTGAATAATCCCTAATCAATGGATCTCAGATTCAGTGAAGAGACCATGTCTCAAAATAAGATGGAGAGTGATTGCAAAAGACACCAACATTGACTTCTGACCTTCACAACAGGTACATACATGCCTGAATCCCTCCCAATACTCTTGTACATACACAAGAACACATAGACTTACATATAACATACACACATACACAAACATAAAAGACAAAAGTTTTAAGAACAACTAACGTTCCTTAATGTTATTCTCCATACTTACTCCAAAGCATTTGTTTAAAATTAAAATACAGAAGATATGAAGTTTCATTTAATAATGGGATATATCATTCTATGATGGTATAAAGAATATATTTTTGTGTACTATATGATTTGGAACATGGTGAGCAATCATAATTTAATTTGCACATAAAGAAAGCAATAAACCTTAAGTAGGCAATCTTTTACTGTATTTCGTTTACAAGCTCATAAATAAAGCTCATGTGCCATTGCTCACATTTTGTCACTAAATCTACTTAAAAACTTTTGCCAAAAAAAGAATTCAAGAAAATATTTGACACTGTAAAAGATGAAATGAGAAGATATTAGTGGGAGTGGTAGCCATGGGAGAGATTTAATTTAGGCATCTTCCTTTGGGCATGTTTCTTAGTTATCTCCCATGGAAAGAGCCCAGGGAAGGATGCCCACCTATATATTCAAATACTGATCAAGTCTGTCTTGAAAAATACTTATTGGGAGAGTTAGACAGTAGGAGGTACATCGGGATACCCTAGACTATGGATGTGTGCATGTGTATATGTTTGTGTGTTGGTACAAAGAAACTTGCTATTGTCATTCTCTGCTTTTCTTTCTGTGGATGGCTTTCTCACATATCAAATAGAAGTCTCAAGTAGTGCATGGTATTAAGGATCCAGTAATTACCTTTCTCTGAAATATTGTTGTAATGTATTTTATGCGGTTTCAAGTGTTTAAAGTTTGGAACTTCAAGCTATGCTTGACTATCTCAAATGAAACCTTTACTACTCATTTCTCTCTTTTTTTTTTTCATTTATTCATCTAGTAATATATGTGGAATATCCACTTCATATATGGTATTACACTGATAGTTTGAGAAAGAAAATTGAAGAAGTTAGAATATTGACTATGGTAGTAAAGAGAGAGAAGCAAATACAGATATTTAAAAGATAATGTAGAGATGCTGTTCAAAAGTGTGCAAAGAGAACCATGAAAATATCAGGATTTTATGCTAGTTAGAACTGGATGTAAATAAATTCATATGAAAACAAAATTTCAACTAGGTATTACAGGAGATCACTATAATCAGAATGTTGTTATATCATTCTAGGTTAAATGAGTAGACAGTCATCTGGGTAGAGGAGTCATCAGGATATGAAAGTAGATGGTATGGCCTGGTAACAATGTTTTCATCAGGAGAATTATGGGAAAGGAGACTATAACATGTGTGATTAGGAAGCTATTGCTCACTGTGTTAAATAGTTTAGATTTAATCTACAAATAATGACCTGGAAACAAAAGGATGGTATAATCTTGTAGTGTATTGGTTTGGTTATACTGTGGAGACTGTAAACTGAAGAGCAAACCTGAAGACAGTGATGGTTAACGGGTGACAGATGATGAGAGCCTGACTCAAGAGGACTGTGCTAAGAATGTGTAAAGAAAGAAATATTGGTCAAACAGGCTTGCTACTACAAAACAGAAGGAAATTTTAAACATCCTTGATCATTTGATTATATTTTGAACACAGAGTTAATGAAAACTGAGGGCTATTTATTTATTTCTTAGAAGGAAGATGACACAGTCAAATACAATTATTAGGAATAAAAGGAAAAGACGCTAATTATGGAGGAATAGAAAGAAATGCTTATTCCCCAGGTATATTTAGACACATTTAATTATAACATAACCAAATAATAGAAAAATTTATACCCTAAAACGTTTAGTTAATGATACCAGAGAGTGAGACGAGCTGATCTGGGGAGCATTCAAACATAGTTGATTAGAAACCTAGTCTATATACACAAAAAAACTTAAACTAAAAAGAACAAAAACAAAACAAATAAACAAAAAACCCCACTGTCTAGATCAATAGGTTCAGTCCATTGTGCATTTGACATATGGATTTATACAATTACCAATGTTCTTAAATGAAACAGAAGAGGAAAATGCTTCGTTAGTCTCTAACATGGAGCTCTGTATTTATATCATAAACTCTGTCTAAAAAAATGATGAATTGTAGTTATTTCACCAGTGTATGTTTAAAAGTATTTTGCTTTCTTTAATTTTTGGAATAAATATACACCACTCTGTTAGTAGAAAGGTATCTCATAAAGAAACCCATGTATTTTTATAAATTGTTAAAATTATGTTTTCCATGACTATAAAATGATTTTAATCAAAACACATGAAAGAACTTTCTAGAATGGCCAGCTCCATTAATCTACAAAGCAAAATCATGTATTCTTAACTAGTTTGTCAATTTAAGGATCTCAAGAGATGGAAACTACTCAATCAAGTAAAAGAAAGGGAAAGGCCATGGTAAGCTTGATAATGTGTTCACGCTTTGTCGGATTATTACTATCATATTGATTTCACTTTGCAGTTAAAGCTTTGTAGATTTTATAGCAGGCCAAATGTTGTAGAACTAATTTAACATTACTCCCAAAAATATCATCAATGGAAACAGTAACAAAATCCAAAGATATATTAGAAGCCAAATGAAAAATAGTACTCCACAGGGAATCAAAATTCCACAGCAGATGTGATTTCAAAGAACATGTACACTAGAAAAAGCAATATAGGAATAAAGCTTAATTCTATGGTCTAATATGGGAGCAAAGTGCTCTACAAAGTAGGAGTTTGTGAACCAGGGAAATCATATACCAATATCCATCTTGATCCAAGTCTCACCAGAAAATAATAAGGAACGATACAAGGTGAAATTAAAGATGTGAATTACAGACCAAATTATAAAATATATGCTATTTTACTAAAATTGCTTATAATGAAAGGGATGCATGGTCCAGAGAGATTTTTGCCATAATTCCAGTTATAAAAGCATTACTGGAATGTGATTTTGATGTTACTTAGTCTTTAGCTACTTTTCATGATTCCAGCCACATACCTATGCAAGACTAACCACTGGACAATCTACAACCTATGGTGTACTACACAGTCTGAGAAGAAAAACTACTTAGAAGTTCTTGTTCTCTTCATCTCTGTGTAAATGATAATGTTGGCAAGTATATTCAGTGTGCAATGGGTTCTTCTCCTCGAACCATTTTTAGAAGAAATGTCAATACAAACACTTTCCTTATAGAGTACCAATCAGTTTCTGAAATGCATTTTCAAAATGGAAATAGTATCAATTGATTTTTGTGATCTCATTTGTCTCATGCCTTAAAGTGTTCAAAATGAAGCATATCAGAGCATCTTTGCTCTGAAGCTTAAACACTTAATAGGACAGATCATATAAAGAGACTCACTTCCTCTAAGGGCAGGAGGTAGTCATTGTATAATAAGTGATTCTCTATATTCTTTACTACACACAATTGCAAAGAACCATATGCACATTCTGTCAGTAAATACAGATTAGAGGTGATTTTTACCTCAAGTGAATATTATATGTAGGATGACTATACTACTTTAAAAGAATATCAATTGATTTATTTCTATTCATGTAGTAAATTTCATTTAACATGGTGACATATATAGTATATATTACTATTTAAAATGTAATATTCTGTTTGAGACTTCTTTATGCAATCTATTTTTTCCATTAATCTGTTCAATATCAGAAAGCTTGTAAATGTTAGAATTACAGTAAAACACTATTTTTTTCTAACTATAGAGTGCTATTTATTTCCATTACACCACTACTTTGATAATCTTTTCAAATTATCTAGAAATATTAGGGAAACAAGAGCATTCTCAGAAAGACAAGACCATTCTTTCTAAGTTAAGAAGCACTCTATTAACAAGGCCTGTCCCTTTGCAATACAGTAGAAAGACACATGACAGTAAACTAAATGTTAGGTAGAGGTTGATGGTCAGCTCTGCATTTTCCATGAGGTACCTTTGCACAAAGTAGAATGAGACACATCCTTTGGATGGATGAATTACCACAAGATACCACCGTCTGATAGCTCAACTACAAAGGACCCACAGTAAATAGAGTGTAGGTTATAAAACTACAGAGTTAAATATAAGGGTCCTCCTTCTCCTAATAGTAAAGATAATTTGTTCATCCAGCTCTTATGTCCTGATGACTATCCAGTGTCACTACTGAATTATTCTATGAGATTGTCTCTTTAGAACACATAGGAAGCAGTCTGCTTTCTTTATCTATATATTTACAGTATTGGTCATCATTGAATCTTATTGTTTTTTAACATTTAAATAGGATCATACCCTACTAACAATTAATTAAGAACTATGCTATAAAATGTCGTGGTTTTTCTAATTGTGACTATACTTAAAAAATGATTAGACAAAAATTGATTCAAACTGGATTTTATAAAGGAAAAATATCAGAATCATGTTATAAACTTTAATAATTACACATACATGCAATTCTATCTTAGATAATTCAGGGTAGTTATGTCTCCAGTGAGAGCACACCATTGGTTTATATTATTCATTTTTTTCCTGAAATATATATAGACCACAACTTGGGCATAGTAGATTATATCATCCTACTTACATTAAGCATTTCAGCCCATTATGTTAAATTCAATGATGGAAAAAATTCTTTGAGTATTATTAGTATGGTACCTAAAGTGAAATAGGAATACTTTGAATTTAAATATATTGCCACTTTGTATGAATCAAGATAATATAATTCATAGTTCTCACAAATAGAAAATGTTTAAAAAATATGATGGTTTTGATCTCCAGAACTCTCCATGAGTAAAATTTTTATTTCTAACATGCAAACTTTTATGGAAATTTTAGTGCTTTTACATATAGATAAATTTTAAGAGTTTGATTATCACTTGTCCATCTTCTTATTTTAATGTATTTTTATTGGATATTTAATTTACATTTGAGATGTTATCCCCTTTTCCCATTCCCCCACAAGACACCCCCTATCCCATCCCCACTCCTCCTGCTTCTATGAGGGTGTGTCTCCACCCAACCACCAACTTCCACCTCCCTTCCTTTGAAATCCCCCTCATTGGGGCATCCAGTTTTCAAAGGACCAAGGTCCTCTACTCCCACTGATGCCTGACAAGGCCATCCTCCACAACATACATAGTTGGAGCCATGGGTCTCTCCCTATGTGCTCCCAGGCTAGTTTAGACCCTGGGAGCTCTGGTTGGTTGATATTGTTGCTCTTCCCATGGGGACACAAGCCCCTTCAGCTCCTTCAGTCTTCTCTCTACCTCCTCTATTGGGGACCCCATGATCAGTTCAATGGTTAGCTGTGAGCATCTGCCTCTGTATATGTCTGATTCCGGCAGTGCCTCTCAGGAGACAGTGTATGTAAAGTAACTTGGAAAGTGCTTGAATTGAATAATCTTCATGTAAGGTTTAAGGAAATCCTATGAATTAGGCATCCATCATCATCTTGATGTCAATGTTGTAAGTGAAGACTCAAGATTTAGAGATGAGAAATAACTTATTCAACGCCACTCAGCTAGAATATGGCATGGGGTCAAACATCACCTCAGGTCTTTTTAGTTTTCCAGCTAAGCTATCATTACTTCTGACACCCTACTTTCTAGGTCGATGTTAGCAACGGAAATTTAAAGGAGTTCTGATATTGATAAGTAGCTTCAAAATATCAATAACAGTACCCTAATGATTTGAAAATGAAGGAAAATTTCTTCTTCAAGATTCAAGTTAGAGGGCATTCAGAGTGGGGCTAAACCTTAGCATATATAAAAATGTGAACAAATACTTATTAAAATAAATGTGAACAATATTCTGCTGTTGTTTTTTCTTTGTAGAGAGAATAATTAACAACAGAACTTTCTTAATTTTTTATTAAATATATTTAGTTAATACATATGTTTTAAGTGAAATGATGCTTAAACAGTTCACTTGAAGGCCTTACTCCTACACATTTAAATATATCTGTTATTTTACAAACTATACTAATTAGTATACACAATTTCATGTGACCATGCTTTTAGAGAAAAATTAGAAAACAAATATACTGAAACCATCAAAATAAATTATTGTCACTGCAGGCACTATGGATATAGAATATCTCAAAAATATTTTCTGCAAAATATAAAGCAGGCTTTTGACAAATATTTTTTTGAAAAAGAGAGAGTTTTATGAAAAGTTGAGGAGTTGGTATATTTAAAACCAGATTATTGGGAATTTTAGTAAAGGAAAATGTAGAAAATACATGAAGGAAAAACTGCCTCTTGATAAAGGATTTTCAAATAACATGGACTAGCAGAATTGGCTATTTGTTTCTGAGTGAAGAAATTATTAATAAGAATCAAAGTGCGATACTTCATAAATGATACCAATCTTGCCTATCTCATTTCTATTTCAGCAATTTATGTAAACTTAGAATGCAAGGTGTCAAATTGATGATGAATACATAATAAGACAAGCCAGGATTCAAAATCTCAAACTGGAGTGGTAGGAGAGATCCACAAGATAAAATACAAATGAGGAAGAAGAAGAGGAGGAGAAAGAGGAGGAGGAAGGAGAAGGAAAAGGAGGAGGAGGAAGAGGAGGAAGAAGAAGAGGAAGAGGAAAAGGAGGAGGAGGAGGAGGAGGAGGAGAAGGAGAAGGAGAAGGAGAAGGAGAAGGAGAAGGAGAAGGAGAAGGAGAAGAAGACTGATAGTTAACTTTCAGAAACCAAGCCAAGAAAAACAAGAATAGCAATTGTTCTAAATAATAGGACTAAGGGAGTCAATATTAGCTTGATATGATTCCAAAAATCCAATATGATTTTGAATTACTTTAATAAATATGTATTATTTTGAAAAATGTACTGAAGAGATTTCTGTGAAATAAGACTTGAAGACTTGACATAGGGGATAAAATTTTCATAACCTGATCAGTCAGGGAAAACTCAACGTTAATTTGTAAAGGTTCATATTTATAGGAATACTCAGAACATACTTGCTAACGATTGCTTTTCAAACTTACTTGACATTAGACATTGAAACACTTCTATAAGTAGTGTGTGCTACTGGAACCTGACATTTAAGTGAATGTCCTTGAAGAAACATTGAACAAGAGCTGATGTCGGAAGAAGTGAATTAGTTCTCTAAAATGAAATTTAGTTAAAAAACAGACAATATCAAAACATCAGATGTATATATACTGCCTTATGTAATCAGGTTTCCTTTTATCCTAAAAAGTTTGTAACCTTTGCTTACCTATATTTGGTTACCTAGTCCCAGTTTCCTGTCAATACACCTAGGACAGGATATTTTGGTGATCAGAAAATTACCATAGTGATAATTATATGGTGGAAATAAAGGTAGTCTCTAGTGACCAATCACTTCAAAAAGCTATGTATAGCAACTATATCAGAATTGGAACATTCTATCCTGAAAGGATGATCACTATGACTCAGGAAGTAAACAAAAGTTACAAGGCTCAGAAAGTACACAACACTTAAGTATCAGGTAGTCTCTAAAATTCATGATTTCCAAAGTCCCTTCCTTAGGTTTTATAAGCAGTAACAAATTCTGGGCACAAGAGACCTTCTAACCAGCTAAGCTACATGAAAATTGAGCAGAGAGCTCCAGACATGCAGTTTTTCCCCAGTCATTAACCATACTGAGGGGTTATTTTGGATATTGAACTATCTTTCAGCCACACATGTTCTTGTATCTGTTATCACATATTTTAGATAACTTTCATGCAACCCAGCTACCACTGATTTTTAATTCCTTCAATTTGACTTACTAAATGAGTTAAAATTGAAGTATGTATCACAAACACTGTTCAGTGTTTCTTATTTTGATTCTGAGGTAATATGCTTGCTATGGGAAAAAGAAAAACCATAGCAATGTGAATCACATGATTGCACGGACACTTTCAGAAAAGTCTGTTGGTATTTTTAAAGGACTGTCAGTCAAGCAATTCAAAATTCCAATAAATCCACTAATTCAGAAGATATGTTTCTCTCTTCACTATTATTTACTGTTATATTTGTGGAATGCACCATGCTTACTGATATTTCATTATCAATATGGCTTCCTTCTGCTCAAAAGCTGATATTTAAATATTTTAATCCCACTAATTTCAGATTGTCTGCGTCTTGCTGTGATCTCAAATAACACCATAAGGTCTATTTAGCACAATAACTTGAGCATTGCAGGCATAGATAAACATGTGTTGTGTGACAGAGGAAAGGAATGGATACATTTTAAATCCTGAAATTTACTTTTAAGTAGCACTAGGATACAGATTGGTGGATTGATTTTGATTGTGTTTGGCTGTGATAGATGAAAAACAAAATAAGAGAACATTGCTTTCAATTATAACAAAATCCTCCCCTTATTGCTTTTTAAGTGTTTAAGGTAGAAGCAGTTAAGCATAAATACAACATTAAGGAAATAAAAACCATATTATCAAATCAAAATGGAGCAAATTCATCTTTATATTCTCAAAGATAAGGAAGGGTAACTTTTGGTTACTTGTTCTGTGACTCTGTGGTTGGAGGATA
>NW_021604562.1:5423786-5434355 GCF_004785775.1 Grammomys surdaster | reverse complement strand
GAGAGAGAGAGAGAGAGAGAGAGAGAGAGAGAGAGAGAGAGAGAGAGTTAGAGTTCCAGGAGAGAGAAACCAAGGACCAAGGCTTGGCACCATGAGGTAGAGTTTCAGTCCCTGTACAAAATCCAGCATGGCATTAGTGAAGGTGCAACTTTAGTTAATACTGGAGATCCTAGCATAGGATTGTTGACAAGAATGGTAAAGGGCCCGAAATAAAAATGGCCTCAACCTACCAGACAAGCTTTGTGTGCTGCTCACGACAGATGCACAGAATTGATTTGAGACAACTGAAACCTTTTGCACTGTAGAAGATCATGTTGAACATCAAGATTTTCACATTTTTGAATTTTGGTTTTACTTGAATCTGGCTCTTCCCATACGGAATAAGCAAGTATATAACCTTAAAAAAATTGAAGTTTCCACAGGTAAGATACTTTGGAATTTTAAAGAGAATTTAGATCCTGAAGTCATTGGAGTTTGTTAAAGACTGTGGGAGTTTTAACTTTGCAGTGTTTCTCACTGTAATGTTAATACAGGAGCTTAGGTACAAGGAGAAGATATGACTTCAAGTGAGGTGTTTCTGTAACAAAGATTCAAAGGGGTGGAATGGCAAACTACTGTCATCCACTTTAGTGATTTGGGAAGAAGATACCTCAATTGAGGATTGACTCCATCAGGTTTCCCTATGTACATGTCTATGTACTTCCTTTTGAATTTTTCCCTGATAGAAGAGGGATAATATTTCATAGCATTATGATGAAGACCACAAAAATGTTTTGGAGAAAATATATAATGGCTTTTTTTTTCTATGACGGATAAATCATGGGTTTAAATATCCAGGTCAAATCATTGGTATGCAACAAATAATAATTTGGAAATGTAATGCCAAGTTGTCATCTACAAAGACACTGACATGGATTAATTTAATGAAGTCATGTGACAATAGGAAACACAGTATAGTTATTTTTTTATTTCAAACTACAAGTATGGGCTTTTCTCAATAAGAGCCATCATTAATAACTAGCTATTTTCTCTCAGTGCACCACACCAACTTTTATTTGTGGCTTTCTACTATATGGCTCAAATCTTTAAAACAATAAAAAGAAAGAAAGAACATAGAGTCTTAATTTTCTTTTCCAATTTTAGAAAAAAATAGAGAGTCTCTATGTTACAATGTATTGTATTTGTTCCCTCAATGGAATACTTGTCATTAAGTCCTTGTTGTTCTGTGTGGTAGCTGTGAAATACATGTATGTTGTTAAGCCAGCAAATTGATATTAAATGCTCATTCTGGATTAAGTGGTATAGACCAGAAGAAACTAGATTCGAGATATGGACAATTGTATAGATAAGACAAGACTTACACTGAAAGTGAGAGGTCTATGGGTGGTCAAATGCAAAAGAGCTAGAGTTGAAGTTCAAACTCTGAAAGATTGTTGAGCATCATGGGTAGAATCTGACATTTGAGCTAGACCTTGAAAGTGTGTAAAACGTTGCCCCAGGGTTTCTGTAAGCAACCACTTACACACTCATGACCCCCTAATGTGTACCAACTGTCAAGGGAGGGACAGCCACTCTTGTCTTTTAGAAAGAATACAGGGAATGCAGACATTTTTGCTGCTCTCCTGTTCCATTTCATAATGGGTGGATATATCTGGCAAAGATCCTCAAATTCTGTAGCCCTTCCTTCTAGGTCAGAGTGAGGATTTGGCTGCTTGCCTATCCAATAAACAAACAGAAAGAAAACACCATAACAACAGTTTAACACTTAAAGCTGTATAAGAACAATTCCTCAATAAGTAAATCTACATGAACATGTGTGGAAAGACAAGTGCTATTTTCTGCTTGAGTCTGTGACTGGTAGAGAATCACTCAACCCTATGATTGTATTATTTATACAGAACTCACTAGGGCACCATCTGGTGCTAAGCTAACCACAAAAACAGGAAAAGCAAACCCAAAGCCAATTGTCTTCATTGGAGTTTTTGCTAATGACCTGTTCCTAGCCAATATTCCAAGTGATCACACTCTAGTTTGAAACAGGAAAAGACATTTACTTTTCAAAGGGAAACCTAAATGGAATTCAGTTGGACAGATCTATGAAAAGATTCTGTACCTATCTAGATCTTGATAGTTGAAAGGGCACTGCCACTATTTCAGGTCTTATATCTTATTAAGTTGTCAGATCAAGTTCATAGCATTCCATCTCCGTACCCAGTTGCCAAAAAATAAAGGTGAGAGGTGACCTTGCAGGACTATTTCCTGTAAATGAAAACTGAATTTGAAATTATGAAGAAAAGTATCTTGAAATATAAGAAACACATGCCCATAATAAAAATAGTTAAAATCTCAAATTCTTTTAAAATCATGATTTTGAGTCTCAATATTCTTGTTGAGGTAAGAAAAATAACATTACAAAATAGAAAATTTGTATATTTGTAACTTTTAAGACACCAGCTATAAATACTTTTCTTTTCATGTTTTACTAAGTTGTCCTCGATCTAAGTATTCTTTTGACATAAATATTATAAAATAATCTTTTAAAAAATGTAGTTTAATGTTATTCTTTTATCATGAGTGTTTGACCTGTTTCTGGTTGTAGTTTTTTTGCACTTGAAGCTAATTCCGTAAGTGTTAATTTATATAATTAGAGCTGATCAGTGATTGGAGTTCTCTTGGCTCACGCCATGATACATTTTTTTTTTTATTTTTAAGGTTCTGCTCCACTAAAATCCTATGAGTACAGAGTGATTTTGTTGAGGGTGTTCCCCATAGGCTCAGAATATTTGAACATATGGTCCCCAGTTGGTGGTGCTCTTTGACGAGGTTTAGGAGGTCAACCTTGTTGGAAGAAGTCCTGGGAGGCAGGCTTTGGGGTTTCAAAAGCCATATGCCATTCCTAGTATTCTTTCTCTGTTTGTCTGTCTGTTTCTTGCTTAATGTTGAGGATGTGAACTCTCAGCTTCCTGCACCTAACACCATACCCTCTGCTCCTTGGCATGCTTTTCTACCATGAGATAATACTCTGTAATTTTAGTGGAAAATAAACACACTCTTTTTAAAATTCCCTTTGACCACTCCATGTTATAACAGCAACAGAAAAGTAGCTAATACAGGGTGTTTGGGTAGTCTATGCCAAAACTGATCAAACAGTCGGGGTTGATGATATTAAGGGGGTTATTGTAGGAGGAGCTAAAGTGGGAAGAGTTAGGAGAGGAAGAGGAAAAAGGAAGAGGAGGAGCGAGAGAGGGCAGAGATGTAGGAGGATGGAAAGCCATGCAAGTATGGAGAGCAGTGCGGGTAACTACTTTTATTTAGATTAGCTAATTAGGAAACGACTCTCTTCGTATGGGCATATTGTTATTGAGCATATAAAGTCTTTGATTAATCTTTAAGCATTAGAGTCTCATTTTTTTCTACAGGGCCCGTGTGGATGGTGAGATGGTCTGGGCAATGCCCGGCCTTGCGGAGACAGTGTGGAAGATTGGCAGAGCCATCTCCCACGCTGGTGTCTTGTGGGTGGTAGGGCTGGTGTTTCTGGCAGGGCCGTTTCTAGCTGTGGTACACACGTGGCCTTTGGCTTCAGAACATGGCGGCTGAGCTAGGCGGATCCTGCAGCTGCTTAGATAGTTGGCTTGATCACTGGCGGCTAGTTTTAAATAATTAAATCAACAGGGTATCAACTAAGCATAATGTAGGAAGAAAGGATACAAAGTAGTGTGCAGTTCATCTTCTCAAAAAGTAAATTTTTGATTTTTTGAATGAGGGCTGTCAATTATTTCATTATGTAAGATTAACACACTTCTAACGAAAGCTAATTCATGGTGTATTTGGAAATGTATAGATAACTTAGTAATAAAAATTTGTAAAAATGAATTCCTTTCAACACAAGAGCTTTAATATAAACTGAAGGCAGGCTTTGGAATCATATGGGTCTGGATAGTGATTCTATTGCTTATCAGTTTTGTTCTTTAAGAAAACTACTTGATTTGTTTTAGGCTCATTAGTATTTTCTCATCTTTAAAAAATGCTTCTAATTCTCTGTCAATACAATAACATTTACAAAGAAGAAGAAGAAGAGGAGGAGGAGGAGGAGGAGGAGGAGGAGGAAGAAGAAGAAGAAGAAGAAGAAGAAGAAGAAGAAGAAGAAGAAGAATTAAGAAATTAAGAAAGAAATCTTGTCATGATTCCTGTCACTTTATTTGATGCGTATAGATACAAATTGAATTTTTCTCTTACAAGTGCTTCCCAAACTTTTCCATGAGACTTTTTCAGTAAAAAGAACATGAAGTCAGAAGGGAGATTATTTGGTGGGTCCTATGGTAAGTTTGTAGGACAGGAACGGGTTGTGGATAAGATTAAAAGGTATTGTAAACAGAGTATCAAAGTGAATCAACAGTTCAGAGCACTTGCAGCTCTTGTAGAGGACAGCAGCCATATGATATCTCAAATGTCTCTGGAACTATTGTTCCATGGGATCTGTACTCTGGCCTCTGGGTTTTGCAAACATATGCAGTACAGACATACATAGATACTGTTCCTATAGACATAAAATAAAAATCAATAAATATTAAATTTTTAAAACAATAAAATTCAAGGTAAACATGTATATAATTAAAAAAACCACACATATTAACTTATTTAAGATTTTAAAGTAAACTATAAATACTTGAGATGACAGATATGTCGACTACTTCTACAAGATTGTTTTACAACACTGACCTTAAAGCCTATGGTAAGAAGTTAAATTCCTAAGTCCACAGCCCGAATAAGCTATTGAAAGTGCCTTCATAAAACTTAGAATTCACCTTGTCATATATTCTAATTCTACTGTATGAAACAATGGGCTTACTTTTAATTAAAACATTTCTTTTCTACTACTCCTCAAGGATCCATTTATTTTCATAGGTATCACATAATCCACTAAAGAAATCAGGTAATTTATTCACACTAAAAACAGATTTGTACAGTTTTTTAAAAGTACTAACCTTAACCTAATTCAACCTCTGTCTGTAGTAATGATAAATGCTACATTATTTATCTTTTATAGCTGACTTATAAAAATTCTATTGGCTATCTTTACAAGATGTCCACTTTTCCCCCTATGTTTTAAATAAAAACTGATATTTTCCTGGGATCTTTTGCTACAGGAGTCAGCTTAGTCTTTAACAGGGTAAAACATACAATGTATGGTTGGTTCCACCATGGCATTAGATACCATATGTGAATATCATTAAAAACTGAAGATCATAGTACAGAGTACTTAGTTCTGATTATAAGAATATCCTTTGATAGACATAGGATTGGAACATGCAGAACTGGCAAAAGTAGAGCTCGATAGTTCTATACACAATTTTACCACATTCAGACAACCCCTAAGGTCAAGAATTGCTTTTCAAAGGATTCAAGAGCACCTGACATAGTTTCTCTATCCTTCCCTCTCTGTCTTTCTCTCTGTCTTTTGTTCCCCGATCTCATCTCCTTCTTTCTCTCATGTCTCCCAAACCATGATCACCAGCTCAGCTTTGTAGATATAAAAAACTTTCATCATCTTGACAGTTTTTCATGACGTACATGTTGAAACCAGGGATGATTACAGGTAACTCCCATGATTCCCTCTTTGATAGATATCTACTGCGAACATGTTTCCACATTTACAACTACTTTTTTACATTTACATTGACTTTTATTGCTCTTATTCCTGAAGACTGATGCAAAACATTGTAATAGTCTACATAAGGAAATTAGTGTTGCTTTTCTTTCAAAGTGTCATAGTGTCTTGATCCAATATCAGAATTCTAGACTTGCTTCTTTGTTGAGAATAATAATGAATCTGCAGTGAAATCTATGAGAGAAATTTAAAATTGGGGAGGAGCAACAAGAACATGAAAATGATGGTTCTACACCAATGCACCTCCAGTCAGTTTTCTAGGAGTATGGAAACTGTAGGAGGAGCTAAGGTGGGTGGAGTTAGGAGAGGAAGTGGAGGAGTAAGGAGGCGAAGAGGAAAAGGAAGAGGAGGAGCTAGGACAAGAGAGAGAGACAGAGAGACAGAGAGAGAGATTGAAAGAGAGACAGAGAGAGAGAGAGAGAGACAGAGAGGAGATGGAGGCAGATGTTCAAGTGTCTGTAGCAGTCAAAGGTAGTTGATATATCTCGGTTGGGTATTGGGTTACACTTCTGAGTGTATGGGTATCTTGTTACTGATCATTATCCAATATATAAGCCTTTGACATCTTGTGGGTGGCAGGGCTGGTGTTCCTGGCTGTCTGGTTCTAGCTGTGGCACGCATGTGGCCTTCAGCCAAGAAACATGGCGGCTGAGCTAGTCAGAGCTGCCACAGCTTAGACAGTTGGCCTGACCAGCAGCTGTTTTTACATAATTACTTCAAAAGGAAACCACAGGCCATTCACTATAGGAAGAAGTGAAACTGAAGAAATAGTGATTCACTAAGGTAAATTTCAGAAGCTAGAATAGTAAATGTAACATCACTATATTTAATGGCATAATTCATTAGGCTCTGAGGAATCCATTTTTCCCATACTTATAAAGGTTTTTAGAAACCATTTTTGAAAGAGAAGCATTAAGCCCCAACTTGGGTCTCCATGATAACTAAGAATAAGATAAAAATCTGAATTTCTGTCTTTATTTTGTGTTTGATTATCACTGCTAAGAACCCTTCAGCCAACAAGGACTTCTTCAATCCACCTTATAGGTTGAGAGTAAAGACAATAAATAATGAGGCCACATCTAAACCAGGACTTTTAAATTATGCATATATTTGGTCTTTTACCTCAATTCTTCTATTTTTGAAGCCTAAAGTTCACATCAAAAACAAACAAACAAAAATGAACATGAGATTATCATAACCTTTCATTTGTTTCTCTTACCCATGTGGCCTCATAAAATAAACCCTTTTCTGCTCTTTACCATTTCTGTGTATTTAGTTATCCTCTGAAGACAAGTAATAAGCTTAGTTTGTTGGGGCTGCCAGAGGCCAGACTTTTTTGGGGATTTTTTTTTTTTGAGACAGGGTTTCTCTTATAGCCCTGCCTGTCATGGAACTCACTCTGTAGACCAGGCTGGCCTCAACTCAGAAATCCACCTGCCTCTGCCTCCCTAGTGCTGGGATTAAAGGCGTGCGCCACTCTAGTTCCACTGCATCTCCCATTTCTAACCATACATTCCTCCCTACAAAGCTTATTATATTTCATACATTCTAGCGTCCCTTTGCTAATTCTTTTGCCCAAAATCCTTATCCTTGCTTGATCAAGTAGTTTCCATAATATATATTTCAGCTCAAATACCACCTCTTCAAAGAAATCTTTTTTATGGGAATTTTAATATTTTCCTCAGATACCCATGGTCACTCTCTACAGGTAATTTCATTATAGTATTTTTTTGTTGTCTTTATTGGATAGATCACTATTTGAACTGACCTGATTTGTGTACATATATTTTCTCCTTTATAAAATGTATGGATAGGCCAACTGTGGTTCCTTTTGTAAAAGTAATTTAAGATATGAAAAAAGAAAAGTATATTTAATATGACACAGTACAACTGTGAGTAGATTGGCCTCATTTATAAATGTATCATGAAATAAGCGATAGAAGTAGGATAACAGGGAAGGATCACAGAAATACTGATTGGTCCAAATTCTGCTGGCATAATTCTGCAGCTACTCTAGGGAGAATAATGGTAGGAAACTGGCTTGGGCAGCAGTGCAATTCCACATTTTACAAATAGGCTCTGCACCAGCTAATTCTCTATTTCTAAATGTTCCTGTTGTGGGTTGGGTCATGGTCTTACATTTCGTTAATCTGAGGTTAAAGATTTGCATGGCTGGATATACTAATTCAGAGTAATCAAGTATTGATTTTGTCTCTTAGCAACAATGAAACAGTACTCAGCTTTATTCAGAGCCCCATGTCTTCTCAAATCCTAGAATAATCAAAATAGCTCTGTTACACAGTTGCCATACATATTTATAACATGTATTTTATATTTATATATGTATATATGCATGTAAATTATATGTATATGTTCTATATGATCTAAATTTTAAAATTAATGAAAATTGGTTTGTTATTTACTATGATAGGAGGCTTAATTTAGAATGTAGAAGCTCAAACTGAAATAAAAATTATCTTGTCCTACATAGAATTTTATCAAAAATCAAGTCTTTGAACCTTTGATCTAATATTTGTGAACCTTTTATATAAGTATGTTGTCACATTTAAGTGTGATAAAGCATCCCAGCTCTTGGTGATACTGGGGCTAAGTAGGCACTTTCTTTTAATATGCATTAACTTCAGTACATAATTCAAAGCCTGGCTCCTAAGTGAAACAAACAGAAAGATCCTAATTATAGCCCTCTTTCAGAACATTCTATACATTAAGTAGAGAAGAAAACAGAATGAATTGTGGCTATGCGAGACAGTGCAGAGGGTAATGACACTTGACATCACTCTTGATGACCTGAGTTTGAGCCCTAAGACCCACGTGAAAGAAGGACAAAAGCAACTCTGGCAAGTTGCCCATTAACCTACACATATATTCCATTCACCATCATGCCTCATAAATAAATAAATAAATAAATAAATAAATAAATAAATAAATAAATGTAATTTTAAAGTTAAAAATGAATTTATATTATGTGTAGGAATATCTGATAAATGTGGGTAACTTGTGGAAATTAATGTATGGCATTTGTCCTCAAGTGGCTAATAATCCAGTAGAAATAAAAAGGTTTTAAAATTTTGTATGGAGCTCTAAGGAGCTTGTATTACTTAGCAAGAACGATTTTAGAAATTCTCAGTGGAAGCTGAACTCCATCTTTGGTGCTCTCTTCTTTTATCTTTATACATCAGCCCACAGCCATATACTCAACTATTGTCTATATGCTAATGTTTCCTCTTCTATATAAATGCAAGCCACCTTAATACTATAGTCCTCAGAGGTTGTTTTGAAGTCTAGTCATATGTTCTATCAAAATCTTACCGCCTGCCATATATCATTTAATCATATTTCTTAAGTCTGTGATCTAGCCTGAGTCTTTTCTCTGCCACTTTCAAGTGATGATTTGGGTAATTAAACATTGACTTAGTTTCCTTATATGTAAAATACATCTCATATGGATGGTGTAAAGCTTTTTACAATGTCAGGCTGCATTTTACATAGTCCTTTACATATAGTAGGTATTTAATAAATGATAATTACAATTTACTGTCACATAATCTCCACATTGGCTTTAATTAAAACTCCAAACATGATTTTTCATTGTTTTGCATTCTCTCACTATTCACACCTTGTGCTGAAACCTCATTGAGTGTTATTTTGTGTTTCACTAAAAAAATCAAACTTTTTCCACTTTGCCCTTTTGCACCTTCTATTTACCCCATTTCAAATGTTTCCCTTCTCTTACTATTATTCAATATTCACATTTTCTGTAAAGTGCCAAATATTTTAAGATCACACTCAACTGTCACCTTCACAGTAAACAATAACCTATATTAATTTCTTACATTTTCATTTGACAGATACATGTATATCATATACATACTATATATGTATATATGTAAATATGTAGATAGATAGAGAGAGAGATAGAGAGATGATACAGATATAGACACACAGAAACACATAAATGTCTTGAAAGGATGATTCACATCACATTACAAGTTATTAGAAGTGTTTGCATTCACAGTGTCTCCTCTTTTTCTTGAGTCTTTAACAAAATGATTATTATGGTTCTCACTCCTAGGAAAATTTCTTATACAGAGTTAGTGCCTAGTAACTAACTGATTGATTAAATAAACATTGCATGCTAATATAATGCATAATGAAAGTACACTTTAACGGGAAGAAGATTAGGGGAAAAACGGAAATATTTCTAGTGATCTGGCATTCCCATATCTGAAAGACTATCAACATGCTGACCATTAACCTCCTGCACCCCTGCCACTGTCAAAATCAAATCTCTCTCACTCATTAAAAAGTAATCAATTCTCCAACTTACTAAAGAAACACTAATATTGAGTAACTGGGTTCAGGTAAAATGTTTATGTTGAATGGTTGAGAAGAAATAGGCTGATTTTTAGGGACCACTAGTATTAGACATTTTTAATGTATCAAGGAAGTAATAAGGAGCTATTGAATGTTGTATGACTGAGTACAATGTGATACAGAAGATATTTTTGGAAAATAGAAAATAGTATAATATTATACTTTTAGTTCTGACTTGGGAAAAACAATATGTATTAAGTATTTCTTGAGAACCAAGTCAATTTTAGGAGAACTGAAGAGAAAAAAACGGAATTAGTGCATACAAAAAGTTTTGTGTAAGTCCTCTAGTAAGGAGTTTACATTCATCATAATCCATTATTTGCAATAACTATATACATATAGTGCCTTTATTAATGCATATTTGAAGAAGCAAAAATTTAGAATGATTAATTTACTTGGCAAAAGTTAAAAGGAGGAAAATAGAAAAGCTTGGATTTAAACCATGATCTTGAATGGCACTATATATATATAGTTATTGCAAATAATGGATTATGATGAATGTAAAA
>NW_021604562.1:5389581-5423686 GCF_004785775.1 Grammomys surdaster | reverse complement strand
GATGGTAGAGACAGGGAGAGAGAGAGAGAGAGAGAGAGAGAGAGAGACTATATAATTTCAAGATTATTTAAGTGTTTTCCTTTATTAGTGTGTTTTCCTAGGACTTCATTTCATTCCTATTCCACCTAATAATTTAAATCCTTATTTCCATGTTTAAAAGATGACTCTATCCATGTTTTTAACTTGAAAGAGTTCAGTAAAGTGTGCAGTGTTAAGGTTGTCAAGAGAAAGGGACAAAGAGCTATCAGTACTGGATAAATCTCTAAACATTTCTTTGATATACACTGTCCTATGTGTTCTTTTACCCATTGTATTTTTCATCTTGCACATACACACATTCATCTCACCTACAGCTCAAAGCTCATACAAATTCAGTGTGAAAATTGTAGCTTTTTTCCTCTGTAAAGTAAAGCTAAAACTAAATTTATCTTGAGTAGCCAACAACCTAATGATAGTTTCTTAGCACCAACTTTTTCTCTAGAGACAAAGCTAAAGACAACAACTGTTTATTCAATTCTTTGTTATCTTTCTTATGACCTTATGGTAGAGACTCTTTATTAAGGGCCATCCAAAGACCTGTGGCTCTGCCTTAAATATGAATAGATAGATGTAAGACAGCTGTGATGAATGACTGTTGTTTGTAGAATGTTAGTTTTTCAAGCACCGAATTTCAGCTTTGTTCACTGATCTAAGCATTTAATTATGCTTTACATGTGGTATGTACTCACTAAGTGTTTGCTGAGTAGTTAAACATGCTATTATACAGCCATTGAGTTAAAGAATAATCAGTCTGGCAATATATTTAACAGATTTGTGTTGTTTGGCTGGATTAGTTTGTTAATTACACCATTTACAATATTGTTACAATGACAAGAATTTAAGAGGTATACCACAATTGACATGCCTATGAACTTTAGGCATATAGCTCAAAAGAGCAGTTCTGAAGGCAAAGGCATACCAGGGTAATTTCAAGAGGTCCAAAAAGTGAGGAAAATATCTGAGATATAATGATAACAGTGACATTTGCAAACATGTATTGAATGCTTCACTGTGTGCTTAGCTAATATTCACTGCATTACTTTCCCTTCATATTAATATTACATGTTAAGTGTCAACATTGTCTGCATTCTAAAAATAACTGATGTATGGTAAGGTAAGGAGCATTCAAAAAGATAAAATCAGTAAAGGAATGTGTCACATTTTATATCTAAGGAGTCTACCTTGGAGTCAGTATTATTACTGATTGAACTACATTACATTAATTGGTATATATCCATTACACTCCATTTTAAGAGTAAAAAGGAAACAATAATGACTCCATGAGAGCTTGGGAATATTTGACAGGTTGCTTTTCTAACATACACAAGGCCCAAGACTCAAATCATTTCCATTTTACAATTTAACAATTTTAAACATATATTGTGCCAATAATTCCCAAGTATAAAATCAGAGGCAAAGGGGATGGGGGATAGAGCAAACAAGTCTGGAAGGGGGACTGGGAAGGGAGCAAACATTGGGATTGTCAATAAATAATACAATTTTAAAAATATTTACTTAAAAATTAAAACAACAACAACAGCAAAACAACTGTCAAGATAGTTAAGACAGTAAAGTTGCTTGCTATCATCTTGATGACCTGAGTTCAATACCTGAGACTTACACAGAAGGAAAAGAGGACACATTCTTACAAGTTGTCTTTGCCCTCTCTATATATATTCTGTCATGTTTCTATACCCCAGAAAAATAATAAACATAGGATCAGGTGTGAGACGAGACGGGAGATGTACATAGGGTCAGGAAATTGAATGGAGGCATGTAACAATGGGGGATGGGGAACTGGTGGTAGCCACCAGAAAGTCCCAGAAGCCAGGAAAACAAGATGCTCCTGAACCCCAATGGGGATGAGATTAGCTGAAATACCCAACAAAGGGGAGGGAGAACCTGTAGAGAACATATGGTGAGGTTAGGTATGGTCCCTGTTTCAGGGATGGGGCCACCCACCCATCTCCAAAATTTTAACCCAGAATTGTTCCTGTTTAAAAGAAATACAGGGACAAATTGTGGAGCAGAGACTGAAGGAAAGGCCATTCAGAGACTGCCCCACCTGGGGATCCATTCCATCTGAAGATACTACTATAGTACCCAGATACTATTGCGGATGCCAAGAAATGCTTGTTGACAGGAACCTGATATAGTTGTCTCGTGAGAGGCTCTGCCAGAGCCTGACAGATACACGTGCAGATGCCTACAGCCAACCATCAAACTGAGCACAAGGACCCCAGTTTAGTACTTTAGGCAAGGACTGAAGGAGCTGAAGGGGTTTGCAACCCCATAGGAAGAAAAACAATATCAACCAACCAGACCCCCCAGAGCTCCCAGGGACTAAACCACCAACCAAAGAGTATACGTGGAGGGACCCATGGCTCCAGCCAAATATGTAGCAGAGGATGGCCTTGACTGACATCAGTGGGAGGAGAGATCCTTGGTCTTCTGAAGGCTCCATGCCCCAGTGTAGAGGAATGCTAGGGCGGTGAGGTGGAAGTGGGGGGTTTGGTGGGAGAGCACCCTCATAGAAGCAGAGGGGAGGGGGGATGGGATAGGGGATTTGCAGAGGGGAAACCCAGAAGGAGGATAACATTTTAAATGTAAATAAGTAAAATAATCAATAAAAAGTTTTAAAA
The DNA here is from genome assembly GCF_004785775.1 of Grammomys surdaster. Lineage (NCBI taxonomy): Eukaryota > Metazoa > Chordata > Mammalia > Rodentia > Muridae > Grammomys > Grammomys surdaster. The sequence continues at coordinate 5,421,005 of NW_021604562.1, read as the reverse complement.
AACTAAAATATTTATTTTATTATTTATACTACTTGTTGTAATAAAGTAAATTTGAAGGCCTCCAGTTTAGACATAACATAAGGACATGCCTGAACTTACCCTCGTCAATTAGGTGATTCTATAATAAACTTTCTTCATCTCCATTATACAATGTCTTGCTTATAGAGTCATATTTTCTCACATTTGTGTATTTTATAAGACCAAAAACTCATCTTTTGAATACCAGGTACTAGTAACATATCTATCTAACAAAAGTTTGCAGATAAATTCTTCTCTCTCCTTTTCAAATCCTCCTTTCAAAGTTTGTTCTAATACACAGGTGTAAATTTAACAAAAGAAAGTGATGTGCACACTGTAAAATTAAAATCATTATTGGACACAATAAAAGGCCTAAGACCAGGATAATATGCCATGGTAGTAGAGTATAAATAATATTCAAGATGTTAATGTGCCAGTTCTGCTCAAAATGATTCACAAATTTGAAGTAAACCAAGTTGAAATCTCAGAAACTCATTTTTAAAAATCATATAAAAATGCAAATTATTTCAAACAGCTTAAATGACTTTGAAAATGAAAAAAATGGCTCCTTTGTTTTGGTTTGTTTGTATTTTGTTTTTGTAGAGAGGGACTCATTGTGAGGATCAGACTGGTCTCAAAATCATGGCAATCTTTCTGCTCCTTCCTCCCCAGTGCTATGATTTACAGGTATGATTCAAAACATGAGAGTTTGGGCACAGATTTTAGAAGTTACTGTTTACAGTACAGTAGGCAAGACTGTATAATACTGGCATAATTATACAGATGTATAGATTAACGAAACAATGTAGAGAATCCAAAAATACACTCATATATATTCAAATGTATATTCAAGTGATGTTAAAATAAAAATCAAAGGTAAAACTCAATACAAAGTATATTTATGTAAATGATACCAGCACAACTGGATAACCATATGGCAAAATTACAATTCAGCACTTACCTCGCATAACATGCAAAAAAAGCCCTCAAAATATACTACAGACCAAAATATGAGACTCCTCGAGGAAAACACAGGATAAAACTGTCATGATATTGGCAGATACAAAAATAAAATAGAAAGAAAAATCCAAAAAAAAAGAAAGAAAAATCCATCAACCATCAGTGATAATACTGCTAAGCTGAATTTTGAGATCAAATGTTTTTAAGACTTCCAAAGCATGTTTCCCGACAATTGAAAAGTTAGCTCCAAAATAAGAAGGCACCTTTCATATGCATTTAGCATGGGGAAGATATTTGTATGTAGAATATATAAAGGGCACTTGTAAGCCACTAATAACAAAAGAGAAGAGGGAGCATTAAAACTAGGCAGAAGATTTGGAGAACCAATATGTAACTAAAAGCAAAAATGAATGGTCAATATACATATGAAAACATGAACCACACCTTCAAAACAGCTTTGGACTGTGTGTGGTGTAGCATGCCTATAAACCTAGCCACTTGGGAGGCAGAGGCAGGCAAATCTCTGTGAGGTTGCAGCCAGCTTGGTTTATAGGGAGAGTTCTAGGACAGCCAGAGCTACTCAGATAAACCCTCTCTTGAGAACTAAAATGGGAAAAAAAACCCAAGCAACCAACCAAACAAAAAACAGCACTCAGGAGTTTGAAGAAAGAGAATGGTGATTTCAAAGCCAGTGTATGGCTCAAGTATTATGTATATAAATACTATGTATGTCTCAAAAAATGATACTGACACCATTACTCATTAGTAAAAGGAAGACTAAAGAACAAAACTAGCAACATGTATTCTTTAGAACTTCTAACATGAGAAGAAGCACGCTTTCAGAGGTGGAGGGTGGTGGATAGGGGTGAAGAACTTGGGGAGGGGGCCCCAGGAAGGGGAGCAATGTTTGGAATGCAAATTAATAAAATAATTTAATATAAAAAGATTGATACTATCAGCTAGGCATGGTAGTGCATACTTTTAATCCAGCACTCAGGAAGCAGAGGCACGCAGATCTCTGTGAGTTTCAGGATAGCCAGGGCCACACAGAGAAATCTTGTGTCAAAAAACAACAAAAAACAAAAACAAGCAAACAAACATGAATTATTGATATTATTGATTATTACAATGATATAGAAAATAAAACACAACATAATCCCATGTTCTTAGTGAAATAAGTAAAAAAAAAAAAAAACAAACAAAGAAGAATACATGTATTTCTCCTCTGAAATGAAATGCCAGAAAAGATGAATGTAAGCTTTGGGGTGAAAGAAAATAGTTTGGTGTCTCCTTCAGGCAGAGGATGGTGACAATTGGCTCCAAAGAGTATAGGAATATTCTATGACATAAATCTTAGTAATGTTTCTATAGACATGTACATTTGTCAAATCACTTTAATACATGTACTTTAAAATGAGTGCATTTGTTGCACAGTAATTATACCAAAATAAAATGTATTTTAAATGAGTTTTTTTTAAAAAAATGTTCAAGTTTTCTCAAAATTTCATGTTCAGATCTTCTAGTTTAAAATTTTGGCATTGAGTACAAAGAACACTAGAATAGGTCTTTCTAAGAGAAGAAAAACAGATTATGAAGAAACATAGTCATTTAGAATAACTGGAGGTTTCTAAATATACATATATTTGGAGCCGCACAATTCTCATCATTTACAGCATTTTATGCTATCTTTATGGATTGAGCCCTTTCCATTGAGTTATGTTCCGGCTGAGCATAAGGAGCATCTGACCCGGACCAGGTTTTCTAATCTAATTGTCCGATGTACTTGTGAGAGGTGTTTGACTTTAAGGTAAGAAATGCAGAATGCTTTCCAAGTTTGTTAATTAATAGCATCCCTAGACAAATATCGTCTTACTGCTGTGCCTGATTACTAAATCTCTCTGCTTCAAGGCAGCAGATGGCTTAAGTTCTCCCAGAATTGAAAAGGAAATAATCTAGAATTCCTTGTGATTTGAATGAATAAATTTAATCAGGTTATTCTATTTTTTTTAAGCTACACATATCTTGGAGAAATGAAGATAATTAAAAGGGAAAGGAATGCTTGATATCTTTTAATTGTGATTAATTGTCTTTATAATACTAGGAAAAGAGAGAGTACTACATTAATATCATTGTTGTGAAATGGAACAGATATGACCAAAGTGAAATCTAAAATCTTACATTTTAAAATCAGTATCATGGGCAGATTATGAGATATTAATGAAATTTTTAAATGATATGGGCAGGAGATGAGTAAGGGGAGATGAACAGAATGAGGGGTACATATGACCAAGATATATTGCATATATGTATGAATTTTTTAAAAATAAGTAAATAAAATGCTGAATAGTATTTACAACATACTATTTCAAGAGCAGTTTGACACTACTGACTAGTAAAATACTACTATTATAATTATGACTCTTTCTATATTTAATATTTAATAATAATAGTATTAGCACTAGTATTATATGTCTACACTTCATAATTTTTAACAATAGATACTCAGGGAAATAGTATATTATTCCATTTATTATAAAATGATTGAATAAGAAAGAGTCCAGAAAAATCTATCAGGTCACATATACTTAAAGGATTATGAAAACTACCCATTGAAGACTTATTGGCAAAATAGGACTTTATTTATCTATCTTGACTTTTTGGGAAATTTACTGTTTATAGTAAATAACTGAGTAACTTCTGGGGTTATCTTTTCTGTATTTTGCAAAGAAAATTGGATTGAAAATGAAAATCTTAAAATAAGTTAAGTGTTCAAAAATGTTTAGTGTAAAAGTAATAGGAATATAATTATGCTACAATATTTTCTACCCATATAGACTAGAATCATATAGTTGCTTTTCATAGTGATTTGGCTTTTGCTGCAGCAGAAATAGGTCAATACTGAATCACAGTGAAATAATCAATTGCATTATAACTTAAAGTCAAAAGAACATTTCACAATTTTTGATAATTTAAGCTCTCTTTTATAGAGTAATTCACACAAGAATGTCTTTAATAGCCCTTATAGCTAGCAACCGATAGTTTAGTTATTTGTCCATATCATTTTTCTATTTTCGCAGTGACTTGTTTTATATATGAGGTTTTTTAACAGTAGAAACCACAGCTTTAATATTTTTTTGAATATGTAGGTTGAATTAACATTTTTACGCCATATTTCTATTAAATAATGTATAAGTGTTCTTAGATAAAATCACTATGAAGACATATCAAACAGAATTAATGTAAAAAACACAATTCTCTAAATTTTCATATCATTAAGCATTTAATGCATTCAAATGTCTTGGGTACAATTTAAGAAACTTAATGGTTGCATTTGTCCTGATGAGTTGTGACCATATATTTTGAATTAGCAATTGTTTTCAAGTATATTTCTCATTTATTAAAAAGCTATATAATTTGTAGTTAGGAATATTCCAGTCCAGAATTAATATTGGCTCTGATACTGAAAAGCTGGTGTGACAGTAAAGGAGATACTAAATACCTCTGAGGCTGAGTATCCTTTCTTCATAAAATTGGTGACAAAAATAAATACTACACAATGTTTTGAAGTTGCCGTTAGGTAAGTTTGTTTGTGGCTGTGTTTGTTTCTAGGGGCCACTCAGTATATGCAAGAGTCTTTTCCATTCTTAAAATATTATTACAAAATTCACTTGGAATTAGATGATTCCAAGTATTCAGTTAAAAAGGCTTTTCTAGACATTTTAGTGGTCCAATATAAGTCAACAATTAATATTGTTAAAAGCTATGATTGTAAAAATACACTTTATTATTTATCAGTTGGTACAGGAGCCAAGATTTCATAGCATAATATTTGTATTGGACCAAAAGAATCAGTTTTCCTTTAAAATGACTGTAACTCTATATGTGTTGAATAATGGATAAAAATATAAAATGAATCCTGGTTCATTAGTTCATATTTTTGTCTGTTCTATTGCTTAAAAGGGTAGATAAAATAATTACACAAATCACTGGGGTGTTGTGATGGGAGAATGAGTTTAGGAAGGAACTTTTATTGCCAAACTATAAATGTGTCATAAAAGCATGGTTATTTTATTGCTTTTCTATTTTAAGCAGCTGACATATGCGTAAGATGAACATCATTTTCAGTATTTCCAACCAATTAGGAAGATAGGTAAGTAACCTGCAGAGTTCTTAAGTTGCAACTCAATTTTTAAGAGGTTAAGTCAATTAAAAATATCTTTAGAAGACATGTTTCTTGATTCATTGACTAACCTAGTGAAAAGCAGTCATCCTCAAATAGACATGTCTCTGTTTCTTCTGATAGTTGGCAAATATTTCTTTGTGCATCCCACAAACTAACCACAGTGTTTGTTGCTTGTTTTAAAACTAGGTCAAAATAACCTTTAATTTTTATTTCAAAAGCACACTTCAACTTCCTCAGAGAAAACAAGTATGTTAATGGTGGTCTGTATAATTAGAAACAGATCTGAATAATTTAATCATTTCATTGAAAAGACTATTGTAAGATTTAGATGACAAAAGAACTAGCAAGGTGTACTAGTATCCCATTAAATTTTATCAGGACAAGTCAGAATTAGAACAATACACATTTGTACCTTAAATAAGGGTGTTCCTGTGATTCTGCCAAAGATAATACATACTTTTATCAGATTTGGTTAACAATAATTGCCAAAGAGAAAATCTTAAATATTGCAGTGAAGGCTCTACTAAGCTTATATGCAACTCAGACATGATTTACAAATATTATTCTTCAGAATTTATTAAAAGAGCCTCTGTCTTGCTACATCTTCCTGCATCTGAGCCAATTCTCGGCTTACTTGCCATGTGTTCCAATTTCAAGACATGAACAGAATGGTACTTATAGATTCAACATGGTAACTTGAGCTTCACTTTTTCTACAGTTAATGCCCAGACTTTATTTGTTTTAACTTCACTGGATGCATAGAGTTGTACACTTGCCCCCTTGCCTTTGCCAGTGTATGCCAGAAAGTTTTAACCTTGTCAAGTTGTTTCAGTTACTTCCATGACTTAAATTTCTGTGTTATATTAACCTTGATGTGCCTGTCTCATGTTTTGATTAGGCAGGTTCCTCCAACAACACAGAAATGTAGCAGTAAAGAATGAATAGAGCATAAGAACTCTCTTGTCTCGTTTTGGAGGAAAGCAGTTAAACCTGACATCTATAGTCATGATTCTTTACTTTCCAAAAAAACAAGACACCTTAAAACATATCAAAAGATGTCATTCAAACAGTCTGGCTAAAAATAAATAAATTCAAGCCCAGCCAGGTTTCTTAGTGCCACAACACTGCTCCCTACCCCATCCTAAAACAGTGCATGTATATGCATCAAAGTGGCTGTCTATACGCTTTGACTTCAATATGTAGTAAACCTTCAGAAATAATTATTCACAGCAAACTAATTTATGTATAATGCAAATCTAGGAGATTATCACACTTATCTTACCATTTATTTGAAAATGCTTTATTCCATGAAGACTCCTTCTGTGTCACATTTAATTGCCTTTGAAGCTCCTGCCATTTGAATCTGTCTTCTGGAACATGCATTTCATCATTATTTTTTAGCCTTGTTACATCAATCACCACAACTGCTATAGAAGTTTTCTGGGCTGTGAAGTGATAATTTGTTCCAGTGGTATTAATGAGGCAAGCAGTGGTCTTGAGGGAGGTGACAGCCCATTGCTTTACAGACAGTACCAGATTAAGGTGCTGGACTATATATGAGGCTTTAAGCATGTACTCAAGAGTCTTTGGAGCATTTTCTAACTTCCCTTATCACAAGTTACATAGAACAGGTACCTCTAACGCCTTATCTACAATGAACTAGGCATATCTATCCACCAAGGGAAGAGTGTTAATAGTGCTTCCAAACTTATCTTAAGTTACAGACACATCAGAGAAACTTTGTACTGCTCCCAATTTGAAAGCTCCCTGAAGCCCTTTAAGCTCTGTATTGGTCTATTTCTGTTACCATGATTGTAATGGCATGTCCCCAGCCACAGAAGAGCCTAATTCCCCTAAGTCAAGCCAATGAAAACTTGTATTTCTGGAAATTAAGTCCCAGAACGAGGAATGCCGATTTGTTGGTGTTATAGTACCATGGTCATGAATACTGCCTCTAGGAAGCAGTACATCTGGAAACAACAGATGGTACATGTGGAAACGGATTGGATGTGGGTATTTTAATACCCACACATCTCTAATTCAGTTCTACAAGTCTGATTGCAGTGCTTTCTCAGATTATAGGTTGTTTTGGATTGGTAAGGCAGGTTTTACTTATATATTATTTTTATTTACTTATTATGTGATTGCTGTTATTAGCAACAAAGCCTGATAAAATACTATTATTTAGGAACTCTAGTTTAGGCCCATATTTATGCATATGCTACAAACCTGACTTGATTTTTAACAAGGAACAAGTCAATCAACTGTTCTCTAAACCTTCATCCTCAGCTTCAAGATAAAGTGTGCCACTAGAATCTCAGAATGCTGCTTTCCTTAATATAGAAAGAAAACATTTAAATTCTTTCACATTCTATCTGTGGTCAACTTGAAAACCTACCAGGAGTATTATTGGAGGCATTTGGCTTAATAAATTAGAACAGTTTTCTTTTATAGACAATTTCTTCTTGTTTACAAATGCTGAATTAAATATCTTTGATAAATGTTCACATTCTATGATTCAAAGGTGATTGATAAGAAGGAAACTTTTAGAAACTTATATTTTCATATACTGTGGTTTGTTAGTACAGCTATGATATTATTATGATATGTACCAAAAGAAAATAAATATTTAACTGATACAGAATAGAAAAAAAAGAGGTATTTGTTAACAATTTAAACCAACCAATATATTATTTTAATGGAGTACAATGGATAGGCAATCTGGTCCAGGTGTCTTTAAGATTGTCTAGGATGCAACAAACATGTAGAAGCCTATAATAATTATTATTCAGTGCTGTAACTATTTAGCAAGAATAAAAGGCATTTATCTCATCTTTCTTGTATTGAATTACTTCAGGAGCTCTTTGAGAAGTCAGGTCCTAGTTTGTGTCCTTCCAACATGTATCCAATATGGACAGATTTACTTGAGTTCTAAAACAGATTTATATGGTCTTTCTCTTCAATCCTTTGTGAAGAGTCTATTATATTAAGATTCCCTATCATGGACACTATAACTGTACCATTAAATCATTCAGAGGTCCTGTATAATTACTGCCAATGAAGGAATGAGCCCTAATGGTGAACAAGTTGCTATTAGAAAATACATATAAAATAGCACACAGTTTAATAAACACTGTCAAATCCTTCATAAAAATGCCACTATTTTCTTTTATTTTTTCTCTCTCCCCCATGACACCCTTCCATCTTGTCTCTCTTGTTCCTTTAGAATCAAAACAAAGGTGAAAGAAAATTTTTGACCTATTACATAAATAGATATACTTTGTTAAGGCATTTTTGAAAAAAGTCAAACATTTCAAAAATTTAATACATTGTGAAATAACATCATGGCTCATTAAGAATAGCTCAGCTCCTTATAGCACAGAAGCTATATTGAATTCAAATCCAGCTTACTAGTAAATATTTTTTGAACGCAGTACCTACTTTTTACTAGTAGAATATGGACAATAATGACACCCACATCATTTGGTTGCTGTGAGGATTACAAGAGTGTTTGAAAAAACAGCTAATTTTCATAAGTATTTGTATTCCCCTATTTATTTCTTCTTCAATATATATAGTGGCTGTATTTCTCAGTAATTAGTTACAGTCATGAGATTAAATTATTACTAATAAAAATTCATCAAGGGTTATTTTTAGTGATGAATTATAAATTGTTCCCATGTGTAATCTTCATTTGACTTACCTAATGTGGTATTTTGAATGGCCACCATAGAATTTGTGCTTGAATGCTTGATCCATAAGGAGTGGAACTATTAAGTGTGGCCTTCTTGGAGGAAGTGTGCCACTCTGGGGCAGGGTTTTGAGATCTCCAATGCTTAAGCTATGCCTAGTGTGGCTCATAGTCTCCTTCTGCTGCCTGAGGATCAAGATGTAGAACTCTCAGCTCCTTCTCCAGCACTGTGTCTGCCTGCATGCTACCAATTTCCTGCCATGATGATAGTGGGCTAAACCTCTGAAATTGTAAGCGAGGCATAATGAAATGTTTTTCTGTAAAAGAGGTGCTGTGGGCATGGTATCTCTCAGAGCAATAGAAATCCTGACTAAGATATCTAGTCAACTTGTTAAATGAGGTATATAAAGGCTCATAGGAGGCTAGAGTCACATGATAGAAAGACTTGGGTTTTAAATAACTACACTGAAAAGAATTTCTGTTGGTCGCATTAATAAGAATGTAATAAATTCAATTCATGGAACATTTGACTTATGTAATACCAAAAATATCCATTTATGGTCTCTATCACTCTGTCATATTTAGAAACCTGTTCAATGAAAAGTAACCACTGTAAACACTAGAACGGTGGCAGTCTTGATGTTTGTTGTAGGCTGAACATTTGTGGGCTGGGAAATTCATATGTTGAAGTCCTAGCTCCCACAGTGAACATTTGAAGGTGAGTCTTGTAAAATGTAATGAGCATTAAGTGAAATAGTAAAGGTGGGTCCCTGATCTGAGGTATTACTAGATTCACAAGAAGAAATGCCATGGCCCTTTATTCTTTATTTGTCCATACCCTCTCCAAGAAGAAAAACCACATGAAGATAGTGAGAAGGCATTTCCCTATGAGACAAAAAGAAACCTTCTTCTCTAAAACTGAATTAAACTGAAAGTTGATTTTGCACTTCTAGATTTCAGAACACTAAATAAATATAAATTTAATATCATGAAGTCATCTATTATGTAGTATTTTTGTATGGCAGAATTACCTGGCTAAGCCATGGATTGTTTTCAGAGTTCTTCAAGAGGATATTACATGGCTGAAGATAATTTTCAGTAAATCTTTTTTATTCTGAAAATGTTATGGGAAACTTGTAATATATCCAAAATTCATACTTATCTCCTAGAATAGTTATGTGTTATCTTAAAATGTTTCCCATCATCAAGATATGATAAAATTCAAATCACCATGACATGTATTTCCTATGTACACTGGCTCAGCTACTTAAAATATGTCCATAGGCAGTCAAAATACAGTAAGCTTCAAAAACAAGTAGGAGAGTATGTCGTATTGATGTGCATCTTGGAAGTATGTGATATCACTGGATACATGCTAGGATTTTTCCTTGGTCTTTTAGCCTTGTAGATAACAACTTAGCCATATTCTACTTTGATTGAAGTTCTTATTTCATAGATCTCAATTTTAGCTTCTATTCTAAAACTTGAAGGATTTCCAAAATGCATAGTAAATTCTAAGATAGCAGCAACTTGACCTGTCACATGATACTATTTTTCTGCAGGCAGATTCAGAAGCACACTAACACATGTCAATCATCCAGCTTAAGACTAGGAAGTTTGTCTAAGCTTCTAGGATGAGTTTCAAACTTCTTATACCATCCTAACATGCAATAAAACAGTTCACATTTGCCTCATGATTTCTACCTAAAGTTGGACAATTTGAAATATAGTTCGCATTTCCATTAATAAAATCAATGACCTCCCAAAGAGGAAAGCTCAGTGTCTTTTTATCTATCATCTTTCTTTATCTCGCTCAGAAGTTGACATTGATTATCACATTCTTAGAAAGTACATCCAATGTATAATGATCCTGCATTTCTTTTACCACTAACATATCCTGTTCACTATTTTTTCCATCTTAGGAACAATATCGTACAATTTCAAGTAAAATTGTTTAACTCTAAAAGCAAAATCACTAGGCAAATGAAACTTTTTATTAGCATCATCATATGGCTCTTCGTATTTAAGATTATACTTGGCATTTGACAAAGAATTTCTGCAATGTAACAGTAATCTTGGGAACACAAAGGACAGAAAATGTTACCATGAGTTTAAATATTAGAAAATATAGGCTCTATAAAAAGTCATCTCTGGTATGATTCTATCACTTCTCAAATAAATATTTTAAGATTTACTTCCGGAGGCAGTTTGGGTATTTAAAAATGCCTGCATACTCATGCTCTAAATTCACTTGTCCAGTTTTTATCATTATTTTATTTTAGTTTTATTGAAATATTTTTTGCATTTCTTTTCCCCCAACTCTTCTCAGATCATCTTCACTTCCCCACACACTCAACTCTACAACATTTCTTTCTCTCCTTGGGAAACAAAGAGGCATACAAACAAACAAACAAACAAACAAACAAACAGACCATGATTTTAACTGGGCATGGGCCTACCCTTAAGGGTTGGTATTAAGTATACCCAGTTAGATGCTATTGAGGAAAGTTAATTTTCTTTGTGAGCAAATGTTAATTGGAGCAAATGTTAATTAACCTTCTTGGTTAGGGGTAGGAGCAAATGGCAAGTTCATCCTCTTAGTCCAGTGACCCCGTGTGGCTGGAATCTGAACAGATCCTGTGCATGCTGCCACAGTCTCTATGAGTTTATATGTGCATCAGTCCAACTGTGTCTGGAAGGCATTGTTTCCTTCAAGTCATCCATCCCATATGGCTCTTACAATCCTTCTATCTCCTCTTCTGCATAATTGCCTGAATCCTGAGATCAGAGATTGGATGAAGACATCCCATTTTAGGACTGAGTGTTTCAAAATCTCTTACTCTCTGAAGAGTCTCAGTTGCAGGTTTCTATATTAGTTCCCATCTACCACAGGGAAAGCATATCTGATGGTGGCTGAATGAGAAATTGTTCTATTTTCATTCACTTTCCCAAAAATATTACAGAACTTCTCAGAACAAAAACAAAAACCTAATATTAACCACCATAATACTACTAAGTCGTACTGTTATCAATGACAAGGTTCCTTATCTTGATTGATCGTATGAGAAGAGAAAATAAATTAGGCATTATTACCTAAAAATTTAATTACTTAGCTGTCATTAAATGTTAACATAAAGACTTATTCCTTGAGAAGATAGTACCTAATATTTTTGTGAATAAAGAAAAAGAAGACTAGAACATGTATAGTATAAAATAATTTACTTTGAATCTATGTGATTTATATTATACTTAATTGGAATTAGTTTTAAATAATAATTCCAAATTGAATTTTTAAGCCAGCTTAAGCTTATAGTATTTTTTTTCTGGTCATTTATCTACTCACTCAATAAACATATATTAATCATCCATTATGTGCCAGCCGCTGTTCTGGAAAGATGGCATTCAAAATCAAATTAAAAAAAAAAAAACTTGTTCCCAGGGATGTTTTATCCTGCAAAGGAAAAGAAATGCAAGGTGTGCAACATATAAACAACCAAAATACAATGTTGCAATGAAATAGTAATTGTTGTTATAAAAACAAAAGCCAGCCACAATGATTATAGCATATTAGAAGGAGTATAAACCTGTTGATGGGATGACATTTCGGCAGAGATTTGAAAGAAGTAAACTTTCAGAGGGAAGCAAGTAAACTTTCAGAAACACAGATGAAAAAAATATTTTAATTAACTCAATTGTGGCATTTCTTCTAAGAAATATTATTTATTTATTATTTAAAGAAACAATTATCTTATTCTGCTAACGTTAAATCCTAAATTGCTGTGTTTAACACAAATGACTAATTTCCTCAAAGTTCTGATTAAGCATTTCATGTCTCATGTTCTCATGCATTCACTTTTCTATAAAAGACAGTTTTGCTGATACAATGATCTAAACATGTACTTGTTGCAGTTCCTTACATTTTTATTAAGAAGTTCCTGACATCTAGTGAGACTACGAGGTTGCTGTTTTCCTTACTAATTTGGCTGCATAGTAGGGTCAAAAGTCTAAGTCTCAGAATTGCAAAATTGTTCTGCCCTGAAATTATAAGTCCTACTAGGTTTGAAAAGATTAAAATCTGCATTAATGGTTGTGATGCCTATTCTTCATTGTCAGTGTGACTATATCTGGCACGAACTACAATCTAGAAAAGGAAAACACACTTGTGATTTGGTTGGTTGGAAGTGGGTGAATCCGTTTCTAATCCAGATCTTTGAGGGGGGTCAGACACATGCCTTTGATCAGGATGGATCATTTTGAAGATGGAAGATATGCTTTTAATCTGGGCCACACCTTCTGCTGGAATGGAAGGATATGAAAGAAGGAAGCTTTTGCTTCTTGCCTGTAGCTCTCACCTTGCTAGCACATCCATTACTTCTCTGGCATTGGAGTCTACTTCTTTGGGATTCCAGTATAGACAGAAGACCAGCTAAGACATCCAGCCTTGTGGGACTGAGCAATTACTAGATTCTTGGACTTTCTATTCTCAGTGAAACATTTTCGGATTAGATAAACTTCACCTGTCATTCCAATGAATCCCCTATCTGTGTGTGTGTGTGTGTGTGTGTGTGTGTGTGTGTGTGTGTAAAATTCATTCTCTAATTTCTGTGTCATAGAGAATCCTTACTAATATAATAATTTCCAATTACTTTTGTTTGTATGGATTTCAATAAACATGAAGCTTATTAAAACTTAGGACCAGAGATTTGTCAAGTAGAAGACATCTGGCTACTTCCCTTTGGGGACTGAATGAGAGACTGAGAACGAATGGTAAGCAATTACTAGAGAAAAAAGAAAGAACAATCTTTTACTATCATTTTATTTTGAAATGAAAGATGAATTAATTTAGAAGGAAGATGAATCCATAAGGCAAATTTAGCTCCATCTGGCTTAAAATTAGATTTCCTATATACCTAGGTTTGTTGCAGTCATTCTTATTCTGAAAGGTACACAAAATTGAGCATTTTGAGTGTTCCTATGTAGATTATCCTTAAGAAACATCAAAGTTCATACAACTTAAAATAGCCCAACATAATACTTTGTACAAAATATTTGTGTTTTTGGAAAATTTGAGTACATAGGAAATCCATGAAACCTGATATACCTGATAGTCCAGATTATTTAGAGATTCAATAAAGTCAATGGATAACTGTATAATTAATCATTCATATTATTCCATATGTCAGAGAAATTAAGAGAGATAAACATGCTAGGGTGACGATTTTTCTCTTTGTGTGGGCATGATCTGAAAAGAGTGTTTAGGCTCCTTTGAATGAGGCCCCAAATCTACCAAAAGAAATCCACAAAAGCACATTTTACAGCAATACTTAATGGAAAGTTATCCAATAATCTCATTGATTATCAATGATATATTCTCCTTATATAGTCTAAAGAATTTAGGGTTCAGAAAGGAAATGGCTTTCTACTGTAAGACATACAAAAGATAGTATTTGAGATAGCTGCTGGCCAATAGCCTTCTAGTACAAAACAGAAAGTTCCCTTTATCCTTTAATTTAACAACATGGGCTTTTAGTATCTGGTTACAAAACAGACAATCATTTGAGCAGTTATAAAGATTCTAGAATACTAGTAAATGATTTACACATAGTATCTTACCAAATGGCCACAAAATTCTTTATATTCTATTTACTATTAATTTTCAAATACACTTCTATCTTTGTTTTTGAACTAACTGTAACAGAACTATTAGGAAGAACTACCGTACTATCCCTCTTAATCCAAATATTCCAGATTATACTCCTGATAATTATTGTTATATCCATCAAAATAATACTTAAAATACATATAAAAATAGTTATAATAATATCAATAGTAATTAATAGCATACTTAGCACACTTTAAAGTTTATTTTCTCACCTTCTTCACTTACTCAGGGTTTATATTTGACTTTGTTTCATAACAAAGAAATACAGCTTGTTGGACAACAACAGGGGGACCAGAGCCATTACAAAGTCCCCTTCAATTACTGGAGGTTCGGCCTCTATCCCCACCTTCACAAGTTTAGAATTGCCACAGCTCTTATATACTTAGAGAAAGGAGGAGATGTCAGGGACAGCCCTGATTACACACTGAAGGCCTAAAATCAGCCATAGGCCTAAAATCAGCAATAGGCCTGTCATACATGTATACTAACACTAAGTCTTGGGTCTTTGTGGAAAAACATTGAAACAGAGGGCTATAAGCTATTATAAACAGGCAGCTTTTGTGGAAATTTACAAGCCTGAGTAGTCATAGGTAGCCTTGGCAGATAATACCAATTTAGATAAGGACAAGTGAATCACACACACACACACACACACACACACACACACACACACACACATATATATATATATATATATATATATATATATATATATATATATATATAATTTAAGTAGAACTACCACATAATGAGAGGAATTAATGCTCAACTAAGCAGCATATCCTAGCAAATAAAACCCCCAGTACCAGGAATTGTTACATCTTTTTGAGTCATTGTTCAAAATAGTCCCATAGAACCCCACTCCAAAAAATTATAAGCCATAGCCAATGCTATTTATTACCTCTCACAACTTAAGAGAAAGAGCCTATTGCTGAAGATACCACATACTTAATTCATTAAATGTGGAGAAATCTAGCTGATAGCTTTGCCCTTACTATGTAGCATTCATAGTGCTGAAAGGTGGTATGGATGCTTCCAGAGGAGAAAAGTAATCACAAATCTCACCTGACTATGAAACTACAAGCTACAATAAAGAGCTGTCTACAAACTGTACCCAATTATTCAATAGTGGCTTGAGTGTTATAGGAGTAACTGACCACTTCTTAAAAATGTATTTAAGGCCTATTCCCCAAGACAGAACCCTCAGCTGACACCTCTTAATGAAACTAAGAACCTGAAACCCTAGGAGAATACCTACGATATTATCACACTAATAGATCATATTGATGGCATACTGCTATACAGATAGATAAGTGTATTAGTCAACATTCATCACCAACTGGCAGCAGATTGTAGTTTACACAGCAACTCACAAGCAAAAAATGGCTAGAGAATTAGACTTTGAAAATCTCCTATGGGCCAACCCTGTAGGAAGACTAGCATTCTCAACAAATCTGGACCCCTGAGATCTCTCAGTAACTGAGACATCAACCAGACAGCACACACTAGCTAGTCTGAGGCCCTTGAGACACATACAGCAGAGGACTGCCTTGTCTGACCTCAGTGAAAGAATATGCATCTAACCCTCGAGAGACTTCAGGCCCCAGGGAATGGGAAGGTCTGGCAGGGTGTGGGCAAGTGTGGGGGTCAGGGGTGTGGGGACATGTTTTGGGAGATGGGTGGGGAGGAATGGGATGAGGAACTGTTAGAGGGCAGAATAGGAAGGGAATAATGCCTAGACTGTAAAAAAATGATTAAAGATAATAATTAAAAGGAAAAAAATCTCAGTCATAAATTGGATGTCTATAGTATATCTCTTTCCTCCAGGTAAGGGGTATCTTTAAAGAACACCACTCCTCTGGATGCTTATAGATCTATGTGGAAGAAGGGGGTAGAGGGATATAAGAGCCAGAGGCATTGGATTACTCCAAGGAAACAGTGTTTTCCAGATGCAACAAAACAAATGCTCATAGAGACTGTGATAGCATACATAAGATCTCCAGGCACTCAAGTCAGACAAAACCCCAAAAGAAAACAAGGAAAGTGGGCACAAAGTCTCAGAGTTATCCAAGAAAATATTCTCAATTGATAGCTGCTAGAAGAAGGAAAATCAGTCTTTAATCCAGTGACACTATGTGTATCAGCCATACTCCAAAGCACACCTTACACCCTTGAGTAATAGAACAATCCAAATTGAATTCCTTGGTGTTTTCTTTTGTCATATTTTGTTGTTATTGTTAGACATAGATAAGGAACATGAGGTTAAATGGGTAGAGAGGTTGGGCAGTGTCAAAGGGGAGTTTATTGGGGAAGAATATAATAAAACATAGGAAGTTCTAGAAGAATAAATTAAAAAGAACACCTTTAAAGAAAGTTATTTGAAAAGAAACTAAAACTAATTTGGTACAACAGAACATAATAATCACTGGAATTCACCATATCCTAAGATCTCTTTCTGAAAATCTATTGTCTTAGGGTCTAAGAGACTGAATTTTTTTCTATATAGACAATAATTCATTTACTCAATGCATATTTTAAACACTGTGTTCTTAGATATCAGTCTAGATTTTATATTTTATTGCAAAAGGAAAAGCAATCCTTAAACAATAGCTGGATAGTCCCCTATCTTGAGATACTAGTAGAATCTGACCTTTAAATGAATGGGATTTTTTTTATATTAATGTTGTCTTAAGGCAAGATTGCATGAGTCTACTGCATCTCAGTGTTGAAGCGCTCAGCATCTGTACTCACCTGCATCACTCAATTAGGAAGAGGAAATATGTATGTACCAAAGTACATGAGAAAAATTGTTTAAAATCAGTGAAGGAAAAGGAATATTGCCATCATGGCTATATAACTATGTTCTGCTTGCTTTGGATCTGGATCAAGACTAGTCCAGTTCTCCTTGCTTACTACGAATCTTGATCAGTTTACTTGTATGCTGTGATACCACTTTGGCCTGGACTCTCTTTCTGTCATTGACCTTCTGGATTCAGTTCCACAGAGTACATGAAATAACCTAGATTCTGCTTTTCTCCTGGATGTATAGTATGTTCTTAGTTACTGTCAAAATTTGCAAGTGTGACACAGGTCTGTTGTTATCACCTGATCCTCAAGTGTTAACAACAGTGTATAGGCTCGTGAACCATCCTATCATTTGCAAGAATCTATATAGTGTGGTATTTACTCATTGTAACTGTGAGCACTCAGATGGCAGAAAAATCTCTCTCTGTAATTCTCTTGGCCTAGCACACATGTAGTTAAGTGCTTTTTGATTATGATAACTTAAAGTGTTCAAAAGTTCTCATAATGGAAACAAATTAAGTTCTGTCACAGTGAAATTTATGAAAGTTTAGCAGATTAATGCTCCTTCATAGTGGTGGATGAAAATGCTTTTATGTCACTAGTAGAAATGAGTCACTTTCAACTAACAAGCCAATCTCTTTAAGAACAGGTAGAAGAAATTAGATAGGCAAAAAAAATCCAGAAACAAACAAACAAACAAAAAACAAACCAAACAAAACAAAAAATAAAACTGGCAAGACTATAAACAAAAGAAAGTACAAATGATTGGAAAAGAAAACTTATTAACATTTACTGTCTTTAAATTCCTTTTTCTAAACTCAAATCAAATAGGATTCTTTCTAAACATCAGATGAAAAAGTTGCATGTGACTATTGCGTGAATAGCAGGTTAAAATATATTTTTAAAAATCATCAGAAGTTACAATTTCCCACCAAAAGCTAACCTCACAACTAAAATAAAAACACGATATATATTTTATCTGTAATCTCTCTGAGAATGTTACTGTTTCTAACATAAACTTATGAAGCATATTCTACAATACTACGGCTCTTAAATATCAAGTGACAAAGATTGAAAGAAATTTATAGAAAGCTTAAAAGTTAAATTTCTCATTATAAATCTCATTGGTTATATGTAGAATTTCAGATTAACAGAATGACTGTCAGATGATGTCTACTAAACTTGTGGCTAATAATCTTCCCCCACTTTTAAATATGCATCACATTTACTAACAGCAAAAATATATAAAGCATATGCTTCTGTACATTTCAATTTGCACTAAAAGGATATCCACAAGTGATGGTAAGCAACAACTACTAAGTAAAGCTATGGTTTCAAGTTAGAAGAAATGCAATGGATATTAATGACTTTGAACCCTTATACTTTTCAAGGTTTGGTGATATGTTTTTATGCTAAAGTATATGCATGTCTCTGATATAAAGGAAAATTAAATATCATGGGAAGCAATGTTCTTCTCCATAAAATAACTTGCAAAAACCATGAATGAGTACAATTTAATTTTAAGTCTGCATATTCACTACAATATAAGTCAGATTACAAATAAAAGTGAATTTATCTTTTGGATGATATGCTCCAATTTTGGTTTAGAATGCATGAGAATTACAAGGTAGACAAATAAGAATGAATTTTTGTATCAAAAATATTCTAATAATTTGAGATGCTTTATAGATGAGTTTTATTGGAATTCAATTTTAGTTTGAATATTAATTTGGCACATATTTTTAATTTTTCGGCATTTGTACATCCTATACCTCCTGGAAACAACCACACTTTCTTATCCACCCATTTTTTTAAACCTATCAACTCTATTTTGTATTGCCTATACATTCTTGGTTGTGTGCCCTTCCACTGGAGTATGGTTGACTTATCAGGAGCTACCTTCTTAAAAAAAATACTCTCTTTTTCCAATGACCAATAGATCTTTGCCTGAGAGTGGGGCTTCATGCTCACTTTCCCTCTCTACACTGGGATTTTTTTGGCTTGATGTGGACAAGTTTTATAAATGTTGTTGCAACTTCTATAAGGACATACATGTAACTTCCATGCTGTGTCTAAAAGACACTGTTTCCTTATACTCATCTACTGCCTTTGACTCTTATACTGTTTCTGTACCCTATTCTGCAATGATACCTGAGCCTTTCTTCTTATTATTTATTATTTTTACTTGCTTTTTATTTATTATTTATTATTTTGATGTATTAATTTGGTTGAATAATGGTAGTAGGTTCTCCTCTAGGGCCTAAGACTTGTGTCATCATAGTTACTTTCCTGACATATAATGGCACAAAATGAACTTCTGTCAAAAGAAAAATGATGGATTGAATGAGAATGAGCCACAGAAGCTTATATGTTTGAATACTTGATCCACAGTGGTAGAACACTTTGAGGAGGATTGGGAGGAGGATTTGGGGAGTATTGTTGAAGTGGATGTGACATTGTTGGAGTAAGTATAAGAATTGGGGATGGAATTTGACGTTTCAATAGCCCACACAATTCCAGTTTGCACTTTCTTTGCCATGGTTGTTATTTCAACATATAAGCTCTCATCTATTGCTCCAGTGCTATACCTGCCTGCCTGCCTGCTTCTGTGCTCCTTGCCATGATGGCCATAGACTCACCCTATGAATCTATAAGCAATTAAATGGGTTCTTTTATAAGCTATCTTGTTAATGGTATTTCTTCACAGCAATAAAAATATAACTACAAAAACCAGGCTAGATATATATTGTCTGGCTACTACCAGAGATGTGTTTTATTTTGTGGAGAGGGACTTACATCCAATCAGAAAATAATGATGAATCCCATGATGTTGTTGCCAGTGTTGTATTAAATCTCATGTATAACCAGGCCAGTCATTATTGCAGTGTGCAGGGTCCAAAGGTCAAAAAGCCATTTGTTTCATTTTTCCATTAGCAGTATATATGGCATCTTCCAAAGCCTTGTAAGATTTCCAGTAAGAATGAAACTTTCAGGTTCCTATTTGCTTGATATATGTATGTTCAGTGACTCAAGAACATAGAGTCTTCAGCAAGAGGGTCTTACTGTCAAGGTCTGGCTGGCAAACAAGAGCACTGGCAATAGACTGCAATATTTGAGGGTCTATGAAACCCAACTGGCCACAACTCCAAAAGTGGTAAGCCATGCCATTCCTGGCACTGAGAATTTTATTTGTCAGTCTATAGTATCTAGTAAGGGGATTATCTCCCTATTGTATGGTAACTCCATAAGGATTAAAGGAGAATAATAGAAGAGAACAGGTTAACCTCAGATGGAAGATGTCAGATGGAAGATCTAGGGATTGAAATAGAGAATATGGGGAGGGGTAAATAACACTGAAATATTTTTAAGTCATATGGAAGGTACATATAGAAGTTTCCTAAAATTAATACAGACACATATATTGTTTACATATTATGGATGATAGGAGCATGTTCTTAGAAACTGACTTGTGTTCGTAGTTCCTTCCTCTTACTCTCTGATTCCTAGCCACCACAGGCAACTAATATTTATACTCCATTCCCTTCTCTGATGTTCTGTTTCACTCCAGGCTCAGAAACAATGAAAGCATCCAACCACAGGTTGAAACCCCCAAAACTGAGAATCATAAAAC
The DNA here is from genome assembly GCF_004785775.1 of Grammomys surdaster. Taxonomy (NCBI): domain Eukaryota; kingdom Metazoa; phylum Chordata; class Mammalia; order Rodentia; family Muridae; genus Grammomys; species Grammomys surdaster. The sequence goes on along the minus strand of NW_021604562.1, from coordinate 5,400,055 downwards.
TTTTCTTATTCAAATTGCTCCGCTTAAGTATTTGTCACAGCAGTAAAAATTTGTACAAGAAGAAATCTAAAATTCAGAAATGGTTGGTAAATTGACTTGGTCACATAGCTGTAAAGTTGCAAAGGTAAGGTCCAAGTCTAGGTTTAAGCATTTTTAAACCTTAAATTTTCCATCATGTCAAAATTGACCAACCAGATGAGGATAGAAATGTATCCCTATCTAAAGACATGTAAGTTCCAAAGTCCTATTTGAAATGAGATAAGCTTCTCAAAACTTAGAAAAATATAGTACAGAAAATGAATGGTAACAGGCCTAAATTTATAATTCAGTGCTTGGAAGAATTAGTTATGAGAATAAGGACTATATACTTGTTCTAATTGAGGCCCTCTCGTTTACTACTGCAAACTATAGTGATATCTGTTTTGCAGGTTATTGAGAGAATTAAATGAGATAGCATATATAAATTGCCTAGCAGTTCCTGGCACCTAGTATGCACCCAGTACATTGTCTAAGTGTTATTGATTATTATTTTGTATGGAGCCACAGTGGCCTACAGAGACCTTTCAAGTAGTGTCTAGAGTGGTTCAATATTCAGGTCAAACAAAATTGTGGGTTTTAAAAGTGTCATCTTGACTGCTTTGAAAAGCAATAAAAACATTCTAAAATGAACAACAGTAAATAATAGCTCTTTATCCAAGCAACAATGTAGTATGCATTTTATTTTCTCCTTTCTTGAAACGCATGGTGCTAGACGGAGAAGCCGTGGAATAAAGAATGCTTTTTTATCTCCAAGTGCTTTTCAGCATAAATTCTGAAATGCTTTAGAAAGAGACCAACAAATTCCTTCAACAAAAGAAACACTTCATTTTATTTCTTGTTTTAAGCATTTTATTTTAATTTTTGTTTTACACAAATATGATAATCATTAAATAAAAAGGGAAAAATATTTTTCCTTCTAACAGTTCATATCATCTACCCTTCCGGCTCCAAGCACACTTGCATGAGAACCATGTTGAACAGATGACCATTGATTCTCCAGTCTTCTTTAGTAATCTGTGTAAGAGCCTGGCAACTTTCCTTATTAGCAAGTGCTGTCTTACTATGCAGGGATATAGAAAAGTAACCTCACACCTTCCATAGATTATTTGATACCAGATTTATTTTAGAAAGAGTTTTCTAAGAGAACATTATTAAGGTGTGTTTAATTAAAACCTTTCACTTTTGCCATCACAAAAAAACATGATTAATTACTTGAAAAGATTTCTTCATACTAAAAGCCTGCCCTTGCCAATTTTAAATCATGCATACTCTACTATTTTATCTAATTCTATGTAACAGTCTAGAAACTTAATCACTTTTTTCATTACCCCTCCCTGGTAGGTCGTCTTATAACTTCATGCATTGAGGTGGAAAGAACTATGTCCCTAACCTCAGTTTAATAAACACTTTCAGGACATATGCGTGGAGAATCAATAATTAAACACTGCCTCTGGTAAAAAAGAAATAGCACCTACTGACACATCTCAGGGAGAGAACACAGGGTCAGAAGATTTTTTTTTCCTTAGTAGAAGAGATACATTATGTATGGTTCAGTAATTTTCCCAGGGACAAATATTTATAAGCTGCATCATTAGGATTTGAGAAGCAATGATGGAGAAGAAAGAAAAGGCACATTAAATTGAATAGAACAGGTGTAACTTCAATAAATCTTTAATTTTCACTGCATATGATCATTGAAGTTCTGCTCACTATTGTTGTATCCCTTCATTGTCTTTTGTACCTTATTTGTTCATTTTTAAAAGAATTAAAGGTTGCACATGACCAGTGGTTGACTCTCAAAGTCGTAGAGTTGGAAAAGCAGACTACATGGTTCCATTAATATAAAGGAAAAAGGGGCAAACCTAATGATAATGTTAGAAGACAGGATAGTGATTAATCTCAAATGAACACCAACCACCAGAAGGCATGCTTACATATATGTTCAACATGTGAAAATGATCATACTATTAATAACAAGAATACCTTAACTATCTTGACCATTGGTAATGATTCTTTTCAAATGTCCGTTGTGAGGGCTTTTTGTATTGTGTGTTTTACTCACATCCTGTATTGTTTTATCCATGAACTTTCCTTAAATAAACCAAATTTTACACAGAAAACACTATAATAGATTTATTACATGCTTTAGCCAGATAAAAATAGCCAAGGTGGGTTTTTTTTTAAATCATAGATAACAGTGTTCTACTGTTTGCCTGTCTCATTCATCCCTCAAATACTTAGGGAGAACTTTTATGTGTTAGGCACTGTGTTAGGCAAATGGCCAATGACATAGACACGGTCCTTAACCTTTTAGAGTTTACAGCACAGTTTATTACTACTGTACCTTCAACCACAGCAGCAGCATAGATTCTTTAGTTATGAGTACAGAGTATTTAGAACATCATACTCACAGAGACATGATTTCAATTATTTGAATGAATTAGCACCATCAGGCAAGCTGGGCAATATCTTTCTGACCCATATCTCAAACAACTGTGCCTCACAATAAAGTCATTTCGTGATGTTGATTTCAGCTCAAATATCTTTTTCAAGTAAGGATCAAGTTATTTAAAAGCAATTGTTGAGGGACAAAATCCTACTTATTTCTATGTGGAGGTTTCTGAAGAGTTTTCCAGTCTGGGATGAGACCCAAGAATGCTTGAACTAAACATGTTTCTTACAAGTTTTGAGTGAAATGGTCTATTTTTGTTGTTGGTGGTGGTGTTTTGTTTTTTAATTTTATAAATACTTATAACTTCAGGGGACTCTTTGTTATAAAATGTTATTTGGGTAAAGGGAAGAAGAGTTCACATACATACACCTGTAAATGTCCAGTGTAAGAGAAAGGATATTGGATGTGTTTGTTCAGGTAATAGCTCTGAAAGTTCATTTAGAATTAGAACTTGGACATTCACATAGAAGAGATTCTAACTGAAATAGAGATGTAGGAAGAAAAATGATAGGAAGTTGGAGCAGATGTGCAGAGAGAAGTCATGAGAGAGCAGCAGATATGAAAAGCTATGTATTCCAAGACTTGGAAAAAGCCACCTTACTTCCTGCCATGGCACTCACATCCTACACTGGCATCTTGTGAGGTGTTTCTATATTCTTTTAATAACTTTGTAGTTTCCTATCATAACCGAATTGTTATTTATTACAGCCAAATTCATGTGAGCATGGGAAGGCTCTGATCTCTTTAGAAAATGCAACTGTGAAGATGATAACAGGGAGACCAGGGAAAGAAGAAAAGAGAGAAGCATGGGTGAAAATGGGTGACAAAAGAGTATTTAAAGTATACTACAAATAAAACAGAGAAAGATGAACAAACACAGTGGTATACAGATGGTAAAAGAAAAACTCTGAGAAACCTCAGGACTCAGAGAACTAGATAGAAAACCCCTGTCATAACGTTATATGTATTAACAAATATAGCTTTACACATATTTCTCAGAACCCCCTTGTAAATGATTACTTTTAAGTATATCTCTGCCTATGCAAAATAAATTATTAAAAAGAGTGTAGAAAGCGAGAGAAAGAAAATATGCACTGAGAGTAAATGAGTCATGATTAAGAATCCATATTCTTTGCATCCTAGCTTGTGATACTAATTTCATTACCTCCACTAATATGTGAAATTTGCAATATATATTAGAACTTTTACTTTCATGGTCCATTTTGAGACCTTTGACGAAGAAAAAAGAAATAAAAAGACTAGAATGGTTCAACTAATCCCCTGAAAAATCATAGCAGCTTATCAAATACTAATTTTCTCTAGTCAACATAGGAGTTACACAGGTATGACATAGAATCTATCTTTCAAATTCCTTAAAATTAAATTTATTTTATGCATATGTAATATCTGTGAGGTAAGGTGGTTTCTATTCAAATTAACATTTTTTGTAAAATAATTAATATCACAGTTTGGAAATGTAAAATGAAATATAAACCACGATCAGTGTACAGATATAAAGGACATAATAGTACCACATTGGTTTTAGTTCTTATTATTCATATCCCTAGGAATTTATAGAAGTTCGCAAAGGGCTGTGAAATGAAATGAAAAAGAGGTCAAGCAGAAGGCATATCAGATGACAGACTGAACATCAATTTTTTCTAAGCCAGGAAACTCCATTTTCTAAATTATTTCAATATTGAAATCTCATGCAGTATTTCCCTGAAAAAAAAAAGGGTCTGTACCAGTTTGCACAGCACTTTGGAGCTCAGTACAAAAGTTATTAGAAAGCTAAAATTAGAACTATCTTACGACCCAGCTATACTACTATATACACCAAGGAATCAATATATTACCACAGAGATACCTACATATATGCTCATTGATGTTCTATTCATAATGGATAGGAAATAAAACAAGGCCATGAAGTGATGAATTGGTATGGAAACACACACACACATACAATTTTATTCAGATAAATGAATAGAACTAGAAGATACTATAATGGGTGTGATGACCTTGATCCAGAAAGGAAAACACTATTCAAGCAGTAAAGAGATCAAGGAGCGAATGACTGATGCCTTTAACAGCCCTGCCCAACTACAACTCGCCCCCTTCTCCATCTCAACATACTAATCATTTAACACAGAGACCAGACATGCCCAGAATTCTCCCAACAAGTAAGGGAATAATATAGGACTACAGAAGCTTCCATACTTGAGAAGTAAAGGGCTAAATATGTATAGGGGAGGACTTTATTATTTCCATCTTTCTTATTTATACAACTTGGGACAGGATTTTGGACATAGTAGATGCTCATAATGAATGAATGAATTAATGAATGAATGAGGTGTCCAAGCCCTTCTCTTTTCTCATTTTTTATTTCTTCTGTCAATTTAAACCCTTTCTCCCACAAAAAAAGCAGGGTCGGCTTTCTTTCCTATGACAGCAAGCATTTTACTATAACTCTCCCAAAGTAATACTCCTTTGGAACTCATAGTAATGGGAGTGACTTATATTAAACAAGACAAGTTTCAGCTTCTCAAATACCAATAGTTCTCACTCTTATAAATATGGTAAGACATCACTACAAATACCAGAAATCAGAAAGGTTGTTAGTAAATGTCTCACAAATATTTTTAATGCATCCTAGTTATTCTCTGTTTAAAAGATGGTCTATGATTAAAATGAAAGCTGAAAGATACAACTTGGGCTTAAGCTCTGTTATTGCTACAGATAGTTAATTTGCAAAGTTTGCAAAATGTAAGCCTGTATTTACTTAGGAAAGCTATATTATATGCAACATTAATATTAATAAAACAAGCCTTCTCATTTATCTTTATTAACAAGACTGTCACTTCATAAATTTTCAACTAGCACCCAATGACTTTTTATATTTGAATGCAAAAATGATAAATTAAAATTATTCATCCCCTTCACTTCAACTTAGGCAAATCAAGTGGAAAACATAATAAGAAAAAGTAGCTTCTTGGAACTTTAAATAGATTTCACTGAGGTTAGGTTCACCAGCAGAGGACACTTTTAATAGCACAACTTAGTTTCTAACTTTTTTAATCATGAAAATCATATTAATCCAGGAAATGATGACAGTTAAACAAACTAACCATTATGACCTTCGAGAGAGAAGTTTTATATTTAGATATTAGCTACTAATTGAAATAAATTATCCACAAATTTTACTTACATGAATATTGTGTACAAATACAAGGTTAGTCCCACTCATGTGTAGAATAGAGCATTAGAAAATGTGGTGGCATGAAGGAGATGTTTCTATTCTATATCTGTTCTTTCTTGACCAAGAACTCCACAGAGTGCTTCCCAGGCTTGGAAGTAGGGTTTTGTTAGATGGACTATAGCTTTTGCTGTATGTAACAATTCTAGAAATAAGAGGCCATGAGTTTGAGGGAGAATATAAAGAATATGTTCTAGGCTTTGGAGTGAGAAATGTGAAGGGAAAATGATATGTTTATATTATAATCTAATTGTATTATGATTTCAAAAATAAAATGCAATATACAAAAAAAGTTTCATCCTAGAGGCAGGAAAAAGAAGACAAAGACAGAGGAAGCTCACAAACTGACAAGATTCTTCTTCATGTTTATAAAATAATTTCCAGGTGATACTGAGAGGAAGAAGTGGACAAAGTTTCACCCCTAACCAAGAAACTATTTCCAATTGATACCAAGTAGGAAAAGAAAAATCACTTTTGTCCGATGGAGTATCACTGGGTATATTAACTGCATTTCAGGGTAGGCATCCTGCCCAGGAGTAGTTGGACAGCACAAAAAAAGACTCATGCTTATGTTATTGCTGTTATTATTTTGTTTTGTGGGCTTTTGGTTATAGCATTTTTGTCTTGTTGGTTTGTTGTTTGGTTTTGTTTTCATTTTTTCTGGCATTTTTTTTAAAGAGAGAGGAGATAAAGAAGTAAAATTAGGTGTTTAGGAAGGAAGGAAAGATTTTGGAGAAGTTGGAGCAGATATAAGCAAGATTAAAATACAGTGGATGAAAAATAACAATAATGATGATGATGATAATAGTAATAATAATAATAATAAAGAGAAATGTGGGGGAAAAGTTTCCCTTTCCACAAAGCAGATGACTGATAGCTCTACAGGGAAGTTTCCAACACTAGTGACAGTTTTGTGATACAGCTTCGGAGATATATGTAAACCTGTGAATAAAACATATGCATGCTACCATAAGTAATCCTCCATGAGAAGTAAACTCAAGCTAGACTTGAATAGAGTTGTTTCTTTGGCCCATCTTAAATGCCCCATCTGAAGACAATGGGTGCTTTTTCATGTGTCCCCCCAAAAGACACGCAATGTGAAATATGTGTCACTTGTGTCATCTGTATTAGTTAAAATAATCTAATAGAAGACTCTTGTCAATAAGTCAACATGCTATCTCACATGTATCCATCAGTTTGCTATATTTTGGTAGTATTTCTTATTCAATAAAAATTATGAACAATGCTATTTTTTAAGGCTTGGTCTGTTAATATTTCCATAGTTATAAAACAACATTTCTTTTTCATGGATAACACTTCAGTGTTGAAAAGTCCAAGGACCAGATCAGAGCTGTGAAGAGGTTACATATATATCCTATGACTTTAAGACCTTTCCTAATAAGCTTCTTTTGATTTCAACAATATGTAATTGTGTATCAATGTAGTGTCTTGGAGAAGAGAGGTACTAAGAAATCAATAAAATGTCATAAGAAAAAAATATATAGCTAAAACACATGGTGCTGAGAAAAATGAGTATCCACATGCAGAAGAATGACATTAAATGTAACTATCTTCTTGTACAAAATTTAACTCCAAGTAGATAAAAGACTTCAATTTGAAACCTGAAAGATTAAAACCTCTGTTTAGAAACATAAGCACTACCCCTCAAGATAAAAGTAGAAAAGGTCTTTCTGACCAGGATTGCTTTGATTGTCCAGGAATTAAGAACTACAATTGACAAGTCAGATGCATAGAGTGGGAAAGAATCTTGGCAGCTGTACATCTTACAAAGGGTTAATATTCAGGATGTATAAAGTAGCAAACCCCAAAATGTCAAGAAAATAAGCACCCCTATTAAAATAGGCCTGAGATCTTGAAAAGAAAAGGACTAAGAAACACCATCCCACAAAAAGATGTTCATTGTTCCTAGTGATTAGGAAAATGCACATTAAAGTAACTTTGTGATTTCTTCTTACCCTAGGCAAAATGGCAATATACAACAAAACATCTAACAACAAATGATGGAGTGGATGTGAGGGAAAAAAGAGCCCTCATTTACTGTGGGTGGGACTGCAAGTTGGTGCAGCCACTACAGAAATCACTAGGGAGAACTTTCAAAAAGATAAAAATAAATCCACCGTATGGTTTAACTATTCCACTCCTTGGCACATGACCAAAGAATTCAACATCATACTTCACAGATACTTGCTGACCCATAGCTTCATAGCTGGCCTAGTCAAAATAGCTTGTAAATGGAAACACTCTAAATGCCCTTTAATATATGAATACATAATGAAAATGTAATATGTATACCCAACCAATACTATACAGCTGTAAAGAAAAAGAAAACAATGAAAAAGAAAAAAATGAAAAAGAAAAAAAAAGAAATCTATAGGCAAATGGGTAGAACTAAAAAGAATCATATTGAGCAAGAAAACCAAAATGCAGAGAAAAAAATCTCATATCCACTCTCATCTGTGGTTCATAAACCCAAATGTTCAGATGTAATTGTATAACAGGGAGTAACCAGTGAAACCATGCAAGTGTAAATGACAAGAAATGGGAGGCTCGAGAGTGAGATAGCAGGATACAGGCGATATTGAAAAGGAAATAGGAGAGGGAATGTAACTAGGGAGGAAGAAGGAAGGTCAATACTGATTGAGAAGAAAGGGACAAATAACACCAAGGTTATTTAACAAAGCTTAAGTAAATCATACTGTTTTATACTTACCTAAAATTACTCGAGAAAGTCCTACCCACAATCGCACCAGACTACTTAACAAAAACCTCAACACCAAGCATGAGAAAGTGCCTTCCAAGTTGTTGATCAGGACAGACTATGTGACTCCTAAAACATTATAGGTTACTGCTGTTACCCTTGGATAAAGGTAAGTCTTTACTGCTGAAGCCTCTACATATTTTGAGCATAATATTTGGGTTATTATTAATTAATTATTAACATTATTCTTAATTTTATTATTATTATGAACCTGAAAGACTCTTTTGCTTAGTCTTACTCCCATAGTATCAGAAGGTACATGACCTAACACAAGCTGCCAAGAGAGGGAAGGAATATATAGCCTGACCCACATATGATGCCAATGAACTCTAACAAAATTCAGCATGGTAAGATATCAGTAAAGGTGCAATAGTGACATTATTTCATGGAAACCAATAGATATTTAGTTGGACTGAAGGCCAACTAAAGGGAAATCATGTCTAGTATTAGAAACGTAGCCAATTACCTCAGGCCAGTGAGCTCATGGATCTTAGAGGAGAACTTACTTGACCAGAATAATTCTAATTACATCTAAAAGTTATTCTTATATCAGAGAAGTGTAGCTATCATCCCTTATCAAAGACACTTCATTTTTACAGAAAAATAAAGATAATTACAGAAAAATGCAACTGTACACAATAAGAACATAGTGAGCTCAGCCTCAACTAATATATCTTCAACATAACTTCTATACCTAAAGCTCACATCACAGAAGAGGCAGAAAGACTATATGTTCTGAAGGAATTTTTATGCTAGTTACAGGACTGTCTGCTAGAGATGCTGCTTAAACAAGACCTGAACAAAGAATATTAAAAGATATGCGAATGTGGAGGTGGGAAATCGCATCAATTCCACCCCTTGACAAAGAACCTGAAACTAAGGGTAGCAGAGATGTAGAATCAGCCACTCTCAAAGATGTGCCTTCATGTTGTTTATCCAATAAAAAGTGTCAGCCCTGAAATCTTATACACACAAACAACAAACATAGACTTAATGAATTGTATTTACATAATGAATTGTATTTATATAATTGCTATTTATATATTATGATATATATATAATGCATAAATGTCTTATGAATTTGTGTGTATAAAACAATATTAAAGAAAAGATGCCTTCAATTCTTCAATTTGAGAGGGAAACATGAGAAGATTTACAAGGAAGAAGAGGGTTTGGAGGGATGAAATGATGAGATTTTACTTCAGTTAAAATATATTTAATATAAAATGAGGAAAAATCTGTCTTAAGTAACATGAATCTAATTTATATTAGATGTCATGATGACATATCATTAAGACATTAAAAAGTTAAATAACTTATAGTTATCAAGCCATCTGTCCCTTACTCATGGCTTTGTTTGTTCCCTAATAATTATGATATGCACAAATTAACTACAGTTGACTTCTGCTACATATCGTTTTGTTCTGAAACAGAGACTTTCTGGACTTTCTAGTCCAGGCTGGTCTGGAATGCACTATGTAATTTTGGCTTTCATGGAACTAGGGCCAGTCCACCTGTATCACCTTTCAAAGTGTTGAGATCTTGTGAAGTTCTTTTCTTTGAACTTAATCCCTTCTGAAGGATTGAGGGAGGATAATAAGTCTCAAGAAGTAAAGTTTAAAAGATTGAGATGCTCAGAAAGTTTCAAAACTTTTAAGTCCCATCTTCACGATAAAAATATCTATATATCTGTCTATGTGTATGTCTATGTCTGTCTGTCTGTCTATCTATATATCTCTATCTATCTATCTATCTATCTATCTATCTATCTATCTATCTCTATCTACCTATCTATATCTATATCTATATGTATATGTATATCTATATCTATATCTATATCTATATCTATATCTATATCTATATATATGTATACAGAGAGAGAGAGAGAGAGAGAGAGAGGGAGGGAGAGAGAGAGAGAGAGAGAGAGAGAGAGAGAGAGAGAGAGAGAGAG
>NW_021604562.1:5387524-5389571 GCF_004785775.1 Grammomys surdaster | reverse complement strand
AGAGAGAGAGAGAGAGAGAGAGAGAGAGAGAGAGAGAGAGAGAGAGAAAACAATTCCTGGGAAGAGGGGCATCTCCTTGGTATCACCTGTAGTCTGTGCAAGGAGCTACAGAAATATAACTTTAATGAGTCAAGAGGCCTCATGAATGATTGGATATGTTTTCAAGTCATAGAGCAGCTTTGAATCACTCATATTCCTGTGAGTAATCCCAGGAATCTCAGTTATTGGTTTACTGTCTTAGAGTTTCTATTGCTATGATAAAACACCATTAGCAAAAACAGCTTGGGAAGGAAACTGTTTATTTTATCATATAAATCTCAGGCCACACTTTATCAAGAAGGAATGTTGAGGGAGGAAGCAGAGGCCATGGAGGAACATGACTTACTGCCTTGACTGAGATGGCTTCCTCAGCCTGCTTTATTAGATGTCCCAAGACCACCTTACCTTCCCAGGGGTGACACCATCAACGAAGAGCAGGGTCTGCCCACATCAATCACTCAATACAAATTTGTCCCTAAAGCTTTCCTATAGGTCAGACTCATGGAGGCATTTTCTTCAATGTGTTCCTTCTTCTCAGACAATTCTAGCTTGTGTAAAGTGGACAAAAAGTAAGCAGACATTCACAAGCTGAGTAGAGTCATTCTTTTGTTCTGTCATTAATACCATATCCAGGAGTGAATAAACATTATTTTTCTTATTTTGTTTCACCAAACATTTCACATTATTGGTGTGACACACCATAGCCAGCTGAATGTGGTTTATTACTAACCATTACTTGCATATTACTAAGTCACCTTCAGTTCTGTGCCTACTTACAATGGCTCTTACAATAGCACCAAATAAATTTGAAGAATGTTTCAAAGGTCCGGTCTTTCACGTTTTACTTAAACATAGATCTGTCCACATTTTCCTATATTTGTGGTATATTAAATGGATTAAATGAATAAAATGTATAGTATACACACACTTTATACTAAAATACATTTCAGTGATAGGAGTTTGGGATCCAAGTATGTAATACATAATTCATGTACAGTGGGAGTCATCAGCCAGGAGATATGAATTTTCTATTGTTTTCAGCTGCTTGTTAATAGAAAAAAAACAAATCATGGAAAACAAATCATGCAAAATTGACATGTCAAATATATATAGTAAAGTTCATAAGGAACTTGTGAGCACTTGTGAGTATGAGGCCAGAAAGCCCTATGACCTGGGTAGCCAGTTCAGAGCAAGAGTGATGTTAAGATGTGTCCAAACTCCAAAATTTTCATCCTGAGACCAGCAGGAGTATGACTGCTTCCTCTTTTCTTTGGGCCTGCATAAATTGGAGCACATAAACCTTTTGAGACCCACCTCCACCAGTCATGAGGTAGTCACATATTCTGGTCGTCAGATTTCAGGTTAAACTCTTTCCTAAAAGGAAAGGTTCAGCTACCACCTGGAATTCCTCTTCATGTGAATGAAGCATTCCTAAGACCTCAGCACCTCAACTCCAGCCAATGATGTACACTCACCCCCAAATTTCTCCCTCCCTAAGGTTTATATAGCCCTGTTGCTTCCAATTAAAAGAGTTGTTTCATGGAAAACTATTTCCAAAGAAGGCTGTTTCACCTGCACTGAGGCCAACAGACATCCTATCTAATTCATGAACCTGACTAAGCTCCATTGCTTCCAGTGCAACCCCATATACCAGGGTGCCTGGATATCTCAAGGGGAAAAGAAGACCCAGGCCTACAGGTGAGGATCAGGAAGGAATAGAAAGGAAGTCAGGAAGAAGTGGACAATGAACTTAGAAGTAGGGATATGATTGGTGATCCAGTTAAGGTGGGATTTTAGATTCATTCAGAGTGAAGACATATATTTTAGAGTCTAATTATGACATTAGAGTCTTGTGGATTTAAATAGAAAATCTATTATGGCTCAACCAATTTTTAAAACTAAAACGTAATGTTGAGTAACACATGAAAAGACTTTAAACTTCTGTGAAACATGTGACTGTGAGTGCAGCTGTAAAAACTTATAGAAGATGAGAAAATCTAAAGATAGA
>NW_021604562.1:5382161-5387124 GCF_004785775.1 Grammomys surdaster | reverse complement strand
ACTTATAGCATTGTCTCTTCTACTTCTTCCCCCTCCTCTCTCATCACTCATTCTCTTTCCTCTTCCTTTTTCTCCTTCTCCTCCACCCCCACCATGCAATCCTTTATTTACAATCCTTTACATACACACACAGTCAGTTTTGTGTTGGCCAAGTACACCTGAGCATGTGGGCTACCCTGAGCTGTGGTTTATATATCCAGTGGCACTCCATTGAAGAAAATTAGTTTTTCCTTTCCCTGCAGGTATTAATTATAAATAGCTTCTTGGTTATAATGGGACTTTGTGTTCACTTTCCCTTCTCAATAATGGTATTTTGTATGTTTTGAATTTGTCTAGGATTTGTACCTGCTGACACAGTCTCTGTGAGCTCATGTCTGCACTACCCTATTGTGCTTAGATTTCACTGGAGTCTATCACTTCTGGCTCTTCTGCATATATTCCTGAACCTTGGGGTGAGGAATTTGATAAAGACATTCATCCCACATAGGTCTGCTTGAGTGCTCCAAAAGTGTTCGCTCTCTGCACATCATCCAGTTGTAGGTCTTTTTAAATCCTATCTACTGGATAAAGTACATTGATGAGAGCTGAATGATGATTTGATTTATAGATTAGCAGTATGTATCCTTAAGAATTGTTCTATTGCAATGTTCTTTTAGCAGGATAATAGTAATAGGTTTTCTTCTAGGGCTCATGACTTCCCCTCAACATGAACTACTCCACTAGTCCTGTTCTTCATTCTCCAAACCTGGGTAGCCTCAAGTCCTTTGAACAGTTTTTTTTTATTTTGTTTCTTCTCCCCCCCCCCGTAATTGGTTACTGTGTTTTACTTAAAATAATTCATAATGTCCATTCGTAATGCACATGCCTTAATCTGGGAACTCATCACTCCAACTGGGATAAATTGTAGTATACTAGTAAATATTTCCTTTATATTGTACTTTTCACCCTCAAGTCCATCCTTAATATTGTTAACAAAAATTTTATCATTAATATAGAAATCAGATTATTCCAGGGTCTTGCTTTAAATAATTTGTATTTCCATGTCAGGACTTATGTTCTCAACTGCTTAAAACAAATCTTATCCTCTCTTCTAATGTATACTCTTGTTTCTTTAACTGGAAAGTCTGTATCCTTCTTTGAAAACCAGATTAAATGTCACCATCTCCATCTATAGCCCATTTTATGTGCTCGTTTATAAAATCAATTTCCCCTGTTTGCTGTGATACATTATATATCTATACTGAAGTCCTTGTTCCACTAGCCATAGTTTTGTGTGTCCTCTACTACCAAATTGGTACTCCCTAAGGCCAGGAAAGACATCTTGCTCATTTGTGCATTCAGTGTCCAGCATAAGGCATGGTAAATATTTAGCTCAGAATGAATACATAGATAGCAGATACATTAATAATATATTTAGTTATTAAGGAAAATAAGTTCCATGCAACAAAAGATTAAACTCTAACACATTGTGTTTTTTGAGTTAAATGTTTAATTAAGGTAATACACTATAATTCTATAAAGCATTTCCTGTACTGGCATGGAAAAACATAGAAACCATGTTTACTAAGGAAACTAAGTATAAGGATAGACTAAATTATTTTCTCACCTCAATTGTAATCATATCCTACTCAAAGGAAGTTTTTAATATTACTCACTTTCCATATTTGTACAGTGAAATCAGATGCAAGTGTGCCATGAGTAAATGCAATTAAATTACAACCTTTATATAGTGGTCCAACACATACAGCATTATTTTTATTTAAATTAGACCATTGTATTTGCAAGAGATCCATGTTTGTAGGACCTACACAAGGATTTCAAAATCTAATCAAAGCACTGAAGGGAAAATAGTAAATGATGATCATCCTCCCCAACCAAATAATTCAAGAAAGGACAAAAGAATGGAAGGAAGAAAGGGAACGAGGAAAGAGAGGAAGGCTAATGGAATATTTAAAATGGTGGTTAGCTGTTAAAGAGTAATTTCATGTTTAACACATGCTAACTGTGTTGCTCGAAAGCAAGAATGAGTGATATGTGCTATTGTCTTAAATAGCTGTTACATGAATAAAAATAACAATGAACTCTAAAATTCACTGAGAGCAGCATATTATGGCAAAAATAGTTAAGAAGTAAATCTGGTGGCTGATACAACTCTAAATGTTTCATACCACTGTATGAAGTCGAACAAGCTTACGCTAATTTTGCATGGTCTCTGTTGTAAGACAACTGGCCTTGGGTGGAAGGCACAGACTGACAAGATGACAGAATGTTAGCATCTTATTGGAGAGACTTCTCATTTCCTTCCTTAAAGCAAGTAATCATATACTGTTAATATTTTTGTTCTATTTTTTTAATTTTATAAATTAAACAACAAACCTTGATCATATCCACGCTATTAACCTCCTTCACTTAAGCTCTCCCTCGTCCCTCAAAATTATCTTCCATATCTCTAGCAACTTCATGGCCTCCCTCTTTCTCTCTTCAAATAATCCACTGAGTGCTCCCATGCGAGCATATGTATGGGGTCATGAACAACTTACCAATGGTCACTTTTCCCAAAAAGAAAAGATGAACCTAAAATGAAACTTCAGGTTTGACATATATGTGTGTGTGTGTGTGTGTCTGTGTGTGTGTGTGTGTGTGTGTGTGTGTGTGTGTGTAGGTGGAAGCTAGTAACACATTAAATTCATGCTTTTTATTCATAAAATAGTGAGAAATAAGCTCCATAAGGCATCATAAGAGATTTTAACCAAACATATTTTCTGGCCAAATTTGAATATGGGTAAAATGTCTGTGTGATGAAAATCTTCTTTTTTTTAATTTTTAAAATTTTTTTAAAAAATAATTTATTTATTTTTCTCAAATCGTAATTCATTCACACAGGGGTTATAAACACAGAAAGGCAGGACATGGGGAAGGGAATGACACAGAAATTGCTTCAGTAAGCTTGTGATTCAATGTTTGACAAGTGCTTTTGTTTTCTAGTTAAAGGCTTTTAGCACTTCTCAGCAGAAAGCAAACTAGTTCATGTTCCAAAATTTATTGCTTAAATATATAAATTATAAAATAGATATCAAAAATATATTTAAATATAAAATGTGTCTGTGTACTATTCCTGGAAAGTCCAAGGGAGTCAACATTTCAGTGAATCTATAAGTTTTAAAATGTGTGCTTTATCTCAAGTTCACAGCAGAAGCAATGTTGAAAGAGTAGACTGAATAAATAAATAAATAAATAAATAAATAAAATATATTTAAGAGCCAGGGTAGATAAAAATTCTTAGAAAATACCCAAAATATTGAAATAAATGGTTTTCAGTCTTTCTACCAAAGTTACAAAGCACTGAATGTAGCCAAAATATTTCAGCAGCCCTGCTTTAAAATTGATTTTTAGCATAAGTTGGTAGATCACAGCAGAAACATATACATATAAAAGTACTGAGAAAGCACTGGTAGCATTCAGTAAGTTACTGTCTTATGAGAGATATGAATGAAAGGAGTTTGTCTAAGGATATTATAGATTCCTGACACAATCATGGAAATTAGGTGACATTCCTTTTAAGAATTCGGGTATTTTTTTTAAGAATTTGGTATAAGACAGAAGCCCACCATGGCTGTCCTTGCAAAGGATCCACCCAGCAGCTGACTTAGATAGATGCAGAGACTCATAGCCAAACAGTAGATGGAGCTGGGAACTCATGGAAGAGTTGGAGAAAGGATTTCAGGCCGAAGGGATAGGTATCCAAAGGAAGACCCACAGAGTCAACTAACCTGGAGCCTTGGGGGCCCTCAGAGACTGTACCCCCAAAAAGCATACATTGGCTGGATCTAGGCCTCTGCGCACATATGTAACAGATATGCAGCTTGGTCTTCATGTGGATCCTGAACAACTGGAGTGTGAACTATCTCTAAAGCTTTTGTCACTCTGTGGAATCTATGCCCCTAACTTGGCTGTCTTGTCTGGCCTCAGTGAGAGAAGCAGTACCTAGTGCAAGGACTTGATATGCGAGGGTGAAAGGATATCCAGGGGGAAGTTCTATTCTCTCAGAGGAGAAGAGGTGGAGATATAGAGGGCATGGGAGACTGGGAGGGGTTACAGCGATTGTGAAGTAAAGTGAATAAATTAATTAATTTAAATAACGAATCCTGGTATAGGAATGATATTAAGGATCGTGAGAATAATACAAAGAGTATATCTAGAAGTATTAAAAATTTGCCTGTATAATTTATATTGAAATGTAATTGAATATTTTTAATGAGAAATCAAGTTACAGGAATTCGAATTCAGTATGTCTCAGTAGAGATCTGTTTGGGCCTCTTATCTTCATTTTGTGATGTTTGGCAACACTGGAAAAAGTTTTGACTATCACAAGTTCAGAGAAGGGACACAACTAGCACACAGTAGTTTCAGGCCAGAGATGCTGGCAAATGGTCTGTAATGCAAAGAGTAGCCCCTCCACAGCAAAATGTATCTTGCCCCAAATGACAATATTGCTGAGGTGGAAGAACTCTGGCCTAAGTGAATCTACTAAAATCTTAGAACCATCTGAACTGACAATAACCATAAAGAATGTCATCTTGGATGTCATGTCCAAGCATCTTAGAGCTTCTGTTAAGTACTTTTAAAATATTAGAAGATGCTTTTGCCTATAAGTTGATTTTAGTTTTATTTTGAGGAACTTTCTGGAACACATTACAATAAAATCACTGTATGTATTTATCTACTCCGTGAGAGAGAAGTGAGGATTACACCATGTGAATGGTGAGAGTGCCACAGGTTTAAAAGGTAAGAGATGACCACTACTGGTGAAATTAAAGGGGGGAAAGTCATACATATGCAACACCACCCATGTCCTATGGAAGAAGAGGATATTAATTACAGGAAAAGGCAATTTCTATGTTCAGAGTTGTCTCTCTCTCTCTCTCTCTCTCTCTCTCTCTCTCTCTCTCTCTCTCTCTCTCTC
>NW_021604562.1:5375953-5382061 GCF_004785775.1 Grammomys surdaster | reverse complement strand
CCTAACCCATTGTGTATTATTCCCCCTACTCCTATTTCTGCTGTCAAGACCTGAAGAGTCTCAAATTCCCAAACTAAGTTCAGATCCAGCCACCATAGTTTATTTGCCATTACACTGGGCACCAGATTGATTCCTCCTTCCTACATGTTGATTCTTATGTAGAATTTAACTACAATGGAGAAAGAAGTAAATAATACTCTCCTATAAGAAAACATTTAAGAGAAAGGCAACTATCATAAGCATACAACTACCAAAAGACAAAAAAAAACAGATTGGCCTGAACAGCTTGCACAAACTGTCTTGTTGTAAAGAGAAGGCATGCAAAATACCATCAGCATTTAAAAAGTATTATTCAGTCACAAAGGCAATATGAAAAGGATAATCCAAATCAGGCTGTCTGAGACAGTGGCTAACCAGCAGAGAGAAAAGGGATGGAAAACAAACAGTTAAATGAAGGATAATACAAATGAGTAGTGTCTTTAAAGCCCAAAGATAAAGCTCCTCCTTAAGCAAGTTGTGCTTCTAGGGAAAAAAAAAACCCTACTGTCCCCCATCTCATTTCCACACTGGAACAATTGTCTTAGTGATAGCTACTTGCCACTTCAAGGAGAAAGGAATTTGTTAGGAGCTCTGGAGAACCATCAGGAAAGTCTTTTGTTTTTTCCCCCAAGAAAGAGCTTAATCAAGAAGAGCTGGTGCTTAAAAAGGACTGTCACCAAGTGTTCTCTTTGAACAAGAGGAAGTAAAAGAGGCCCCTTTAGTTCCTTGATCTAGGACCACTTCGATGCCCTTGGTGTGGATGACTGGTAGATTGGGGGGGGGAGGTGATCTATTCGAAAGCAATTTCCAGAATCACTTACTGTATTAATTAAAAAATCTTTCTACACTAGTTCAGCCCTTGCAGAAGAGTCTTTTGCTCATTTTTTCTTCTTTTTTATTGGATATTTTATTTATTTACATTTCAGATGCCATCCCCTTTCCCCATTTCCCGTCCCTAGAACCCCCATCCCATCCCCCCTCCTCCTTTTTGCTTTTATACCATTCTAATTACATACAAATATTAAGGTCAGTTCTAGGTTGAGGAACTAGCAATACAATAGATGCAAATAGTCAAGGAACAAGCAAGACAATAAACATAAACAGTCAAAGAACAAGCAAGGCAATAATAAATTACTGTTTCTAAGGGCTTATCAGGGTGACCAAAATATCTGAGCCTACTTCCCTGTCCTAGCCTAAAGTCATTTTCTTGTCTGAAGCCTACTTCCTTACTCTAGCCTAAAATTTAGTCTTTTGCTCATATACATGGGAACTGAATTAATTGCACAGGTAAAGAAGAACCCAATCAAACAACAAACCCCCTAAGTAGCTGAAATTCCTTAGGTAAGACTAATACAACAAAAGTTGATTTTTGTCATTTTTTCCTACTTTGATATTTTTTTGGATGAGTAATTAGAGAAAGTGTAACAATCAGCAAAAGTACGGCTGTTTTACTAGCCAGTTTACTTGAGTAAAAATAACCCCATAGAGCTTACACTTCCACAAAGCACTGACTGCAGCCCTCTTAGACCCATTGTATAAAGCTGGGATTTTCTGGTTAAGCTATGCTTTGACCCTTAGTTTCTATGTTTCTATGCTACTTTGCCATCCTGCTTCTGTGAAGAGTCAAATTGAGTGTTAAATGTGAAGCACAAACTCAGAGTCAGTAATTCAGTAGGAACACTTGGAAATGATTTGAATGTTGTGCTTGAGCAGAGATGAATAATGCACATACACGTTCACTAGCAGTGACACAGACATCTTTTACACAGGACATCTGTTTCTTCACTTAATAGAACACTTGATTGTCATTTTCACTACATGGATGCTGTGTCAACTGTTATTGAGGGGTATTTCTTGTGTCAGCTAAAGCTGCATTTTAATCCTCAAGTCATCTCTAAACATTAGTTTTCTTAAGACACTGTGTGATAAAATATAATAGCATTTTCAAGAAGCATTTCAGTGTTTTTACTGCTTGATCCATAACTCAACTGAGTTGCAAACTCGGAATTAATAAAAAGGGAAATGCAATCAATTAGTGAAATGTTACCTGATTCGCTACACAACTAGATATACCATAGGCCACAGCAATTATCAAATTATCAAATTCCAGCTATACCACTGTGTGGAGCCAATCTACACTAAAAAGAAAGGACACTGGTATTACAATTCTTAAATTTACATATTTAAATTGGAATCATAACCTTGGGGTTTAACATAAGACTCTGAAGTCATTGAAGTCATGACAAAGGGTAAGTGATAGAAACTAGTGCGATAGTTTTCTGTTCGGAAAAGTTTTGAAGCCCAATTAAGAGTGAACTGGATCTCAGAATTGTAAGCTAAACACTATTAAAAACAAAAACATCATGGAGTTTGCAGGCACATGGATGGAATTGGAAAATATCCTGAGTGAGGTAATCCAGACTCAGAAATACAGGCATGGCATGTACTTACTGATAAGTGGACATTACCACACATAAAGTACATGATAACCATGCTATAAACCAGAGACCCAAAGAAGCTACGTATCAAGGAAGATCCAAGGAAGGATGTTTGAATCTCACTCAGAAGGGGAAATAAAATAGATATCGGGGTGGATGGAAGTGGGGAACTGGTGGGAAAAGTGGTGGGATGAGAAATGGGTTGGGGTCAGGTATGGAGAGGGTAGGGAGACAGAGAGGGCTGGGAAAAAAGAACTGAAGTTGGTGGGGCAGAGAGGCATTTCAGGGACAAGTTGAAGACCTCTGATAGGGAGGTTCCCAGGAATCTATGGTGGGTAGGGCTAGCTGAGTTTCCTACCAGTTTCCTATATAAAGACTGAAGTAGCCACCTCCTATAGCCAGGCAGGATTTCCAAAGATAGGGAGAAGATATCAATCCACCCACAAAGTTTCTTATACTCAGCACCTTGAGCAGTTTTAGGTTTCTGTGTTAATTGTCATCTATTGTAAACAGAAGCTTCTCAGGTAAGGGTCAAGAGATGACTTAATCTATGGTATAATGATAATTAATAGAAATTAACTTAACTCTGTTAATAATAATAATAATTAATAATAATAGTGCATTCTTCCCTAGGGCCTATACAGACAGGCTCTTGGCACAGATAGTGGTGCTAGATATCAGTTTCATCTTATTTCATCTTATTCCTTAAATGGAATCAGACACTGGTTGATTACTTGTACAACATTTGTGCCACTATTGTTCCCATGGGCATGTCATACCTAGCTAATAATTGTTAGAGTTCTCAGAGTTCACAAATAAGTAAGATGGATGATGATTTTTCTCCTCCCAAAGTGGGCATAGCACCTTCAGGTACTATGAAACACTTAACATGTCCCTTGTTTGTAACTGTTAAGATGAAACAAAATTGTAATAAATAGAAGTAAAAGAAAATTAAAATTCAAGTAAGTCAATCAGTTTATATAGAGAAATGAAGGAACAGTTCTTTAGAACAGGAATGATAGGTCATAGTTGTTTAAATGATATTACATAGGGGATTTAGGGTTGTAGCCAAAAGTATTAATACCTAGACTTCTCAAAACAGTGTTGGTGGATGTTCAGCTAGCTTACAGGTTCTCAATACCACATTCACAGTTTATCTAGACTAAGGAGTTGACAGTAGTCATTTCTTGGATTTCATCTCCAGTTATTATGATTTAGAAGGTTACCAAGAGATGGCAAAGTTTATGTGGTATTTCTAGTTGATTCATATATGCTGATGCTTTACTGGTATCAGGCAGCCAAAAAACTTTGTATATTTGTTGATATGTGTACTAAATGGTGGTTATGTCAGTGCAAGTGGAGGGAATATGCTTGAATTAAATTTGTATACTTAGAAAATAATGGGGAAATGAGTTTCCTTCCATTTCCTTCCATTTGATAAAATCGAAGCTACTTACAACTCTAGGATTGCAGAAAGCCTAAAAACTCTGGCATTGTATTTAAAATGAAGGAGATGAAAACAATCAGATAAAGAAATAACAGTGTCTAGTTCTAAATAAATGCTGCATACTTATATACATAAGGAGGATTAGAGTGAGCTTTCAGAGATTGAAATTGCTTAGGGAATGGTGGTAGAAGCACTCTATGAGTCCATAAACAATATGATTTTGATACTGAAAAATTGTGAAACTAGCAGGCAATTGTGTTCAGAAGAAAGAAAATATGGGTATAGTGTAGTATAATTGGTCAAGGAGATCCACAAAATTTTACAGGAGTCCAAATGTTCATTAGAAAGAAGGAATGAAATCTTGCTACCAGACTTCACACTAAATTTAGCTTTGACTTTGGCTTTACAGTACTTCACCTCTGGTGGATTTCCTTTTGTAATTAAAATATATTTTTAATTTTTGTATTCTTTGTGATTCTTTATCAAAACCAACTCTCATGCTTGGGACTGGAGAGATTCTTCTGTGCTAAAGGGCATTTGCTACTCTTTCAGGTGATTTTTTTTCAATTTCCAGCATACCCATGGCAGTTTATACTGGTCTGTAACTCCAGTCCCAGGGGATCTAATGCACCATCTTGCCTCCATGGGAACAGCGCACACATGAAATGATAACATTAAAAACCAACTCATAGACTTCTGATAAATGACATTTTAAAATGTTGTAGTTTTCTGACAACTAATGTTATGTGGATCAGATATTATATCTTCCTTTTTGTGTATTAAAAGCTAATAGATTTTGTTAAATGAATGCGAACATATATACAAAAATAGTTATAACATATTTAAATGTTAAAACTGATTATTATATCTAGAAATATTTATTCACGATATTGCTATCTCTCCAGTGAACCAGTGAGAAATTCTGAGAACTCAAAAATAGGTAAAAAGACAAGTTGAAATTAAAGAAATAGTGTTGTTAGCCAGGCGGTGGTGGCGCACGCCTTTAATCCCAGCACTTGGGAGGCAGAGGCAGGCGGATTTCTGAGTTCGAGAGTTCGAGGCTAGCCTGGTCTACAGAGTGGGTTCCAGGACAGCCAGGGATACACAGAGAAACCCTGTCTCAAAGAAAAACAAAAACAAAAACAAAAAAAAAAAACAAGAAAAAGAAATAGTGTTGTTAAATTTCTTAAAATAAGGATTTTTTTTGTATTTGCTTGTGATCAGACTGTGATATTAGTCTTTGAGAGACAATCTTCTGATATGATGTTTACTTTTTTGTACTTTGTAAACATCATCTCACATTATTTTGAAGATTCATTGGGTTTCTATTTGTCCATACACTTCAAGAAAGACTATGAAACAATAATAAAATAGAAGTTGATACCCAATAGGACAGTCATAATAAAAAAGTCAACAACAACCTTTTTAGAAGATGTGAAGAAATTGCTTATAGGGATGGAAAATGATCTATCTACTTTGGAAATGGCTTTGGCAGTGCCTCAAAATGCTAATCATAGAGTCATTCAGTAACGAATCAATTCTACTTCTAGGTATCGATATCACAGGAAAAAAATAAATAAAAACACATAGTCAATTATATATATATATTCAATTGTATAGTACAATTCTATTGCTCATTAACTGATGCACATATTAAAAAAAAATCTGATACATCCATAAAATGGAATATCATTCAGACATAAGAAAATAATGAAATGGTAGTGTTTGCTACAGTGATAAAAAATCTTGAAATGTTTATGCTAATGTTAAGAAGCCTGTCATCAAAGCCAAATATTATTCACTCACCTTCATACAAAATATCCAACAATGAAAAATCTGCACAAACAGGTGTGGATATGATTGTTTAACAGGTATAGACTATTTTGGCAATCATGAAATAATTTAAAATTGTGTGTGGTAATGGATACACAACTTTATGAATAGACCAGTGCTACTAAATTACACGTTTCCAAAGTCAAAGTTTATTGTGTGTAATTGCATCACAATGAAGTATGAAAACATTCTATGCTGTCACAGCAGTATTTCCATTGGAAGTGCTAGTCTTAATGAAGTGTAAAGGGACTATAGAAATTACCTTTTATTTTTCTTTTCTTTCCCCTTCCCCTTCCCCTCTCCCTCCGGGGGCGCGGGGGTGGGAAACGTGCGACTCAGTAGCACTGGTCT
>NW_021604562.1:5325299-5375553 GCF_004785775.1 Grammomys surdaster | reverse complement strand
CCTCCTCCTCCTCCTCCTCCTCCTCTTCTTCTTCTTCTTCTTCTTCCTACTACTAGTACTACTACTACTATTTGCCCAGAGATTGGCTAAAGAAGATTCATGTGACCTAATTTTTAGCCAATGAAATGTGAAGAGAAGGCTTCTTTAACTAAAGGAATTTAGAAATATATATACCTTAGTATTGAAGAGTCAGAAAAAGACATATATTTTATGTATCCTTTTACATTGTTTTATGAACATATCATGCCAGAAGCATTTCTATCAATGTAGATAATATGAGTGACAACATATTATGAATACTGCGGCTGGCATAGCAGGAAATAAATGTTTTCTTGAGGCATAAAAATGATTAACTCCACCTTAGAATTTCCCAATATGATAGCGTATAAGATAATAAATGTTTTTATTGTTTTAGTGTTTTCTTCAACGTGTAGTCAATCATATCCAACGTAATAAAATGTAATTTATTATATTAGATCTTAGTCCAAAATGACTCAAAATGGCTAAATAATCATGTAAAGGTTATAAAAGTCCCTTTAAAGTTATATGTCATGGTCATCAACCCTATGTAACTATAAACTTTTGCATGAAACTATTGTAAAAATAATTATTGAAACAGTATTTAAACTTCAGGGGATGAAGCATGGGATTTCCTCATCTCTGTCTCTTACCTCTCTGTCATTGGTTAGCAGGTCTCCTAGAAAGTGTATTTTCTTATGGAATCTGAGATACAAGAAATTTTAATGTGATATAGACAAAAGACAAATATCATTACCATTTATGTACTAAAAATGCTTATAATATATAATTTTACAAGTATTTATAATCATAATATTCTAGTTAAATACACAGAATGCATGTGCTTAAATCTAAATGATAAACCAATTAGATAAAATAATGTCAGCAATTTTTTTTGTCAGTGGAATCACAAAATTTTAATGAAAAAAGCAGGCTAAATTCATGTCCTCACTCCTAGGCATAAAATTGCTGATTTCACAATATACTTTAAGGTTATCTCTCTGTCTCTCTGTCTCTCTGTCTCTCTGTCTCTCTGTCTCTCTCTCTCTCTCTCTGTGTGTGTGTGTGTGTATGTAGGTGTGTTAAAGTAAAGGATTTTCTGGATGTTTGTGTTAAGACCATTTCCTGACATACATGAAACTTGTACTTTCTTTTAAGCTTGCTCTGAAAGTAGATAATGAAGAAACCAGTGGTATTTTACTACTAGCCATGGGTTAGAATTTGATGATGCTAAGGAAATTGTCCATTTCTTTCCCTCTGACATGGTAGCATGACTGGCCCTGGCCAGCAAGAAACCTTTTATTTCACTGTTTTCTCCTGAGGCAATCAGTGTGTTAAAATATAGAATCTCTGGGGATTTTATCCAATTCAACACTGATAGCTTTTGATTGCCTAGTACTTCCTGGTGCTGTGAGACTCAAAGAACGCACCTCCTCCATAAAAAAGACTCAGTAAGGATAACTTACTTGACTTCATCTATGCTGCTTCCATTTTGATTATACAATAATACATTATTATTGTGTGTGTGCATGTGAATGCCCTCATTTAGTGGTACAAATCTGTATTAATATTTTAATGTAATCTAGACTGAACCAGCCAATATATCCACCATCTTAATGTATTTAGCATTTTTTAAAGTATTAATATTTATTTTAGATAGGGCATGTACTTTTTTACATCAAAAACACTGACCCATCTCCTGGTTTCCCCCCTCACAGAGTCCCATTCCCCATACCTCCTCCACTTTTCCTCTGAGAGAGTTTGTTTGATGAAAGCATTATTCAAATGTGCATGGTTGTTACTAGCAATAATCCTAATACTATTCAATTGATCTGAAAACTAATCTAATATGTTTGGTTATAATGGCTCCATTCATTTCACCCCCTCTCACATATACACTATTCTTTCTCCAACTTCAGAACTTCAATCATTTTACATTCCGCATGTAAATTAGAATATATGGATACTTTTGTCTCTTTATGTTTTATTAATTTCCTTTAGCATAATACTCTTCAAATCTACCCATGTTATCACAAAATACAACGTTTCTTCCCTTTCAAGACTGAATACTATCATATTGGATGTACATACTTTATTTTCTTAATTCACACACGCATTGAGAGAGATGCAGGTCGACTCCATAATTTGGTTATTGTGATAATGCAGGCATTATTACAGAAGTGTTTCTTTGCTTTCTCAGCTATTAAACATGTAATGCTTGTTGACAGAATTTGAGTGCTGCACTTAAATCATGGTGGGTAAACAGCGTCAACTGGAGATGCCACCAAATGAAGCATCTGTGCACAGTTCAAATTAAAATACATAAACATATGGCAATTTTTACATGTATTTTTTGCTTTATCATTGTGGCTTCTACCATTAACAATATGCATTCCAGAATATATTTACTAGGTATTCCTTCTCAGTAACTCACTGTTATCTCATGTGCTCTGTTTTTTTACAAGAATGTTCAGCAATATGTCAAATATAAGTGCCCTTATTTCAATCTCCTGTTAAATATTTGTGTAAGATCTGATGGATGATGCCAAATCACAACTCTTCATGATTTTCTCTTCTTTTAGATTTCAAAGCATTATACCATCCTGGTTTTCATTCTATCACATGTGTGTATAAGTGGATATTTGAGTGTATTCAAGTGCATGCATGTGCAAAGCAGCAGGCAACCCAGTGAGTCATTCCTCTGGTGTTGTCTATGTGTTTTTGAGAACTAGTTCATAATTCATGAAGGAAATAGTATGGCAGGGTAGTAAGCCATAGGGATTTACCTGTTTCTTTTTCTCTGGTACTGAGATTGCAGAAGAACACCTTCATGCTTGTCTTTTTATGTGGGTTCAGGGTATTGAAATCAGGTCTTTGTGCTTGCAGAAGGACTTAACTGAATGATTTATATTCCTGATTCCTATCAATCTCCTTACCTTGGCTATAACTCTTTCATTGGCTATGTTCCCTGTACTAGTACCTTAAATAGTTTTCTTAGATTTATTTATTTATTTACCTTGGTTCCTTTATTCCTTGCATGGGCAGTTTCATTAGTTGCTATCACCTGAATTAAAGCTTGACTTTTAAAGATACTTATGACCCTCATATCTAACAGACACACACCTCCCACCCTCACATACACACACATACACACACACACACGAACATACACACACACACACACACACACAAACCCACTAAATACAAACACCCCGAAGTTATAATTATGGCTATATTAGAGGCAATATATACAGAATGGATAGATTTACTCAATTAAACAGCTACCCTGCTACATGTAAGCTCAATTTCCTTCATCAGCATCTACACTTTTGATCCCCACGACTGAAACCTCCCTAAAGACAGCTTGGGTTTCCCACTTTTAATTGTTATAGTCTATCTTTCCAAAGTCAACATCACCTGAAAACTTGAACCATCATATTGTCTATTCCATATGTCCATGTCTTACAATCCCTATGGCTATTGCTTTAATTCTGGTTACTATCAATGTTTTCTAGGGCTGTGCTAGTGAACTGGTAAATGGCACTCCTGCCTCCAATCTCTCTGGATGTTGTTACTGTTACAACTATAAACTGGAAGCTGAAGAAAAATCAATAGCAGCTGTATATGGCTGTTGGGCAAGAATTGCCACCAAAAAGTGGTTCTTTTCCCAAAGGGACTTTCTTGTCTCACATTGTCCTCTGCACACTGCCATCAGTGTCATTTGCTCGTGAGCTGTCTTTGCTAAAGGCTGTCACAACCAGGTAGTCTTCACAACATCATTCACATTGCCATAATGGCTATTTAGAAAGTATTAGTAACTAATGATCGAAAGGAATCAGCATAACTTTTTGTTAAGTTGGTTTGAAGAAGCCAAAATATCTGTATCCCTAGAGTGTTGTTAAGGATAAAGTTGTCTTTATTCTCTCAGGAAATGTAAGTTTGAAGTGACATTCTGATCTGCTTAATGTTATGCCTGATATTAACCTTTCTGATTTTTTTTTGACAAATGCATGCTGTCTATTCAGAAATACCTTTCTCCAAATAAGAGCTTTATTTCTCAAAACACAGCATTTAAATATGACATATAAAATGTGCCTTTTGTCACTTTTCTTCTCAATATTGTTTATTCTCTAATTTTTTATTTATAAGTTAGTAAATTCTGAACCACTGAAAATAATGTAATAAAATAAATCATATTATTTTGTGACATTCTTGCATAAGCATTTATTTTGGCATGTCTGTGTGCAAACACCTATTAAGTCTAAATATTTTACTACCACCTACCAATATTTATATGACTCTTAACCTATCGATACCACACTAAAACTTATAGCTGAAGAGACAAATTTTCAAGGTAATTTATAAACTGGTTTATCTATCAGCAATGAAATGAGCTTATTTTATGTGCTCTTCTCTAATAATGAGTTGATTTGGAGAGAAACAACTGAAGTCAACCAAACTGAATGTTTGCACAACAGTTCCAAATCAGTTGTTTCCAAAACTACTAGTTCCTTAGTTTCAGCCATGTGTGTATGCAATGCCTAAATTAGCCATTTGTGTAAATGTCTCATAGGCAAGCCTTATGGCAATATCCTTTGAAATGATAAAACTTTACTCTTTCCCAACTACTCCCAATATCTTCTTTATTAGAGTAGTTTTTAAAAATTCATTTATTTTTATCTAGATATGAGTGTTTTTCCTATGTATATGTTCTGAGCACTAAATGCATGTTTAGTGCTCATAGAAGTCAAAAGATCATGTCAGATCTGCTGGCATCGGAGTGACAGACAGTTGTGAGCCACCATGTGGGTGCTTGGAGCCAAACCTGGATTTTCTGTAAGAGTAGTAAGTGCTCATAATTACTGAGCCATGTGTCCAGCCCCACTATTTCCTTTAATGCTGTTTCATCACACCCAAAATGATTCAAACACTCAGATGTTTCTTATCTATTCAGTATTGTGAGAGCTTTACTCTTCTTCTTCTCAAATGTGATGTTTTCATATGAGTCTCTACACTTTCTTAAGAGCTTTCTTAAGACCCATTATCTCAACTCTGTCATGGAGTGGTTTATAAATACTATAAGCTACACTTAGTTTCCCTTTTCTGGATTTGTATAAACTTGAAATTTAAAGTACAGGAGGTTATCATTTCAAAGGGATTATTTTGTACCTGACTGAACACCAAGTCTATAACAGACACTTCATAAACGCATGTGAACTTATTTCTTTGACTTACTATTTATCTGGCTTACCAAAGACGTCTCAGAGAATGTATCTTCAGTATACTAATGACCTTCATTGTGTAAATACTAAGGAAATACACATCCTCTTTTCCTTTCTTTCTCGGTCATTCAGGCTCCACTTCCCAGCCCATAATGCCATGATCAGCAGCATTCACAAGCAGTAGATTGTTAAGAAGGGCAGTAGTGAGCAGGGCAAGAAGAGACCCTGGGAGGGAACTTTAGTGAAACAGGTTATTTAATGGGAACATGGGGAAAAAGGCTACTTAAACCTTTGGGGATGGGGAGGGGCTTTGGGGATGAAGGTACATCATTGGCTGGGGCCAGGGCACTGGGGATGCCTCATTATCATAAGGAGGAATTCTAAGCTCAGCATTATAACCTTATAAAGGGAGAGAAAGTATAACTGGGTTACCACTTCTGGTGGGCAAAGATGGGGATGCAGGGCTACTGGGACAGGTAACAATCCTACTCCTGCCTGTCTCAAGATGAGATTTCTGGTTTGGATATAGCTTGACCCTGACTTTTACTCCCTCCGGGACCACCATCCTCAACCCATCTGGAAAAACACAGAAAGAGAAGTTGGAAAAGAGCAGTAGAAAAAAGAATTAATTTTGTATATTAAACAGAAATATAAAGGAAGCTAGATTTTTTTTCAACTTTCTCTGGCTCTTGCCATAGTCACTATGCCCATGATTCATAAAGAAATCATTATATGAGACTACTGAGAAATGTAAATGAATATGTAAGATACTCTTTTACTTACAAAATGCCATCTACATAGGAAATCAAAATTTATTTTACTATGTAGCATGGAAAAAAATCATGGAAAAAAATTTAGATACCTAGATTCCAAATGCCTGAAAGATGTTGTCCTGACCTACTTTCCAAGTGCTTTTAAAAACCATAGTTCCTGCCATTGGAGAGAAAAGTAGTTTGTATAAGTAAGAACTCAAATGATTTAGTGTCAATGGCACTTGAGTTTTAGATATGTAATATAGTGTGCCTTGAAAATGCATAAGGATACCGGGCGGTAGTGGCGCACACCTATAATCCCAGCACTTGGGAGGCAGAGGCAGGCGGATTTCTGAGTTCGAGAGTTCGAGGCTACCCTGGTCTACAGAGTGAGTTCCATGACAGCAAGGGCTACACAGAGAAACCCTGTCTCAAAAAACCAAACCAAAAAAAAAAAAAAGAAAATACATAAGGATATATAATAGCACTTCCAACACAACACATCAATATCTATACCTTATTCTATAAGTTTCTTGTTAAAGAGTAATACATTAATATTTTAATACATTAATACTTTAATTCATTAATACTTTAATTACATGTATTATTTTATGTAAAAATACATTGGGAATTTTGAAAACCTAGGCTATTCTTAATTATTCATTTTAATTTTAAGGCATTGTGACCTCCTTACACAGCAACATTTAAGTTCACATAAAACACTTTAATGCCTATATTTACACTAGGGAGTGATCACATTTTTTATTATGTGAGGTATGTGTATAACATGTACATATGTGCACATGGGTGTAGATATGTGGTTATATGCATGCATGTTTGAAGAACTGAGATTGAAGTAAGATGTCTTTCTTGACTTCCTCTCCACATTTTATTTTCAAAGACAGTCTCACTAACATTGAAGTTCATGCATTTGGATAGGCTGGGCAGTGAGCTTCGGAGATTCCTCCTATCTCCATCTCCCCATTCCTTCCAAAGCTGGAGCTAGACACACGCAGCAATGGGATCTGTGTTCAAGTATTAGTGCTTGAGTAACAGGTGTTTTACCCACTAGGTCATCTTCCCAGCTCCAGAAGTATGTATTTACACATATTTGCCATATAATAAGTCTAACTATCAGGCTTATCCAAGTGATTAACATTTCTTCATAGTATCAATTCTGACCATCGTAGTTACTGTGTGTGTGTGTGTGTGTGTGTGTGTGTGTGTGTGTGTGTGTAATTATATGAATATAATGGGTTTTCTTTTGTCAGGAAATCTTTGAAAAATAAGCTGAAATACTGAGGCCCCAAGACAGTATATGAATTTCTCAGCATTATACTAATGTTAACTGTAATAAAGCCATGTTCTAGCCATCAACACACTGGAATATGTATAAAGTACTGATGATGTAAACTAAGAAGCTCATGATACACATACTACAGCATATTAAATACAGAGATCACAAAAATATATAATTTTAGGATGATAAGATTTTTCTGTTCACTGGGTAACAGGATGTTTAGATAGAAAGTTTCGTATACATTTAATATGTCTCTGAAATGACTTACCTATAATTAAAAGTAGATCAAATTGCATATTAGCTGATAATGTAAACTAAAGAATCACAACTTTCATCTTCTCCATATTGACATATTGATATCACCATGCCTATCAGCTTGAGGGCTAGAGCTTTGCAAACACCTTGGAGTGGCAATATCTGTTCTTTTTTGGAATTGATTCACAACACATTTCATTCAAAAGTTATAGCAACTTGAGGTGTCTAAACCATCATTAAAAATTCAAAAACCAACAAAAACAAAACAAAATAATACTATCCTGACCTTTAGCCCAAATCATCTTGAGTAGAAGAAATAACAAAAATCTCTGGTGAAATTGGATAGACAAAGAACATTCCAGAGTAGCTTTGAACAAACAGTCAACATTGCCTTGAAATGTAATATCCTGTCTGTTGGGCAATAACCTATATGAAATGATTTTGTGATTGCTTTCTCATTCCCAGTGGTCAAAAGCTCACATCATTTCAATTACTGTAGGAAAAGGATGCTTGCAAAATTCCACTCTGAATAAAGAGATCAATTCACTAATGGGGTAAGGAGAACCTACTTAAGTTGTCTTTCTATTGGAATTTAACAATACATTTTAGAAACAATAACATGTGTTTTTTTTAATCTTTGCAGTATAAATACTTCAAGTCTGTAATTATCCACTACTTGGAACTTAAAATGAACAATGGAAAGGGAGCCCAGCAAACACAGGATCTTTTATTGTAATGAAGAACTAAAGAGGTGGATGCTTTTGTTTTCTTTAGCGTTTGTTCTTCCATTATACTTCCTCATTAACTCCTAAACACAGTGCAAGAAGGTCTACATTTGAAGTATAAAACCTATATTTAAGGTCATATTGTTCACCATTCTACTTGTCAGATCTATATAACTAGTTTTGTAAAATGAGAATAGTAAACGTTGCTCTGTAGGTGTGATTGGCTTGCCTCTCAGATTCAATAGCATAATAAGAGGAAAAATTCAAACCAAATTTCAGCAATCTGGGACTGCAAGGAATGTACTGAGAAGTTGCTCTGCTCTTTATCCATGCTTACTACCTGAATACACCAGAGAGCAAGATTTCCAAATCCAGGCTTTGAACATTGTAATTTTCCATGTTCCACATAACATAAATAGAGAAGCCAAATAAATCTATCACAATTTGGTATCAAGGGACATATATTAATATTCTTCTACTCATTCAAATACACTTTCATTACTTCTGTTGGTGTGGTTTTTGTATGTCTTTCTAAGAAATTTTATCTGAATTGCAACATTTCCTCCGAATTTAAACATTTGCTCTTGGAAGAAAGGAGGAGGCTCTTTAGCCTCAGGAGGTAAACAAAAGTTACACATCCTGGAGAACAGAACTGGAACATTCTTGAAGGCTCAGACTCCACATTATAAAAAAGAATAAATTGAAGCTTGGAGTCACAGACTCTGAACAGCCAAACTGCAGAGAAAGAGATATTCTGACAGCAAGCTGTCTGCATGCTCTAGAGAGAAACTCCAGGGCTGCAGGTTTACAGGAGTCCACATCAGTGTAATGGTAGGCTTTTGGATAATCCAATCACTTTTTATTTACAAGGAACATCTCCTTGTAAGTAACTCCTCAGCCACTTGTTAGTAAGTCCAATAAAAAAAAACAATCAAAATATTCAAACCTACTCAAACAAAACAAACATCAAAAATCAAAAACCAAAACAAAAACAAACCCACAAAATCCCCCAGTGATTCAGAATGTACAGTTGTGCAGTTGTTGCTTTGGTCTGTTTAGAGTTCACTTTTTCAGGTGAATAAACAAGTCCATTGCATCTCTGATGGAAACATCTGTCACACAAAAGCAAGCTGTACCTGCACAACTAAATATATGGAATCTGTAGCTATAAAGAAATGTGTTTGTTGCCATCTATTTTTGTAGAATTTCTTTACTTTTTTTCTTTTTCTTTTCTTTTTTTTTCTAGATAGAAACATCTTTTAGAGTTTTAAAATCTTCTGGGTTTGCACTTGGAATGCTGTAAAGCTGTGTCTAAGCCATTTGCTTCAGCCTCAGCGGTTAGCATTGGATCCAAGGGTACGTGGATGAATTTGTTTAAAGCATTTCCTGAATGAGTATGTCACCCACACTACACTTTTGCTTTGTGTTTTATCGGTCATTACACGTACTTTCCACAGAGATTAAAAATCCAGTCATACAAGAGGATTGTTTTTACCTTCATTATTTGTACTTAGTGTTTGTTGTGGCAGCAAGCAGATGATAGTAAGTCATGTCCCTGTATTAATATCTTTTATTTGAATATGGGCTGATGTTGTGAAATATTTGTAGAAAACAGAATACGGAAAAGCCAAAGTGATTTTTCGGGAGTAATTAAGACCCCAATTAGTTGACTTTGTTTCATCTAAGATCGTTTATTCTAAGTAAGCCTAGTATAATCAGAAAAGTCCTTTCAAAGGGTGTCTAGGTCATCACTGATGTTAGATATTTGAATCACTGCAGATCCTTTTTAGTGCTTGATCTGAAGAAATACACTGCTATGTCCTTGCATTTATGAAGAAATCTATTCTGCAAGAACTGGGTGTAGACTATTCCATACTCAAACTTCAAGTGAAAATAAGTCTAGCTAACACTACAATACAGCCTTGTGAGAAGAAAAACAGTTTAAGTCACGTCCACACATTTGACTTGCAAAATTTGTGAAATAATGAATTGCTTTCATTATCAGTCATTTAGATTGTAAGAGTTCCTTACTTAGCCAGAGAAAATAAATACAACATGTGTTCAGGTCATCTTAAAAGTAAGTACTTTGAGGGGAAAGCTGCATCCTTTGCCCCTCTATCCGTGGCTAGAGCTTGGACAACTCTACCACAGGAATGCTTGCAGGCATAAATGAATTGCTTCTACTTGAGTATTCTGTATTATACTGTACCTCCTGCTGAAGCTGTTTCCTACTAAGGATGTAAAATGCAATATACTGACTTCTGATTTGTCACATATTTTTCAGCAGAGTGGCAAAAATTAGACACACATGAAAAACAGTGGGAGTTGTATACCTACTTATCAATGCAGGAAGCTGAAAAATGACCACATTCTTCCTAAAGATGGCAATAATGTAGGAAGAACAAATAATTCAGAAATCCAATTACAAAGAACTGACTAACAAACTGGCTATAGTGGCCACACATGGCTGGCATAAATCAGAGTTATTTTCCTCTTTCTTAATTTGGTTCACAGTCAGACTTTGGCTTTGCTTTTAAATGAACTGGGATATCTAGTTTATATCTGACCCTCAGATATTTTTAAACAGCTTTGGTCTTATCTCAAACGTATACATCCACAACCCATCTTAATTTGCTTACTTAAAATACAATTCTTTGAAGAACTATACTTCTATTCAAAACCATGGTCTTCCTCATTTTAGAACAAGAATATATTCCTGTGAGGGAATTAAATGAACATGAATTGTGAATAATAAGTCAGAAAGATGTCTTGTCATTTGATTCATATCTTCTGAAATGTTTTTCCTAAAGTTTCTCTAATCTAACAAAACCAACTGGTCAGGCAGACATATCAGCTGTATGTCTTTATGTTTTTCCTTATTCTAATATTTCAGCCTTGAATGGACTTTGTCCCATCTCCTAAAGGCCATGTTCTAAGTTATTTTCTAAAGCTCAAATCATTGTAACATTTTGGAAGTACTTTCTAAAACATAAACCAAAAGAAAGCCAGAAGCCCATTTGTCTCTGATTGCTGATCAGCTCATATATACTTTTATTATGTTTTCATTACACTATAGTATAGAAGTTATTTTGTGTGCTTGTTTTATGTCCCATCTTCTTTCCTGCAAACACATGGAGTATACTTTATGCACACTAACTATCCTCACATTCACTAGAGTGTCTATCATAACAGCTTTATATGGCCTTTCTTCATGCTGACTGGACTGTGTTAATCTGTTGGTTTATTGTTTTTCTTGTTTTTCAACCTGACTCCAGCTACAGTTTTCTGAGAACAGGGAATCACAATTGAGAAAGTATCTCTGTAAGACTGGCCTGGAGTCAAGACTGGGAGGTATTTTCTTAATCAATGATCTCTGTGGGAGGACAGGCAGTTGTAGTTGCTGCTAACCATGAGAAGGTGGTTCTGGGTGCATAAAAAAGGAGTAACAAGCCTTTGGGAGCAAGACTATCAGCAGAATTCAGCAATGGCCTCTGGTTCAGTCCCTGCCCTGACTTTCTTCAAATATGGCCTGCAATATGGAAATGTAAGCCAAATAAACCCTCTCCTCATGAAGTTGCTTTTGGTCATGCTGTTGTTCCATAGTAAAAGAAATCATAACTAGGATATTTTTGATATAAGAATTTCAGAAAAGAAGAATGACAAAAATAATACCTTCGTGAAAAAGATGGACTTATGTCTCTCAAACGATATACCCAGATAGATCTTTGTAGTTATGAAAGACCAAACAAATTAATTATAATATTTTTTCAATGTTGGAGTCTAGGGCAATGATTGTCGGAGGAAGTGATATGATCTAAGTGTTTGTGCCTTCCTAGACACACTGATTTAATATGCTTAAATCCTAAATCCCAGGATGGATACCAGGAAAACCAAATCTGGAAACTGAATAGACCATGAGGATTTGTTCCCCTGAATTGAATAAATTCCCTTAAAATGTGGCCCAGAGAGACTTTCATCCTTGACATTATGTGAAAAGTAGTGAGAAGGTGTTATCTGTGACACAGATGACCAGTTATGTCATGACATCAAATTTGCTAGCACCATCATCATGGATCTCCTAGCATCCAGAACTTGGAGAATACAATTTCTGTGTTGTTGTTTTTTTTTTCAATAAGCCACAGAGAATAGAGAAATTTTGTTTATAGACATCCAAGAAGGCTGACACATGGGCCTTTATACTCTTTTAGCTACCAAGTGAGTTGGTCTCATATGGAAAAAAATGCTACCTTTGTATATTTGAACTTTTATTAGCCCTAATGCTAAGTGATTAGCATTTCGTTTTAAGTATTTGACAAATTTTGCCATACCTCATAATATCCCAGATTCCATGAAGGAAATGATACTAGACATAATGCTATATTTAAAAGTCTTGTACAATATATGTGGGGAGACAATTTTAATATGAAAAATACATCAGATAACCTAAATAAAAACTGAGTAAGTGAGATGATATAAACATGTAAAATATGCCTTCCTGATTATGTACATACTGAGGGAAAATGAAGAAAATCATGCAGGAATTAGGATCCTTGTAAATCTGTCATGGGCCTTAAAGCATAGGCAGAATTTAATAAAACAAAGAGAATTCAGATAGAGGTCGCTAAGACTTTACTTCTTCTCAACGAATTCTGGGCATGCAAAGAAACTGAGAGATGATTCATCCTAAATTCCTCACCTTCTATGAGAAACAAACCCAGACATAGCAGCTGACTTACCCAAGGTCCCACTGTGGATGTGTGCAGTGCTGGCAATAAGTCTGCTTTGTTGCTATCATTTTAAGTCGTCTCCCACAACCTTGCTTAAATTACATAGAGGCTGTTGTTTGTTTTCCATTTATGTCAGGGAAGATGAGCTCAGACGCATAATTTCTCACTAGAATAAAACGCCCTGTTAAAACATCGTCTAGACCAGTTTTTTTTTTTTTTAACCAGAAACTGGAAATGTTGATGCCAGAATCATAAAACCTACACTAGGTCTACTGCATTTGAAAAAGAACAGGAAAAAAATGTCTTCTAAGGATATGAAGGCGTGGAACCAGAATAAGATATCTATTATAGACTTCCAGTTCCAGACATGTGAGTTACGTCATTATACATACAAGGAACAGGATTTCCCCTGATATTTAAGCAATCCATTTTTATGAATGAATTAGCCTTTTTTTCTCCTCCACATTATCTAATGGTTTAAAGAAGAAAACATTCTTCCCAGCACAGATTACAGTGGTTTCTTTCCATTTTGCATGCCATTCTTTGATATGTGGCACCAACTTTAATTTATGTTCAAGCAGCATCTGAGGGTACTGACATCTGGCTTGATAAACCACATAGCTATAAGCAAACTTATAAAGTAAATTATTTAAAGATCCCCATTTAATTTTCAGCATCTCTAAGGACAAGATGACAGACTGAAATGTGTCAAGCCCAAAGAATCCAGCCT
The DNA here is from genome assembly GCF_004785775.1 of Grammomys surdaster. Taxonomy (NCBI): domain Eukaryota; kingdom Metazoa; phylum Chordata; class Mammalia; order Rodentia; family Muridae; genus Grammomys; species Grammomys surdaster. The sequence goes on along the minus strand of NW_021604562.1, from coordinate 5,361,824 downwards.
AAACTCATCTCAAACATGACATTTAAAGTAATTCAATAATACTCCACATTTTACGAACAGACATGAAAACACGTTTCACCCTATCAATATAATTTGTAGTACCTCGAGTAGAATCCTGCCATGCTGTCCCACAAGAAGTATAATTTAGCATGGGAATAAATTGCACTTAGATATTCAATTATTACCTTAAATATATGACTATGTGGAAAAAATTCTCAGCATGTTAGGTACAATATAATATATTAAAGTGCATCAGGGAAGTCAAGAGATTTTTATTCCCCTCTGTTGGGTTACCATAGTTCTGTTTCTGAGATTCATTCATTAAAACATTTAAATATGTATTTGCTAAATATCTACAAGTGTGAGATGATGTTCTAGGCATTTGCTAGTGATTAAAGATAAAATATATATGGTTACCACCTCTATGGAGCTTGCTTGTTTATTTATTTATTTATTTATTTATTTATTTATTTATTTATTCATTTTAAACTCCAGAGTTTATTCCCCTCCCAGTCCACCCTCTGACTGTTCCCTATCCCATACCTTCTCTCTGCCCCCTGTCTCCACGAGGATGTCCCCACCCCCGACCCTCCATCTCACCAGACCTCTAAATTCCCTGGGGTATTGAGTCTCATCTGATCTCCTTGGATAAAATGTTCTGATTGTCCATCTAAAGCATGATAAGTTAAGTGTATAAGTTTTGTTCCTGTCCTTTTTGCTACAGATTTATTCATTTTTTTCCTTTTCTTTTGTATGAATGTTTGCAAGCATGAATGTGCACCATATGTGTACAGCCAAAAGGGGATGTCAGAACCCCTGGAGCTAGGGATACAAGTGGCTGTAAGCTACCATTTTGAATGCCTGCAACTCAACCTGGGTCCTCTGCAAGAACAAGTTCTCCTAACCACTGAACTCTCTCTCTCCAGCTCCCTTTCCCTTGCATGAATGATATGATAGTGATTCTGATAAAATATATACAGCAACTTCCCAAAGAGAAAATGCTCACATAGAAGAAAAGATGTAGCCCCCCCCCCCCAAAAAAAAGCCTTCTTTCAAAGTGACTTGATCCTTCTTACAGGAAGAAATGAACTGTAACTCAATCAACAACAAAATCAAAATTACTGGCAATGCTACAAGCAAAGCAACATGTTCAGCTTTAGGAAGGTATTAATACGGTGTTAAAGTGTATGAAGTAGAAGGAGCCATCTCAGAAGGACAAAGATAAAACAGAGAAATGAACTTTACAAAGAAATGCTCAGCCATGATCCCACATTGTGTGTGGAAAGCAAAGTAAAATTTTCACTGGCAATGTTCATTCGGTAGCTTCTTTTTCCTTTGAATTTGGAAGCGTAATGTATCTCATTTGATACTAGACACATTAACAAATAGTATTATTCTTTAAACTGACCATTCATTTATAAGTTAGCCCTGTTAGTAAGCTCTCCATAAATCACTGATACATGGAACTCTGTGTTCCCATCAGTAATGAAGGAGGCATTTTTATTCAAATTTAGCAGGCTGTTCAGCTCCCAGGATAGTGATTAAGTGAAGATCTCCTTTTTTATTCTGCAGACAAAGCACATACCTTACAATTTAGGCTCTCGGGGACAAAATCTTAATGGAGGCCAAGATTTTTACAGACTTTATGGAAATAACCTTTAAAAAAGTTTTCATTCTATGGCCCCTCTCTATGGCACTCTGATTTCTTTTTCCTCAGGTCAGAGCATTCTTGACAGGCCTCCCACTCTTTTGCTATTCTTTAATAGTACTGTGATTTCCTCACTTCTCTTCTTAATGAATATTTCATCTGTCTGAAGGAATAATCATTGCATGTTTATGAAATGACAAAATGACTTACAAAAATGTACTTAACAGAAAATCAGCCTTTCTTAGAATTACCAAAGGATCTTCTTTCAGCACCTTCTTCCACCTCTGCAAATGACTGTCAGTAGTAAAATGAGCATTAACTTCATGCACTCTTATGATTAAAACTATCATCTTGGTACAAATTAGAGCAAATGACACAATGACAGATCCTACAGGATGTTGTGGTAAGCTGAGTAAAAATATTATAGCATCAATCAAGGTGCTTTTTAACAAGGAAACTTATAGAATTAGATAAAATTAAGGACAATGGGAATTTGTGTGACTTCTATTAGCTTATTTTGAAAAGACTGAGTGATATAGTTGGTATCATTTCCATTCCAAGGAAGATCTAGTCAGCTGTATCCTTTAAAATGCATCCAGAATTCAAATACATATGCAGATATGCGAATGAATATGGGACAAAAATAGGTAGCTGTTACATTTTCATAAATCGTCATTGAATTATCTATGTTATATTGTTTTAACTGATATCTGTCAGATCCCTAGTGAAAACAAGATGCTATTTGAAGGTCATTAGTTTAACACCCATCCTACAGAAAACGGTCACTTCTGCAGTTTATATATCACATATTACAGGGTTATGCTTTCCTTTTGTTCTTATTTTACAATTTTTATCATTACTTTTCTTTCTTTTTAAAAAATGTTTAAAATATTAATATTTCTTCAAGTGATTTCAAGTTAATTATGAAAGGATGAACTATGAAACAGTCTTTGGTTCACTGAAAATGTATAAATGTATATTGTTGCATTCATCTGTCAATAAGTTTCATCTCCATCTAGCACCACCTTATTACTTAATCATCCTGTCTGTAAACTAACATATCTTTCAGGTCATGGTTTCTCTAAAGGCATTTACCCAACTCTCTAGGTTTTGTATTCAATCTTATAGTTGCTTTTCCATTGTTTTTAAATTTTCTACTTTTTTTCTGAGCTAGAGAGACAAGTACCAACTGAGCAATATTTGTATTTTCCTTGAAAGGTCATAGCTAAAGGTTATAAGAAACTAAATTCAATCTACAAGTTAGGTTCATTATGAACTTTGTGATTGGAAGTAGATGAGTCTCTAACCTATCCACAAATTACAAGTATGTGATCAATCTTTAAAAGAATAAATGGCACAGTTCATTCTATCATTTTCATTGAGGTTTTGGTAAAGAAAAGTTGTAATTATCTGCTTTATAATATTTTTGACTTTCACATTGAGAAGATTCTATGGGTTCATGGAACCACAAAATGATAAGTAAGTGGAAGCATGTGCATAGTATGTCAACATATGCATACCCATACATATATATGCAAGGAAATAGTTCATATATAATCAACTTAAAATAATAAATCCCTTTGCAGCAACATCAATTCTATTAATTTAAACATTTTGCTTAACATTTAGAAGGTCTACCCTGTTTCAAGAGAGTTTCCTTTCAATCTATCTTCAACCTTGAAGGTTTGTGAAAAATCTGTAGGTTGTGAAAAATCTGACCATTACTGAAAGAGTCCACAATAAAAAGAGCTAAAACAACATCTCCACTCTCCCCATAACAACATTAATATCCTGTTATGCCTTGAGGTTTATTTTTTTTCTAAAAGAGTAATATAAAGAAAGCTAGGTCATATGAGTGATCAAAGGGGAACTTAAAAATGAACATACGTTGAATTTACTGATCTATATTACTAAAGTTGATTGCCAGCAATGACAAATTTACTACTAGGAAAACCTTGTAAGTTAACTGTAAATGTACAGAAAGTCACTAAATTAAACCTCAATTGAACTACATTTGTGTACACACATATACACACACAGATATACACACACACACACTATTAGTCAAAAATAGAGAACAATCACTTGTTAGTAATATGTATGTATGTATGTATGTATGTATGTATGTATGTATGTATGTCTCATGTATAACAAAGAATTCAGAAAACCAGCTAAAATAACAACTCGACATAGTGATGTAGCTAGTAGAAATTTTGCTTAAATTCTGCATAAAAAGTTGATGAACAAACTGATCCACTATCCCCCTCGTACTCACCAAATCTGAAATCTCCCATCTTGCCTTTAAATAGCACCAAATGCATATAGATATAAGTTAGGTGGGAGCAGCAAAAGCTGGTACAAAATACAAGATGGTAGAACACAACCTGATCATAAATCCAGGTTATACATTTCAGCTGCCCCTTCCTTGATAGGGATAAAAATGTTTTCCTTTAAGTTCTGCCTACTAAACTTCTTCTTAGTTATATTGGATATAAGCATCATCTACTTAGTTTTCCAAGGCTTCCTTTTAAAGCTTACATCTATTAAGTGACCTATCCTGGTCAGTTCCATATAGTTAGCACATTTAAGGGTGGGGAGGTAGGAGTTGGAGGGTAGATGGGGGCACATCCTCATAGAAGCAGGAGGAGGGGAGTAGGATAGGGGATTCCTGGGTGGGGAGGGAATGGGGAAAGGAGATAACATCTGAAATGTAAATAAAATATCCAATAAAAAAGAAAAAAAAACATGATGTTCAAATTACATCCCATGGCCCTGTGCCATCACTATCCCCTGAAAACATGTTAGAAATATAAAATCTTAGCCATCATGCAGACCAAGTTAAGCATAAACTCAGATATATGTACATTGCAGAACCATTGATGATATGTTCCTCTGCCATTATACAATGGAGCATTGCACTCTTGTCCTTAACATTTTCCTTTTTTCTTCTTCTGTCTTGTGGATGATACAAGTCTAGTATGTTTAGGAAAGAATGACATGAAAAATAGGTATTATAAACAGTATGGCATTTATGTTGACACACTTAAACTATCAGCATTTTTATTTTACCAGCAGAGGGGTAGAAGAGAAGGGAAGAACAGCAAGACAGAGTTCAGGAAGGAAAGGTATGATCCTAGGCTACAAACACATTTCTGAACACTTTTAAGAAGTAGGCCAAAAACATAAGACTACTTTTCTACATTATGTTCAATTCATCATTGTTTTCTTCTCAAAAATCCATGCTAGAAAAACATACTAGGAATATAGTGTCTCCATTCTTTTCATGGCTGTAGGTATCCCCCCAAAAGTTAAAAATGATGTCTTCCCATTGAATCATAATTCTTTACCTTAAGCTCAAAAGGAGGTGATTGTGGGACAAAAGAACTGGAAGAATGTTATCAAATGATCTATAGAAGAAATGGGAAAAGGTTAAAATTCTCTCTGAAAATGAGAATGGGTTGCCAAAGACCTAGCAAACTGCTTATCTGAAGGAATGGCCTAAAGAATATCTGGGGGCTTGCAGATGATCATTGGATGTGATATCTCAGAAGTAACATGAACCATGTCTATTAGAAATTATGAGTAGATTACAACTAGACACTTGCAAGTTTTTTCAAGAACTTCACTATAATCTAATGAATTAGTGAGAATTTGATGATATGGAACAACACAGAAATCTCTTAGAGTCCAATTAGTCAGAAGTCTTAAATGAGGAGTTATTTCAGGCAGGAATCTAAACATTAGGCTAGAACAAAGAAGTAATTTCAGACAGGAATCTAAATTTTAAGCTAGAACAAACAAGTAGACTTCTGACATGAAAATAACTTTGAACTAGGACAGGAAAGTTGGCTCAGATATTTTGGTCATCCTGATAAGCCCTTAGAAACAGTTTTCACAGGAGTGTTCATGGAATTTTATATATTGTCTTGCTTGTTCTTTGACTATTTTTGTTTATTGTCTTGCTTGTTCCTTGACTATTTGCATCTATTGTATTGCTAGTTCCTCAACCTAGAACTGACTTTAATACTTACATATAATTAAAATGGTTTAAAAGTAAAAAGGAAGAGGGGGGATAGGATGGGGGTTCTAGGTAGGGGAAATGGGGAAAGAGGAAGGCATCTGAAATGTAAATAAAAAATATCCAAAAAAATCAGGAAAAAGTCTTAAATGAGTTCTTTATATATTTTGGATATTGGCCCTCTATCCCATGTGGGGTTAGTGAAGATTTTTTTCTCAATCTGTAGGTTGTTGCTTTATCCTATTGACTGTGTCCTTTGCCTTATAGAAGCTTTCCAGTTTCATGAGGTCCCATTTATCAATTCTTGATCTTAGAGCCTGAGCCATTGGAGTTCTGTTTAGGAAATTTCCCCCTGTGCCAATGAGTTTGAGGCTCTTTCCCACTTTCTCTTCTATTAGATTCAGTGTATCTGGTTTTATACTGAAGTCCTTGATCCATTTAGACTTGAGCTTCGTGCAAGGTGACAAATATGTATCTATTTTCATTTTTCTACATACAGACTGCCAGTTAGACCAGCACCTTTGATTCAAGATGCTTTCTTTTTTCCACTGTATATTTTGGTTTCTTTGACAAAGATCAAGGGTCTGTAAGTGTGGTTTTATTTCTGCATCTTCAATTCTATTCCACTGTTCAACCTCTCTGTCTCTGTACCAATACAATCCTGTTTTAAAAAGCAAACAACTCAATCAAAAAATGACGTATAGAACTAAACAAAGAATTCACAACAGAGGAATCGCAAAGGGCTGAAGAGCACTTAAAGAAATGTTCAAAGCCCTTGGTGATCAGGGAAATGCAAATTAAAATGACCCTGAGATTCCACCTTACACCAATCAGAATGGTTAAGATTAAATACTCAGGTGACAGCACATGCTGGTGAGAATATGGAGAAAGATGCCTCCATTGCTTATGGGATTGCAAACTTGTACAACCACTCTGAAAATCAATCTGGAGGTTCCTCAGAAAACAAAATAGATCAACCTGAAGATACAACTATATCATTCTTGGGCATATACCCAAAAGATGGCCCACCATGCCACAGGGGCACATGTTTCAGTATGTTCATAACAACCATATCTGTGATAGCCAGAAGCTGGAAACAACACAGATGCCCCACAATGGAAGAATAGATACATAAATTGTGGGTCATTTAAGATATGGAATACTATTCAGCTATTAAGAATGAGGACATCATGAGTTTTGCAGGCAAATGGATCAAACTAGAAAAGATAATCCTGAGTGAGGTAACTCAGACCAAAAAGGACATGCATGGTACGTACTCACTAATAAGTGGATATTAGCCAAAAAAGAACAGAATACATAGGGTACAATCCACAGAACTCAGAAAGATTAACAAGCTGAAGGGCCCAAGTGAAGATTCCTCAATCCCACTTGAGAGGAAGAGAAAGCAATCATGGGGGACAGAGGGAGGAAGGGATCTGGATGTGATAGGGGACAGGAAGGGGGAAACATGGTCAGGTATTGGGAGGGGGGAACGAGACTGAAGTCCTGAAGGCCAGCAGAAAGAATGGAAATAGGCAACCTTGGGAGGTAGGAGGTGGGGAGGGAACCATCTAGAATGTACCAGAGACATGGGAGGTAAGAGACTCTTAAATTCAAAGGAAAGAAACTTAGATGAAGTGTTCTACATTGGGTAGGGGATACTTGTAGAGTCCACCTCCAGTGGAGTGACAGGACATCAAGTGGAGGGATGGGGTTGCTGTCCCACAATCAAAAGGTCTGACTCAAAGTTGTTCCTGTCTGAAGAAATTGCAGAGACAAAAATGAAGAGCATGAGAGAAAGGAAGTCCAGTGACAGGCACAAATTGGGATCCAGCTCAAGGGGAGGCACAGGGCCCTGACACTGTTACTGATGCTGTGGTGTACTTGCAGACAGGAGCCTAGTATGGCTGCCCTCTGAGAGGCTCAACAAGGAGCTGAAAGAGTCAGATGCAGGTACTCGCATCCAACCAATGGATGGAAGCCAGGGACCTCTGTGATTGAATTGGGGAAAAGCTGGAAGAAGCTGAGGAGAGTGGGCCTATGGGAAGATTAGCAGTATCAACTGATCTGGACCCTGGATATCTCTCAGACACTGAGCCACCAACCAGGCAATATACACCAGCTGATATGAGGCCCCTGACATATATATAGCAGAGGACTGCCTGATATGGCCTTAGTAAGAGAAGATGCACCTAATCCTCAAGAGACTTGAGCCTCAGGGAGTGGGGAGGTCTGATGGGGTTGGGGTGAGGACATCCTCTTGGAGACAGGCAGTGAGAGGGGAGGTATGGGATAGTGAGTGGTGGAGGGGGGCACACATGGAGGAATATGAAGTCTGGACTGTAAAAAAGGGTTAAAGAATAAAAATAAATAAATTAACAAAAAAAGAAGTCTTAAATGGTTTTTTATAGGATAAATTTAGGATGACAGTAGGGTGAAGTTTTCGATTGTGGCACCAGGGTAAGTAAAATATGAATCCTTGCCTTTTTTAGCATCCAGAGGTTGCCCATATTTCTTGCTCCCTCCCTCTATCTTAAAGCTGCCAATACCATGTTAGGTTGTTCTCATGCTTTCTGCAGCTCCATTATGTCACCTTCTACTTTTAAGGACCTTGTAATTATGTTGATTCTATACAGATAATCCTCTGTAATTTAAGGCCATTTGATTAGCACCTTTAACTCTTAATTCTTTCCAACGTATGCCATAGCATTGTCACAAATTCTACAGATTAGAAGATGAGCTTGAGTAGGGAATTATGCCTCATAAAAGCTGTGATTCCTCAAAGATTTTTTGAATGTGGAGCTATTTGCGATCATATATATTATTGCTTTACCAAACAGGAATTTGATATATGAATCCTTTTCACTTGGAAGAATAATGTCAAAAAGAAATGCATCTATATAACGCATAGTAACAACACTGATTACTTGGTATATAAATGCATGTATTTCAGCCCTCAACTACATACCATGTGGTTCTGACGGTAGGACCTGCCCCTTGCTGATTCTTATTTCAGTATAACTTAGGACCATGCCCCATTGTGAAAACTTAATGGCTATCACTGTAATAAATATAGTACATGAAAGTTCATTTGGGAAAGAATTATTGTATACTTGTATTTGTTACTTAGTTCACAGCTATACATATTTCAAAAACATGAGTCTAATTCTAAATAGGGAAAATGAACTTAAACTACTTAAAATCTGTTTAAAGAAGATGTCAGAGGCATTATAAAATTATTTTTAAACTGAATCATTCATCAGTGGAATATGGAACAAAAGAAAGCAAACTACTCCCTTATACCACATGAATTTTTACTTCTATTTCATTTCAAATCAATAAGACTAAAGTCACTTCTAAAACATTACGATTCATGAACTTCATTTACTGCTGCTTTTTTTTGGTTTGATCAAAATAGCTATCTATATTTAGCATTTGAATTGTTGGTATTTTATTGCATTCCCATATCTCATTATTATGCATTAAATACTATTATTTATAGCCACTACTTAATCTGATGTGTGATGGAAAATTACTGAAGGCTTGGCACTTCAGGAATAGACATTTTATTGGGATGAAGGAAAGACTAGGAAGAGTCAATGGTCCTTCAGCTGCCCCTCAGATCATTAACTCCAAGTGGTTATTTGCTCCCAGGCACTGTTCTGCCCAGGATATTATTGCTGTGATATGTAGATGAAGGAGAATATATATTGAATGCTTTAATATGAACACAAGCTCATGAAAGGTGCCAGATTGAAAGCATTGGAGTTTGAAGTCATCGGGTTATGCACTTGGCTGCTTTCAAGGTACAGAGAGATGCTTGACCTTGAATGACCACCTAACCAAAAGGGAAGAAACATAGAGCTTGCTAAACTTTAAGAGACACAGAGAGAATCAGCATGGAAATATCCCACCACTAATTTTTTTACCAAGAAAAACCAAACTTTTGAAACTACAAGTTAAACTTAGACTTTAGTCTAATTAGTATAATACCGGTACAAGTATTGCTATGGGGTGAGGTAAGTGGGTGCTAGTTGTTTAAGAACACACAGCTGCTTTGTTTCAAAGAGAAACAAGTATTTTATTACCAATTTATTTGAACCACTTAACAGAAAATCTTTGGACAGCTGATTTATGTGTATATTTTCTAATTTAATAACCAATCTTGACTCATACACATACCTGAGAAGAATCCTGATTTGTGAGTGTATGTGTGTGTGTGTGTGTGTGTGTGTGTGTTAGGGGAGTGTATTTGTGGGTGATTGTGCTTGTATGTGTCTGTGCTTGTGGAAACCAGAGGTCAAGGTTAGCTGTCTTCCTGCCTTAGTGACTATTTTTTATTGCTGTGACAAAACACTATAACCACAGCAACTTATAAAACAAAGCATTTATTGTAAAGGCTCGTGGTTTTTGAGGGTGAGTACTTGAGTCCTTGGTTAGCAAGGCAGGGAGCATGGCAGCAGGCAGGCAGACCAATATGAGTCAGAGAAAGAGAGAACTAGCTGAGAATAGACTGATCTTCTGAAACTTCAAAACCCACTCCTGGTGACATTTCTCCTCCCACAAGGCTTTACCTCCTAATTGTTCACAAACAGTTCTATTAACTAAGAATCAAACATTCAAATATATGACCCTACGGAGACCAATGTTCATTTGAACCACCACACTTCCCCAATTACTTTCAACTGTACTTTTTCAGACAGGGTTATTCACTGAACCTGTATAGGACTTACTCATTCACTGAGAATCTATGTGTCAGCCCCAGGTGTGTTCCAAAGTAATAAAATGTACCTTGCTTTTGAAAAGTGGGTTTAGAAGTTCAACCCCAGAGCCTCATGATTAAGCTACAAGAAACTTACCAAGGTATCCGTCTCTCTAGCACCAACAACTACCTCTAAATTTTGAACTATAGGATTTTTGAACAGGGAGAAAATTACAATTATTAATCACAATATTTTAGCATAGAGGAGAAAACTAAGGAGAAATAACATAAGTAGAAATGTATTGTTAACTTAAGACTAGGAGTAGAGTTCAGGTTTTCTATCATGGCATGCTTTCTTGCTAAAGAAGGAAACCTAGATGCTCTCTGGAATATCTAGTCAGTGTCAATAAGTTTTTTGTAAGTGTGCATTTTTCAAGTATGTCAGGGATGTTTCCCCTTAATTATATTCTATTAATTTACATTAGCTATAAAGCTTTCTTAGTATGAAAGATATATTAATTGAAAGATATATTAATTTCATTTTAGAACACACAGACATCTTCCAAATGACATAACATGAAAATCTTGAATTCTTCTCTAAGGACATTTTCTTTTAATTTCATAATTTGATTATCTGATCATATTTTTTGTTATATAATTATCTAAACTTTGTCATATTATTCTCCTAAAGATGGTACATCTAGATGAATGGTAAATGGAGTTATGTTTAATATGGCCACAATTGGCGAATATAATTTAAGTTCACATCGTAGAATAATTATAACTAGTTGAACTCTAATTAATGATATATTTAATACAATATTTTTATATTTAGTATATTTTTCAAAGTGCATTACAAATTCTAAGGTTTGGGGATTTCTGTTTTTTTCCTATACTTCTATATTTATTTAGTTTTAAAGGTACTAAGTGATGTCAAAGACTTACCAACTTACTTCAAATTCAGATCATCCTTTCATTGTTTCCACTTGGAATGAGAATTAATATTTGATTAATGGTATATAGCATGATCACAGATAGGGACCAAAGTTTAAAAAGTATAACACTATCTCTTCCCAAGTTACAAAGAACTGAATAATGACTAATGTTTTAATAAAATTAGGAACTGTAAGGTATGTTACAAATCTTGCCACATTTTCTTATATATTCTACCAAAGGACTGATGCTAAAAGCACTTAATCGATACTCTAATTGAATTATAGCTATATTATTTATTAGAAGTAAGGGTATAATTATTTTTGATGTTTGCTTAGTGAATGTTCATTGGACAGACATGTAGTTGGATAGATGGGTAGATGAAAAGAAGAAAATGAAAGGTCAAGCAAATTAATGCAATAGCTTAGTCAATATTCAAAAATTCTAATTTAAATAATTTACATGCTACCTTTTAAAGAATCATGACATGCATTTTAGGAGGCAAATTTTGTTCTGAATCTTCCAAATAGAAATATTTGTTCCATTGATAAGGAAAAGTGTCATATTTATTATAGCCCTTGAGAACTATTAAATAATTTTGCAAATTTCCTTATTGGCAACTGCTATTCCCATTCACTCTATAGAGGATCCCACTAGATATGGAAACTCCTAGGGTTAGTTACTATGTTTTGCAAATACTCTCTCATAATAATGGAGTATATAAACTTTTATATATAAAGTGGATAAATAGATTCTAAAAAATTAAACTATGCATTTCAGCTAAAGTAAACTCAACAATACATACAACTATATCAAAAAATTCAGCATAGATTGAACATACCTTGTTAGATCCAGAAGAGAAGTTAAGCAGAATAAAAGTCACTCTGGTAATTCCTGTAAAAAAAATTAGACTAAATTATCTTTCATATAGATGTACAAACAGGTCCAATGGTGTACTTCCATGAGGAAAAGGGTTACATACACACACACACACACACACACACACACACACATAATACGACTATATATACACTCTAACTTATTTTGTAATTCACAAGGGAAGTGCTTTTCTTGTTTAAAGGTCTGCTTCAAACTTCCATTATATTAACTACACTGCCAATAGAAGTGGTTTTGTCTTAATGTTTTTCTGTGCATGGTATGGAACTTTTTTTCTTAGGCATGTACCCAAGTACACTACCATTTCGTCACATTCTAGGCTGAAGACTGTTTGAATTGCAAAGTATATACCTATAATAATACGGAATTTATGTCTACTCTCCATACAACCTCATTTAATTTACACTCAACATTTTATGATGATATCACAATGTCATTAACAACATGAAATTTATACTAACCACAGTTGCTTTATGTATAATAGTTACTTGTACTTACTGAAAGCCTTCATATACAGACTTCATCTATTTCTCCAAATAATTATTTAAGTTTGGAAAACTAGGGTTCAGAGAGCTTCATTAGCTAGCATTACTACATACACACACACACACACACACACACACACACACACACATATATATACATATACATATACATATACATATACATACATATATATTATACACATACACATATATATGGTACATGGCAGAGCCAGCATCAGGATATATGTTTTTTCCTTTTTGCTTCATTCTTTGATTCAATGACTCACATGATATGTTTATACAGCACTTATAAAAATGAAGGTAAAATATTTTTAACGCACATCACGCTTAGCACTTGGACAAAAGGTCTACTATCATAAAAGGAGCCACACTAATACACTCTACTTGAAAGATACATATTTTGCTGTAACATAATATATTCAATATGTAATCTAATGATAGTTAACATATGAACTTTACAATCCCCCATAAGCAATGTATATGGATACATTTTTGGAAAGCAACTTGTCAGTAAATGTTGATCCTTAAAGATATGCAGTTTATTTGATTTTATTATTTTTTTATTATTATTTTTTCTACATATTATATTATATTTATGTATAGAAAACTTAGCAATGGACATTTAACCCAGCTTAATGGTGAGTTCTTTAGCCTTTACCTTTTCCAGCTTGGCAATGGGAGCCGAAAACTGAGGATCCAAGACGTTGTCTCCCTAGTGGCAGTGGATCTCGTTGTACCTGTCATTATAATTGGTCCTAATAGCTTCCACCAGCTTAGCCAGAACATCCTGTCTCCTTAGTTAACCTACATGAAGGCAACAGTGGTGCATGTCTTCCTGTGGTCCAGGTGCCCCCAGCCTGGCCTTTCCCTTGATGGTGCAAAAGAACACCCCCATCTTTAGACACAGGGCAGGCAGGAAAACCACCAGCTAAATGGGGCCTACAAAATGGGCAATCACCACCAGACTGTATTGACTCTTGCTCAGAGGACAGGTGGTCTCTTAAATGGGATGTCCCCTTTGCCAGCAGCTTTCTTCTCAGCACGGGCCAGTAGCCTTTGCTTCTTCTCCTGCTTTGTCTCTGGCCTGTACTTGTGGGCAAGCTTAAGCAGCTGAGTGGCTGTTTGCCTGTCCAGGGCCTGAGTGAACTGGTTAATGGCAGGAGGTACTTTGAGCCACTTTATAGAGGGAGGGCTCTTTGCCACTGCAACCTGATGTAGCAGGACCATTTGACAAAGTGTGTTAGATCTCTTTTGGGCTACTTTTTACTGCTTTCTCTCTCTCTCTCTCTCTCTTTCTCTATCTCTATATATATATATATATATATATATATATATATATATATATATACAGAATTTTTAGCAAAATGTTGGTAAACAAAACGTATGTAATAAAGTAATTTAAACTGCAATCAGTATAGAAAACTATATTTAAAATACATGATTCTCTTTTGTGTATATTTACATTATCTACCATTTCGGCAATGAATGTATAATTTTGTATTAATAGATGTATTTTAATTCCTTAAGAATTCCAGTGTAGAAAAGGTGGTATTGTAAATCAAAGCAGAAGAAAAAGAAAATGTCAATGTTAAACTTTAACATTTTGATATTTTGTGATTGACATTTAATTAATCCTGTGGCACCAATTTATCAATCAACTAATTCCTAAATCTACTTCTTTTATATTTGGAAATTCTCAAAAGTGAGAATACATCTTTCGAAAATGCTATGACTATATAAATATAAAAGACAATATTTAAATATATTTTTTAAAGAATGTAGGCCAATAACATCATTGTCACCTTCGGGAAAAAAATCACTAAGATGACCTTGTAGTGATAATAGAGTGTGATATTATTACTAATGATTTCCTTGCCCCATGTACTATGTATAAATCAGTCATAGTAAACTGAAGTAGTGCGCTTGATTAGCTGCAATCTACTTGCTCTATGTGCATTTTTATCACTGCTAATGCTGCTCAAGAAAGGCATAGTTCTGCTCAAGTGTTGACATGGTTCCATAATAGTGCTAAGTTAGAATCTTTCAAGGGAAGATACTTCAGTATGTACTGACATCTAGACTACAAAATTATTCCTGTCTCTTCTGCTGCACACACCAGAGTAAGTCTGTAGAAATTGGCTTCATACCCATAAGGCTGATTCTGCAAGGAAGCTAGCAAAAAAAAAAAAAGTACTTGAAAAAATAAACTGTCCTATATGTAGCATTTTGGCTTGGTGAGGTACACAGAGAAATGAGAAGAAAACTGGCTTTAAAAAGATATAGCTCTTCTCTGCTCACTTCAGAATTGCTTTCCTGCTTCAGCATTTAGAAGCGAATCGCCCCATTTAAGATTATAGAAGGCCAGTGTATAGGTTGATCTATGTCAGATACCCCAGGTTACATGCCATTGCTTACGAGTTGCCAACATGTTCTACTTCCCTTCCTTTTTTACAAATCTCTATCTCACCCAAGAGTTCATTTCCAAAAGGAAGAAGCTGTTCAATGACTTTATGTGTGCCTACCACCTTTTAATAAAAAGAAGTTAGAATATTTGAGAGTATTGGCACTGGGATGAGGCAAATAATGTATACCAGATGCAAAATAGCAGAAGCTATAAACATTAGAAAGACAGACTACAAAACTGTGTTATGATTTAGAAATGGACTACATCTTGACAGCCAAGTCATAAATCCAAATCTAGATAGCTCATTTCTTAATGACCATCTAATCCAGACTTCAGATTCTATGACCTCTTGTTTGATCCTATGAATAGAATATTCTACTGTCTTCACAAAGAAGGTGCTTAGTATCTCTAAATAATTGCCATCCATGAGTGGAAAGGTAATTAGTGAATTGAAGGTAAACAGATGAGACTTCAAAAATCTGATTCAAATGTTAATATAAAATATGAATATATGGATGTACACATATAAAATATACATGCTTCTATATAGAGTTGCTATCTTCAATGAATTTCAAAAGAATAACTTTCATTAATTTAAGAAAAGTGTCATTTTATTATTCAATTTCTTAATAAATTTTAGCTGTAGGTGCTATATTAACACGGTTTCTATTTACAAGGTCCTTAGGTAGCACATAAGTCACTAGACTTTATTTTACTAATGACTATACCTTTCCACGTTGCTTCCCATGCTTTGAAAACTCAGATGCGATTTTTCTAATGGAACCTTTACTCAAGGACCTTGTAGAAAATAATTGTGTTAATAACAGAGACAGTTTCCCCATTACAATGATCTGTGCTCCTCGACAATTAATGCCTCTCCACTACAGATTGTCACCTTTTTTCCTCAGGGCCTAAAGAACTTTTAGGTTTACATTATTGGATGCAGCTTCTTTTCTTTCTGGCAATGTGGGCATTTCTAATGATGAGACCTGCCAAAAGTTGTCAATGCTATTTTTCTTCTTTTCCATTAGAGGTGACTGGGGCTGACTTGCCAAGTAATCTGTAGTCTAACTTCACTTAATTGTTATTACTACACGACATGAAGAAATATAGTGAGTAATCACTTCTGTTTTACATGAAGCAAATTGCTAGTGCTTTTCACAGCAATATGAAGAAGCCTTAACTTGCCTAATCTTCCCCTAACATCCTGTTCAAATACTGACAGGATAAACTCAGCTCTCTCTGGTTCTCTAGTAAATGAAAACTAAATTGCATTAGTGGCTTTCAATTATTCCACTTGCCTGTGGACCTCTTCAAACAAAACATCCAGAGAACATTTCTACCTGATTTGTTTACCTCTACCTCAGTGATTCTCAACTCCATTTAGGGGGTCACATATCAGATATCCTGAATATCAGACATTTACACAATGATTCATAACAATAGCAAAAATACAGCTGTAAAGTAGAAACAAAATAATTTTATAGTTAGGAGTCACCACAACATGAGGAACTGTACTAAGAGTCACAACATTAGGAAGGCTGAGAATCACTGCTATAGCTACACCTTTCAAGGAGAAAGGTTTATTCTAATGTACCATGCAAACCTTACTTCAATGCACCAGTAATTATTTTGGGCATTGTATTTCTTCTTTCTCTTATACATATACTCTGATAATGAATGTTATATAATCTATTATAGAACACCTAAAAGCACAGGAAAGGGAAAATTAAAAGCTGCCTCCTATCTACTTCCTCCCAAAACAGATCTTTCTGTTTTTTTAAAATAATTTTGGGCATCCATTTCCAATCTTTTTCCTTACATGTATATGGGGTGCATACAATCACTTATCCAACTTTTTCTTTACTTGGCATTATAATACAAACATTTTCCTTCTACATAAAATATTTGTAAACATCATCTTTAGTACACATAAAATATTGCATTTTCCCAACATATCATAAATCATTTAGCAATTCCCTTATTGAACATGTATTCTACCCTTACAAAAAAATTTTCTGTGATAAAAACCTTGTAAATAAATTTTCTTTTATATTAGAACATATTCTCTGAAGTAAAGTTACTGGAATAAATGATAACAGTATTGTTTCTAGGGTACTAGGAGTAGAACATAGGGTCTACATATGCTAGACAAATGCTCCATCAATAATCAACCACCATAACCGTTGTATGCAAAGTTCCTTATGATTTTGCAGAAAACTGCCAAATCTTTACCAATTAGTGTTCCATCAGGTCTCTATTGTCTCTTACTAAACTGATATTTTTTAAGCACTTCCTACATGTAGGGCACTATTCTATTTTATATGGTAAATAAAAAGGCAAGTAGCTTATGGTCTCATAGAGGCCTTATGCTAGAGGAGTTGATAAAGTATAAGCAAACAAAAACACAGTAAGATACCAAGTAATTCTAAGTAATAAGAAAAAAATAGAGGCAGAAAATGAGAGAGGAAAATAAAGAAGTACAACATAAATCAATGCAAAGGAGAGAAGACACAGTTATTACAAAAGTTACAAAAGGAAAATAGTTTAAACATATGAATAAAATGAGAAATTCAACCAGTAGGAATCTGGAAAAATTATTTCATACAAATAGAGGAAAATGAATGCCTAAAGTTCCTGGTGACAAAATGTTCATGGCATATTTCACAAACAAAGCAGAAGGCAAAATGTATAAAAGGTTTTGAGCAAGTTTGGATAGGAAATACAGTATATAGTCTGATAGCAAAATAATACAGACTCTTGTAGGCCTTGATATGTTTTCTTAAATATTTAAATTGTAGTTTATATGTGGTATGTTTGGTTGTTCTCTAACAGGTAGAGAAGAGATAATGAAAGCCCAGATCTTAATGATATTTAAAAATCATTCTGGCCGCGGTATAGAAAACAATAGAGGGGCAACAATCAATGGAAGAATCTTTGTGAATACTATTACCTAGTCCTAATTAAAAACGATGGCTTGGTTGAGGGTGTTAATGATTATCAGGGAGGAAATGACTCATATAAAAACTAGAATTTGCAGTTAGAATCAACTGAGCTAGCCATTTGTTAATTGGTTTGATTATAGATTTTATCTACCAGGAGTGACTCTTAAGAATTGGGTCTTGCACAATTATACTATTTTATTAATAAATTTCTCACATATATATTTTCTGTATTGTTTCTATGTTGTAAGTATACACTTATGTCTATACATACCATTGATGGTATGATATACAGAGGATCATTAGAAGTTATTCACTTTTCACAACTGAAATGTCATACATATTTAATAGAATTTCTTTTGATTACTGAAATTTGACTTTTAAAAAGAACACTAATTTGCATTTGTGTTTTCTCTCATGCATTATATTTTTCATGCCCTTTTCCTAATGGCATGTACAAGGTCCTGTGTACTTAGATTTTACTTCATTATTTTGTTTTCCTCTTGACTTATATCGTAACTTCCCATGGAATACTTCCTCTTATACCTCTAACATCCTTAGTGCAATTTTTTTAAAACTGTAGTACTTACTTCCCTTCCTATTTTTCTACAGTCTGAAGGAGATCCTAATTACGCACTCTTGTAAATTTGACAACTGTGTTTGCTGATGGTACCCAAATATCTACCTTCAGAATTGATAATCAGTTCGGCAATTTAAATTATCTAAAATCTAACTCTGTCTGGATGTCTTTGTGCTATTGCACATTAAATAAGTTCAAATCTCACTCCATTGTCCACTCAATTTTTTTCTTTTGTGGTCCTTATATTGCATAATGAGTCTTACCGTGGCTTCCATATATTTGTCTTCTTTTCATTGTCACTGTCACAGTTTGGTCCACACCCTGAGAAACTTTTACAATTGCAGTATAGTCTCTTCACATATTTCACTCTTAATCCAGTTTAAGCTATCCCCCATACAGAAATTACCTTTTAAAAAGAAACCCACTCCTAGGAAGAAACGACTTACTGTTTTAATCAGATTAGTTTGTGGGCATGTCTATGTGGCATTTTCATGATTTCTAATTGATATAGGAAGGCCCAGCCCACAATGGGTGACACCTAGCTTGGGTTGTATGAAAAGGCTAAATAAGCATATTCCAGGGTGCAACACAGTAAAAAACCTTCCTCTATGGCTTTTGATTCTGTTCCTATCTCCTGGTGCTTGCCTCCAGCTATTGCCCTGACTTCTCTCAGTGATTAATATAATCTGTAAGTTAAAATAGAACCTTTCCTTCCTGATTTGCTTTTGGTCATTGTATTCATCATGATAAGAGAGTAAATGTAGGATAATTGGTCACTCCTATATCATCTTAAAACCTACTACCAATTCAACAATATAGATAATTTCTGGTTTTAAATGTAGCAACTTTCCTGATTATTTTTTAAACAAGCATCAGGAAAATTACCATTTTCTATATTTCTCTATACAGGTAAATTCACTCATCCAGTATATAAGTACTAAACATTCTATACCAGAATATGCTGAAATGCCGAATGAGAAATTATGTTTGATCCTGTTCTTCAGACCTAGATAGAAAGTACTTTTATCCTGAATAGGTATGCTCTGTAGCTAGTTTGGCCTGTGCACTTTCACAGTCCTAATGCCATGCAGGATGTGAGTCTTTCTATTCTTTATCAGTGGTTCTCAACCTGTGGGTTGTTACACCTTTCTGAGTCATATATCAGATATCCTGTATATCAGATACGCACATTACAAATCATAACAGTAGCAAAATTACAGATGTGAATTAGCAATGAAATAATTTTATGGTTGGGGTCATCATAACATGAGGAATGTATTAAAGTGTTCCAGCAATAGGGGGATTGAGAAGCACTGCTCTAACTAAAATACCCAGGGGTCCTCAATAAGAATTAACTTAAGGATACAGGAAAAATGGCTTAGCTGCTATCAACATAATTGCTCCTCTAGAAGATCCAATTTCAGTCATTAGCGTCCATATCAGGTAGCTCAAAAATACTTGTAACAGTTCTAGAGTATCTGACATTCTTTGGGGGCCTCCATGGGACCCTGCATACATATTTCACACAGCACACACACACACACACACACACACACAGAGAGAGAGAGAGAGAGAGAGAGAGAGAGAGAGACTTATAAATTTAAAAATCTATAAAAGAATTAATTTAAGCAATCTATCCTTTATCAAGCTTTATCATGTTTGAGTTTCCAAAATATTCTGGTTATTGCTCTTATAGAATTCTTTACATATCATATTAGGCCTATGTGTTTGTCTTCAAGAATAGGTAAGTCTTTTGAATCAATTTGTATAGTGAGCTAAATAGAGGCATTTGTAAAAGTTTGTCAAGTGTATTAAAAAATTATCAGATGAAACGCTTTATCCACGAAGAGTATTCTTTGATATGACAAAATGTATGTAAAACTGAAGCTTTTCTTAAAAGAAGAGGTCACTGCATGACACCTAAAGATCCTCTAGAGGAAATACATGGAAGTATAAAACCTATTATTCCTAAGTTATGTGTAAATATTGATTATATTGCTCTGCACCTTTAGCAGACAAATCCCACCAAGTGTTTTACTGAATGTGTACTATCACATTTTATACTTTTGCTTAACTATGTTGTATTTTATATTAAAAACATACATTGTGGAAATACCCCTTGTTGTGATAAGTTAGCTATTAAAATACTTCCCTTGTAAGGGATTTTAATTGTTTATATTTACGTTATCTCACTTTCACAAGTTGTTAAATCTCACATAGGGGAATAAGACAAAATAATAATAATTAAAAAGTAGCATGTTTGTGTTACTATTTCCTGGATTCCAATTCAAGTTTAAATGGTGTCACACCTAAATGATGAGATTTTATTATACCAAATATTAGAAATTCAAAAATATGTAATATTTTGAAGTATACTCAAAGTAAGCCTTCAATAAAGAATATAAGTCCAGGGCTGACAAGATGTCTCAGGGGCACATGTCATCCTGCCCAATGGCCTGTGTTCAATTTTCAATACCCACATGGTATAAGTAGGATAGAATTCTTAGTTCTTTACTTTGTCTTCTGACCTTCACAAATGGCATGTGTATGTATGTATGTGCACACACATAAGTATAAAGAAATGTAAAACAAAACGTATTTGAATCCAGAGAATCTGTATGTTGTTACAGCTCCTACTCAACTGCATAGCCCTCTTTCTTAAGGGTAACTAGATCCCATTAGTAAAATTAAAACTATCTTCTCAAAATAATTTTCTTCGTTTGACTTGTCTAGCAATTCTACCAAAATTGTCCTATGTTGCTTAAACTTTACAGATGTAGTAGAGGCTCAGTCAAAGAAGCATATTCCTTTAAAGTATATAGTAAACCACAGAGGAGATTGTTATGTGTCTGTATACAATGCTTGTGAAATTGATATAAAATATACATATACTTTTAATAAATATTCCCCAGAGAAAGCAATCTCATGAACACACACACACACACACACACACACACACACACACACACATTTATATTTTGGGGCTACTTAATAGAGCAGGAGATCACACATCAATATCTCTCAAATGTTTGCAATTACGCAAAGCAGCTTTAGAAAAGGAAATCATTAGCAGTAAAAGTAAGGGACATAATGCACAGACTATAAACTGAAAATGTTGATCAGAAATATTTTGTTGATCGCAACTAAGTTAGCTAGGAATAGAGCCAAAATTTCAGGTTTAGAATGCTTCCAGCCACTGTGCAGTTGTAGTGTATTTATACACCTCTATATTTAAACACAGGTGGTAATTAGCAAGATTGAGACACCTTTAATAAGGCATCATCATGGGTGCAAAGGATGTGTAGCATAAGATGAGTTCATTATCAATAACTTTCCTGAATTAATCATCTCTTAGGACATTTAATTTTAAACGTACCTGAAAAAATCTGGATTATTGAGATGCGCCATCTGCAGTATTTTTTTCTATTTTAACTGAACAATGGAAGAATTTTCTTTAAATATCTACATGCAGCTGGGATTCAGGAGTGGTGATATCTAATTAAAAAATTGTCCATTTAATCTGGCACCTTCTCTTTGACAGGTGTCTAAACCAGATAGAAACATTAGAGGTAATAGATGTGCTTAGAATCCACCAATTAGGCAAAACCATGCAACTGGGAAATTTTTCCTTTAACCTTAGCTAGTAATAAGATTTTTCCCTGAAGTATGCAAATGGAGAGTCGTTTACTTTTATTTTGGCCAATATACAAGCCCTCATTCATATAGGCAGCTAAGAACCCTAAACTAATTTCCAAAAAAAGTGAAAATGAAGTTTCTTTAATATAGCCATATTTGAATTCTACTGAGAGTGACCCTATCTGCATCAGCATGCTCAATATTGATAATATATTTCATCTAAATAGGAAAACAATTGAATAGTAAGTATATTATACTTTGAAAAGAGAAATGAGGGCTATCATTCCTTCAAACCTGAGCATTTGGCTATACAATGAAACGTGATTTATCAGATAGTTTTAGCCAAACAGATAATATACTGATTATTTCATTATTCCACTAAACTGTCAAGTATTTGCATAAAGTTTAAAAGAAATCAACGTGATAGGGATGATTCAAGTATTAGGTGCTCTGCATGTGCAGCAGTGATGAGTGACCTAGTTTTTCGTTTTGTAATTATATAGCAATAGCTCAAATAAGCAAACACCTACAAAACAGCTAATAAAATATATTCATTTCAAAATGCAGCTCCAGGAAACTAATATCCCCAATATTCCCTATAATACAAAACTGTAAACAACTGCTTTTTTTCTAAAATTTTAAATAAATATCCTATTCTATCATTCATAATTCTGTCTAGGATATCTTTCAAATATCTTTATTTAAAGCATAAAAGATCTTATAATCTTTATATGAAAAACAAATATGTTTTTTTTTTCGTTACAAAAATCCTCACTAAGGAATTGTTCTTTTCTTAGCCATAATATAAAAAAAAATGTTTGATACAATAATTCACAAGAAAACCCATTAGATTCTCAGAACCTATAGCTGGCATTGCAAAAGACAGCATGAGTTTCAGTTCAGCTCATATTAGAGACTGTGATTCTAAAATTCAATTTCATAAGTTGTAATCAGCCACAAAAATATTAGAGCAAAATATGAGAAACATTAAAAGGCAATTTCCTCATTGTTGACTACTTATCAAATGACAACTTATTTGATTAAAATTAAAACAATCAGCATGCTATGTAGTGATGAGCAAAATAACTCTTTTACAAATCCCAGATAAATGCATTCAAATACATTTGGTCTCTAATAAAAAAAAATGGGACATAGATATTTTAACAGAATTGCTTTTCTATTTAAAAAGGGAAAATAACCAATAGTACTGGAAAATTCAAGTACCACTTGTATTTAGTTTTACTGTGATCACTAAGTAGGGTTCTTCAAAGTCTATAGACTCATAATTTGAAAGAATATATTTTTCAGTGTAATAGTTATTACAAAACTATTTTACAGCTGTGAATGCTCTATTAGAACAAAAATGCATTGTAGACTACATAAATACCAACAAGAATGTACAAATCAAACCTCTATTTCTGTGACTACTTTAAAAGAACTGCTTGAATAGAAACAGAAGTGGTTAACAAGTAAAATCCTAAGAAAAATTGAAGAAGCTTTGTTCTGCTTAAGAATTTATTTCTGACAAATTCATCGTTCAAACCTTTTCAGTTACATTCAGTGACCAACAGGCTGACATGAAATTAAAAAGGAGGTTCCTGTCCTGAATGAGTGACTCTCAGCTGTCTGTCCCATCTAGTTTCCATGATAGTAGAAGGACTGTTGGGAAATGAAATATAGAAAATCATAAGCTAGCATATCAAACCCATTAAGTTAATTTATAAACTGATAAATCATGGGGTTGGGGGGAGGTGATGTTAAAGAAGTGCAGATTGAAGCTAAGTTGTTGCAATTTCTCTGTTCTAGAAAAGACCAGTCAGTACACCTTTGGCTTTGTATTTGGCTTTGTATTAGTTGGGGGATGCCAGTAGCATCTCATATAATTCATAAAAGGCTCTAGGATGACGTTTTGTGTATTATGCATCTTACAGAAATTCAAAGGTGTTAAAGATAATTGATTGAAAAGATTTTTTTTTTTTTTTTAGTTTTGCATGTTTTCTTTTCCTGCAAAGATATCAGTGGTCATCATCTTGTGAAATGATGTCAAGGCACTCACACCCTGAGGGAAACATTTTCTTGATCAACCAGAGGTTAGTCTGAATTGTCCCAAACAGTTGGCTGTTGCATGCATACATTTGAGTCTTACCTAGGTATAACCATAGAGACTCAGATACAATCATAAATATCCAGAAAGCATATTAATCATGTTACAGATCTCCGAGAAACACAAATAAGAAGTCTCCTGAGAAACAGCTTCACAAAAATGATCCACTAATCTGAAAACAGATTCTTAATACATACTGATGTGTTGATTTTCTAGTTAACTTCATTCTTACACTTAGAATAGGGTAGGAAAGAAAAACCCAATATTTTAGAATCATTACATCACTTTAAAAACATCACCCGGGAGGTAGTGGCTATTTGGCATATACGCACATTTTACCATATGCTATTGTTTACCAAAAGTAGATGCTTGGGCAGGAAATACAATTCAGAATATTTTTTAAAGTTGTAAATTATCCAAGATTATACATTCAGGCCTAGAAATAAGAATTGAAATTATTTAAGAATTTAATAGTTTTAAATTTTTATTAATGTTACTATTTTTAAAATATCAATGATCCTCATCAACTGTAATTTTTTGCTATCACTAAATAAAACTAGTTTGTATGAATTATTTATGGAAATATTAGTATAAAAATGAACATGTATGGTTTGCAATGATTTTCAGCTCATACCATTATATTTGAATTTATCCAGTCCTATTCTCTTTGAGGTTTAAATGTAAACAATATCTTCGGCTTTGCTTAATCATACCACATCGTGTGTAGCAAACTACGATATTACTATACATGATATAAGCTACATAATGGAATACTGATACTGAAGAGACAGCTGTGGTTGAACCGTCAACGTTGTTCACAATAATCAAAAGCTGAGTAAAACCTTTTATAGCATTCACCTGCTCTAACTGCGCATGGTGCTATTTAGTATTTACTTTTCTCTGCATTAACAGGAATCATCAGGAAAAAAAAGAAACTAAAACATATAAATAACATTAAGCCAGGTGATTCATACTTTAGTTTGATTTTATTAACAATAGCTAAGTATTATATCTGGTAAGAAAGGTGTTTTATTACTTAAAGGAAGAAAGCGTAGGCTCAACCTCCATTAAAAGGAACGATCTAACTAATCTAGCAGTGAGAATCTGCAGGTGATTGAAATCAGCTATTGTTTATGAGGAATAATTCTGAAATTTAACTTCTTTGAATTTTCATGATAGCATTCACATTTGAAGTTATGGATATATGCTGGTAACCATATGGCAATAGCTTTTATCATTTTATCTACCTGTAGTTGTGCTAATAACCCAACTAAGAATTATATTTTTACAGATGGTAAGTGATGGGGAAGCTTTGTAAAATATTCACTAAATCATTATGTTTCGGTTTAAAATTCACAGAAAATTAAGAATTATATACATGTAATTTAAATAAAATTAGCCAATGAATAGAAATAGCTCAGAAATCTTGGAAGACTCCTTCCAAGAAAGTGTGTGTGTGTGTGTGTGTGTGTCTGTGTGTCTGTCTGTCTGCATACATCTTTTGAAGCATGGATGTGTGTGTGTCTGTGTGTGTATATCTGTGTGTGGGGGTAGATGTGGGGAGGTAACAAGTATGAGTAATATGATAAAATATTTCAATTAGAAATATCTTTGAATCAGGCATTCAAAGTACCAGTGTTATCTTGACCTCAAGTCATTCATAAGTAAATATATTCATAACTAGTAAATTAACATATTTTTGTAAACCTAAAGGAAATGATCAGTCAAAATGTATACTGAAGACTTAAGAGCATTACTTAAATCCGAAACTGATAGACTTTCAGGAACAGCGAGATTCAGGCAAACATTACATGAATTCTGAAAGCCTATTTCCAACTTAAAATCAAAGACATTTTTTGTTGTTGTTGTTGTTAGTTGTCACTACAATGTCTCACCACTTCTAAGTTTTTAAAATTATCATAGAAAATAAAATCCCATTGGTTTTGTTTTCAAAAGTAACATCAAATAATAATTTTCAGTGTGATCATTTCAAATAGTATCATACAGAATAAATGTGACGGCTATGTTGTTCTGTTTTAGCAAGAATCTGTATAAGGCCGGAGAAAGGTACCAATGATAAGGGAAGCTATGATCATGTCAGTGTTACTTACACATATGATAGCCAAACTCAAACACTGATGAGACCTTTAGGACATCCAAACTTTGAAGTAGGGCCTTGAGGGAGTTGATAATTCCACACACTACGATTTACCTTTAGAGTTCACCAATATGTTTGAATATTTGGATGTTCAGTTAGCCATCATTACAGCACCATGATTCTACAAAACAATATTTTCCTTTAAGCTCTCTCTCAAATTTATCGAATGTTATATCTATCTATTCTTAATCCATAATTGAGTCCTAGATGTAATACCAAAGATCATACCATTTAATCCCAAGTGTCTTCCCTAGATTTGTTATTGTTCTAGAAACCAAATTTTATTATTGTCATTATCAAATGTATTATTATGTTGAGTACTCATTTATATAGTTGTTTGGCAGAAATATCTGGTTGTTGTTTTTTTTTAAATTATGATGAACAACCTGTAAAGTTTTAATTAATATCTAAAGTATGGGCTCATTTTAGAAAATACCCTAACCACTTTACAAATGCATTTTATGGCTTTATTTTATTAGCATCAAAAGTTTGCAACCTTATTTTAGCATAGCTGAAAACCTTTGACTACCCTTTAAGAACTTGGCAATAGTAAATTATTTAACATATCATTTTAAAAGTCTTACAAATTTGGATAAAAATGTCAAAACTTGGATTTTGTTATTCCAGTATCTACTTTTAAGAGTCATATGAAGCCTTATGCAAATTCATCCCCTCATACCCACACATTGGGAGATACATAGAATACAGGGCAGAGGTAAGCAAGTAAACAAGTGTAGGATAATTACTGAGCAGAAGTTAAAGCCGTGGATAGTCTTTTCATTAAAAATGAGCTTTTAGGTTGTGCTTTTGCTTAACACTATTCCAGTACTCTCTGCTACAGGTCAGAAGATTTCAGAGGATGAAGGTATTTAGGATTTTTTTTTCAACCAAAGGTACAATAAATAGAGCAGGCATTTGCAATGTCTTCATGAAACAGACTAAAGTACCAATTGATGCTTACAGAGCAGTGTACCTGGCTTGCTAATTATAATTATAAAACAACAATCTCCAATTCAAGGAAGCTTCCTGTAATCCTTACGGGAAATATGATCAATTAAATTCTTATCTAAGGCTACCTATTAAAGTTCTCTGGGGGACATCTTTGCTTTTGGTGTCTTCATGCAAATGACACTTAATTTCTCTCCTGTGACACAGGGAACTTCTCTTCCTGTTTCTTTGAATCATTATAAATACACGACTAGGTTAGTGTGCTCAGAAAAACCTGTGAAGTTTGAGACAAATTCTGACCAATTGCTTTGTACTCAAGTAGAGTTTTTTTTTAACCATATTAGCATATCTCCAGCAGCAGTGAGGCAGATCTGCTAAACCTAACGCTGCCAAATGCAAGTATGAGCCGCAAGCCAGCTCTGGCCCCCGCCCCTATTCTCCCAGTGGTGAAACAGACATGGAGAGGACATCCACTAGTGGAGTGAGATCCGCTGTCTCTGCAATTGTAAACAATCAGCTGCACCCGGTTTGCTGAAATGTTTAAATAGGCAACTGGCTTCTAGCACATCCGCTCACGAAGTAGCGCTAAGGCTCTTTCCACACCTCTAGGCAAAGCATCTTAAAACTGAATTGGCAATCCGCCTGTTCCCGGAATGGGAGAAGCTGAGGTTACATTTCCCCAGGCATGCCTAGCGGGTGCTTGGCTCTCGGCAGATGTACTGGCTATTGCTGAATTCTAGACACCACGTTTTCAGGGTGAAACGCAGAAACACACAATCCCGCACAGATGAGCGCATGGTTAAAGCCAACGCCAACGGCTACTGAAGCTCCCAGTGCCTCGTTAGGATTATTTCTTTTGAAACAAATTAGGGTATTGGAGAACACATTGGGTGGGGCCTCAGTGAGGGTCCTGGCGTTCCCCTAGAACTCGAACTCCCTGAGGGAGGGTGGAATAGCAATTCAGAAGCAAACAGGTCCTACAGTACGTTCTAGCCCTTGGGCATCTTTCAGAGAGAGAGAGAAAGAGGGGGGGGGGAGAGAGAGAGAGAGAGAGAGAGAGAGAGAGAGAGAGAGAGAGAGAGAGAGAGATTAGGAGGTGACCCCCAGTGGCAGAACCCTGGTGGACGCTCCAGGTGGGAGTAATGAAGAAGGTGATCATCTCCTTCTCTTTTGGGTACAGCCTCCCCACCTGCCACTCCAAGCATCTTGGTCCACTTGTTAGAGTGCCTTGGTCTGCGCGAAAGTGGAGGCGAACAGCCCTCTTAACAGTACTGAAGGAGTTGGTTGGCAAAAGTGCCAACTGGGAAACCTACGAAACCTTCAAAGGGCAGTGTCCCTAGTGCCCGCTGGAAGCCTAAACTGACAACAAGGCCAATCTCCCATCTCTCTCGAGAGGTCCAGATCCCTGGGGCAGAAGGAGACCCAGAGTAAAGGTTGCAGAAGCTCTGTTTCCTCCACCAGGAGTCCCAGAGCGGACGCAACCAGCTTTTCAAGATCAGGAGTCACAATCTGTAAATGCGTTCTATGGCATCCTAGGAGGGAAGTTCGCCCAGAGTCCTTGGGGCGGAAAGCAGGCAGGATCAAGCGGGAAGGAAGTAAGAGCCAGAAGAAGCGGACCTACCTAGTGCAGGCGCAAGTTTCAGTGGTGTCCTCAGGTGCGGTCCCCCGCCTCCTTGCCAGGTACTCAGCTCTGCCCGGTGCTGTGAGTGCACTGGACTTAGGGCGTCTTTGCTGGTTCCTGCGGGAAATGACTGTAAATCCACATTACTGTTCGAGCTGCCGCTCGGGTCCCCGCATCGCTCTCCTCCAGCTGGCGGCCGCGGAGCTCCTCAGCCCGCGGTCGCTTAGGGGCAGGAACCGAACCTGGCTACTGTAGTGCCAGTGGAAAATCGCTGCCAGAAGGGTATTTGCTTGGGGGTCGGTTTTTTCTTCTTCAAGATAATGTGTATATGTGTGATGGAAGTGAGTGAGTGAGTGTGTGTGTGTGTGTGTGTGTGAGTGAGTGTGTGTGTGTGAGAGAGAGACAGAGACAGAGAGACAGAGACAGAGAGAGAGAGAGAGAGAGAGAGACAGAGACAGAGACAGAGACAGAGAGACAGAGAGACAGGGAGAGATAGAGAGAGACAGAGAGAAAGAGACACAGAGAGAGGCACACAGGGAGAGAGACACAGAGAGATCAGAAGGGATAAGACAAGCCTCTTGAGCACTGGGAGGTGAACTCCAGGCAGAGCCGGAGCTCGCTGCGCGGCCGGGTGCCGGACGTCTGCACCGCTGATGGCTGTGCTGATGTTGTCCTGGCTGCCGCCGCCGCGCTCTAAGGCTGGTCGCGGTTGTGCAAAAAATGTTTCTCCGCTACTCGAGACCAAAAAACCTGCCCTGTCTACTGAGCATGCCCGGTTTGACAGCTTCACAGCCTAGGCTTTTTTTTTTTTTTCCTTTTTTCTTTTCCCCAAGACTCCAGGTTTTAGCCGCAGCTGAGCCCCGGGAGGTGGGGGTTGAGCTGGGAGGAGCTGGAGGAGGAGGAGGAGGGCTGAAGGAGCAGGTAACGAGCAGAGGAAGGGAAGTGGAACTGAGGAGAATGATCAGGAGTGTTTGAGGGTGAAGAGAGGGCAAGAGAAAGCTGGGTATGGGAGTAAAAGGCAATATGGACAAACAAAATTTAGATTTCATACTACACTAGGATGGTTTCTGATCTCACATGACCAGCACTTATCATTTATTATTATTTCCTCCAGAGGATGAGATGGAATGCAGACTTCGAAGGAGTGTTTGTTAATCTCAGAATCAACCCGGGACAGTGTTTCCCATTCAAGATGTGCACAAGCAGACTCACGGGCACGCGCGCGCGCGCACACACACACACACACACACACACAGTCGCAAGCATGAACATACGCGCTAAAACTCCATCACTGCTTCAATGTGTGTTTCAGGACCAACTTAAGAAAGAATAAGTCTCTTGCCAGTGTAACTTTAGGGGGGCGATAAACTCAGGGAGGGGGGTGCTCCTGTTTTTCTATTCGTCCTTGCGCTACAGAAAAGCCAAGCAGGTGAACATGGAGCTAGGTATACGACAGCTCTCAGCGGAGGGGTGGGGAAGGGAAGAGCAACTCCAAATTTCCTTCTATTGAAGGCATGACCACAGCGCATCAGGGACAGCAGGACAGGTCAGCATTAACAAAATCCTCAGGAAGAGGGGTGTGTGTGTGTGTGTGTCTGTGTGTGTGTGTCTGTGTACGTGCGTGTGTAACGTGCTCTTAATCTTACTGTGCTTGGCCACTCTGGCCCCAGGGTTTCCCAAACAGCTCTGTCCGTCACCCAGACAGGCAGGAGGGCACTAACCCAGGGGACCCGGTTCACTGCCCCAAGCCTAGTATCCCTCCCTTCCCACCCACCTCAGCTTCTTCGAAAAAGCGGAGAAGTGGAATTTGTGTGTCCAGAAACTCGCTTAGGGAGACTTAGGAGCCTGACTGGGCATGCTAGAGACTTTAAGGCGCCTCGAGTGGAGGCACTCTCCAACTGCTAACATCTGCATGGCTGGACCAGATGTGGCTGAAGTGGAGAAGCTTTGACACCAGCTCCAAGGAGCCTTTACTGTTCCGGGAAGGGCGCCGGCGACGCCCATAGCTGCCTTCTTCGAGGCTTCCAAGCGAAAGCAGAACCGTGGGAGATACCAAATGCTTAGCCAGGGGAGCAGCATCAACTGGAAAAAGAACGGGAGTCTTAGCAGACTCCCAAGCCCCTACTCCTCCAGCTCCACCCCAATAACATCGAGGTACTAGGTGCGCACCAAAGCACCTAGGATTGTGAGCCGAGTTGGAGTATGTGTTCCCAGGGACTCCCAGCCTCTAGCTAAAGAAATGATAATCGCAAGGACAGTCGAGCTGTTTCCGACCTAAAGACGCTTACTGATGGCTTTCTTGAGTGCAGACAAAAGGTTGTGTGTAAATATGCATGTGGGCACGCGTACTTTTTAATTTCCCTCTGCAAGAATACACTGGACAGAACGACCAGCTATTACTGCCTTGGAAGCCCACTAGGGGTTGCAGTAAAGCATGTTTGGAGCTGTGGCTGGCGCTAATTAACCGGAAGAGTTGATCTTGCAGCGCATCAAAGCTTCCAGCTGTTCTCCTCCCAGGGTGGCAACAGCTGCCAGGGGACAGCTTCCGGACTGAATGATCCCTGCACTCTAGAGCAAAAGGAGATCTTTCAGTTTCCAAAAATGAGGTAGCATAGGGTGACGCCAGGGGGAGATCTTAGCACCACGTCTTCCTGTCTTTCAGGCTTTCAGTATAGGTATTTGTAAAGAAGGAACATCTTTGAGGGGAGGTAATACTCGGAGCTGAACACTTTGAGGTGGGGAGCATCAAGAATCAAGAGCACACTTATTCCTGTCATCCCTTTTCCAAGCTACCTTCATCTTCAGGCAATCATTTGGATCTTTGCTGCTCAACACACAGGCACTTCTACTCCCGCCCTATTGCCCTGCCAACAAAGAAACAAAAGATAACAACCCGGTGGCAGGAGTTGGGGTGGGGACCGGGACCGAGGAGGGGAGGGGGCTGGACCTGCTTTCTTTGTGGTCTCTCTATTTGGCAATTTAAAATTGCAAGGAGTGAGTGAATATAAAACTCGTCTTGGCATCAGTAAATAAATGATACTTCTAAAAGCCACTACCTTACTTCAAGACAAACAAGGTCTTCGTGCAATAACACATTATTTTATATCATTTACAAAAGTAAAAATTCTACATTAAGAACTACCCAAACCCTACTACAGAGGAGAAAAACAACCCTCAACAAACTTATAAGACACATTTTCACTTCTCACCGTAGAGTTGATATCTTTGGTACCTTTGTTGGCTTGTTTTCTGAAAGAGGTAAGAGAACATCTATCCAGTGAATTTATTGATTGGAAATGTTCTTGAATCTAAGGAATTCTGTAATCAGTGATAAAGTTTAGATAGAGTTCCCCATTAACAGGAAATTCAGGCAGAATAAAAAATGGGTAACCCATGCAAGCCATAGGAATGGAAAATAAGATTCAGTGGTGGCACATGCCTTTAATCCCAGCACTTGGGAGGCAGAGGCAGGTGGATTTCTGAGTTCGAGGCCAGCCTGGTCTACAGTGTGAGTTCCAGGACAGCCAGGGCTACACAGAGAAACCCTGTCTCGAAAAACCAATAAATAAATAAATAAATAAATAAATAAATAAATAAGATTCAAAACTGTGAATATCTCACTATTTCTCTGGCTGTTATTCTTTTTTAAAGACACTGGAGGAGGAGCCAGTGGATGCCTAAAGATTTCATGCAAAAAGACTCAAGTTGCTGGCCTTTCGAATATCTATTCATTCAAGTATTTCACTTCTACTGTCCTTTCTGTCACATTTTCCTCGAATTTTTTGTACTTTGTTCCTTCCTTTAGTCGATACATGTGTCTCCTCTTTTAGAACCTACAAAACATTGCTTGGTTTCCTAACAGTAGAGTACAGTTCTCCCTTCTCCTAAGAATTGACTTGATGATTACAGAGTTTCATATCCTGATATTGTAGGTATATTCGACCAATCATTTATTCAATGGTAGAGATACCATAGATATATTTATGCCACAAGAAACTGTAGTATATTAATGTAGTTTTCACATGAGACCATGCATTTCCATTTCAATTGTGGAAATCATGACAAGGAAATAATAAATTCTTAGTTTCAAGATGCCCCATGTAAAGGGCAACATAAACTACCATAACAAAACACATAATCATAATTTGCTTATTTTATATTATTCAAATATTTTGCAAGGAATTTTTAAAAATATACAATTTTATATAATAATAAAAAAACTTAATGTACAAAACAAAGAAAGACTATAGTTGCAAGGGAAACAGACCAAGTAACATGTAAAGGCCTATTAGAATTATGGCTGACTTTTCAGTGGAGCCCCTAAAAGCCATAAGGTCCTGGACAAATGTGCTGCAGACTTTAAGAGCTCATAGAGGCCAGGCCGGACTACTATACCCAGCAAAATAATCCAATTAAAAACTGAGGTACAGAATTAAACAGAGAATTCTCAATACAGGAATATCCCATGGCTGAGAAACACTTAAAGAAATGTTCAACATCCTTAGCCACGAGGGAAATACAAATTCAAATGACTGTGAGATTCCATCTTACATCTCAGATCAATAACACAAGTGATAGCTCTTACTGGAGAGGATGTGACACAAGGGGAACACTCATCCATTGCTAGTAGGAGTGCAAACTTGTACCACCTCTATGGAAATCAATATGGTGGTTCCTTAGAAAGGTGAGAATTGATCTACCTCAAGAGGCAGCTATACCACTCTTTGCATATACACAAAGGGGACTCCATCTTACCACAAGGACACTTGTACAGCCATGCTTATCACTGTTTTAGTCATAATAGACAAAAACTGAAAACAATTTAGTAGTCCTTCATCAGAATAGATAAAAAATTGTGGTACATTTACAAAATGGAGTATTACTCTGCTGTTAAAATTAATAAATCATGAAATCTGCAAGCAAATGGATAGAACTAGAAAATATCATCCTGCATGAGGTAACCCAAACCCAGAAATATAAATATGGCATGTATTCATTTATAAGGGAATATTAGCTATTAAGTAAATTATAACCAAGCTATAATCCATAGACCCAGAGAGGTTAGGCAAAGAAGAAGGCTCTAGTGGAGATGCATAGATTTTATGGGTAGACTGGGACAAGACCAGGGGATCAGATGAGATGTAGATGGGGTAAGGGAGAGAGTATGGGGAGAGACAGGTGGAATGTAGGGAATGTAGCAGATGGTGTGGAAACCAAGTACAGTGGAAACTTCCTGAAATCTGTGAAGGTGATCCTAATGAGGACTCCTGGAAATGGGGCATACAGAATATCAAGTGGCTATCTCTTGTAGCCAGTCAAGGCTTCCAGAGGCAGGACTAGGTTGAATTCAATTGCGTTGTTGCCCAAGGAGGGTCTCATGGAAATCCTCAAACAACTAAGGCTATGGCTAGACAAAAGGTTGCTTTCCACAAAAAGATAGGGGGCCCTATTTCCAGGGAAGATACCATACAACTCTTGGAACATGGAGAACTCAAGCTGGAAGTGCCTACAATAAGCCTTTATTTCTACCCTGTAGTCTCTTTGGTATGGAAGGGTACATTGTAGGCTACCATAAGAGAAATGTAAACACTAGCCCTGCCTCAAAACCTTTGATCTGTCCTGCCTACAAAATATGCTAAGGCAAAGGTGGCACAGAACTTGTGGGGGTACCCAACCAGTGTCTGATTTGACTTAAAGTCCATTAAGGAGATGGGACCCATACCTGACACTGCTTGGGTAATCAAAAACCAGAGACTAGATATCCCAGAGACTAGGGTAAAATAAAACAAAACAACAACAACAACAAAACCCAATAAAATGATTCCTAATGATATTCTTCTATACTCCTAGATCCATAGATTCATGCCTTGTCCAGTCATCACCAGAGAGGCTTCCTCTGGCAGCAGATGGGAATACAGGCAGATACCCACAGCCACACATTATGCAGAGAAAAAGAGAGACTAAATTGGAGGTCTCCATCAAATCCCTGCTCTCAGATCTTGGAATCCCACAGAAATAGAAGTGGAAAGAATGTAAGAGGAAGAGGGGATAGAGGACAGTAGGAAAACAAAACCCTCTGAATCAACTAAACAAGGCCTATATGAGCTCACAGGGAGTGAAGCAGCAAGCACAGGGCCTACATGGTTCTGCACCAGGCCCTCAGCATGTAGCTATTATCTTAGTAATGTTATGGGACTCCTGACTGTGAGAGTGAGTGGATGTCTAACTCTTGTGCCTGCTTTTGGGATTCTTTCTTTCCTATTGGATTGCCCTTCTGTGTCCGATGTCAGTTTTATACGGATGTATATTTGCTTCATCTTATTCAATTTTAATTTGTCATTTTTGATTGTTATCTCTTCAAGACTGTTCTTTTCTAATGAGAGACAGAATGGAAGCGGAAATAAAAAAGGGAAGTCAGGAGGAAGGAAGAAAAGTAGAAGAAACTATAATCAGGTTACACTGTATGAGAAAAGAGAATATTTTCATGAAAACGAAAGAGGAAAAAATACATGGCTTTAACAAAGACACATCCACAAGCACTCATTCACCTTTATGTTTATTCCTGAAACTATTGTAATTACATGAATTCAATTCACCTAGTGAATTTGGAACATCTACTATATTTCAGGAACTGTGCCTGCACTATGAATAGCAAAGATACTGAGACTTAAAGAAGCCAAGAGATGTTCAAAGATTAGTGAACAATTCACTAATCAACAAGCATATTTCAATGGCTATTACCATGTACTGGAACAACTGCGTCTTTGAAAATAATATATGGATCTTATGGCTTTGATTTTTAAAATGTACATTTAGTCTATAGGTTCCATTCTGTGATAAGAATGCACAAAGGAAATTTCACTTATTTCAATCTTGTTTCTAAGTACCCTCGTAAGTAAGAGTATAAGTACAATAATATTAGAAGACTAAAGTCAATAACAATTACATAAAGAAAATCAATGTGTGTCATCTGAAATGAAGGAGTTTTGTTCGGTTGCTTGGCTAATGGGAGGATATTTTCAAAGGTATACTTTCAATACATACTTATTGTGGAGAACCATTATTTCCTATTGCTACTGATAACCATACCATATAGAGATCAGTTTCCAGAGGTTATGAGTGTTGCTAGCACTTTAACTTCTGACTGAAATGACTGGAAACAGGATTGGTAGCTTAATGATTCTCTCAAACAGCTTTCATAAACACGTTCTGTAAAACTATAGGCACCAGCTTGTTCCTGTGGAGTGCCCATTTCTGGACAGCTGTGGGCTCTGCTGGGAAAAGCAACCACATTTCAGGACAGAGGACATTCACTAGGTCCTGGATGTGAGCAGTTGGCAGCCAGAATTCTGGACCCAACTAGTCACAACAGTTAATGATTTTGTTTTGTTTTGTTTTGTTTTGTTTTGTTTTGTTTTGTTTTGTTTT
>NW_021604562.1:5290684-5325289 GCF_004785775.1 Grammomys surdaster | reverse complement strand
TTGTTTTGTTTTGTTTTGTTTTGTTTTGTTTTGTTTTGTTTTGTTTTACACACCCTAGTAAGGTTCAGAAGACCAATTGGCAGGCTAATTTATGTCTTCTCCTTACTATTCCCATTTAGTATCTAAATGAATCTTGCATAGCCATGTTTCTGGTCAGTATGGCAGTGAGAAGCAAAATGCATGAAAAATAGAAGGCATCTGCTGCAAATCACTTCGTATTCCATATAGCAAGAACTTCTCAATGAAGAGCATAGTTGCATTAAATGTCATTCTTTGGAAAATATCTGTCAATGCTGCTGTACCTTATTCTCAAATAAACTGTAGCCCTAATGCAGATTAATCATAACTTTCAAAGCCAAGGCTTCCCAACAGGGTGCAGTAGCAATTCATTTGTATTATTATTTTAATGGATTATAATAACTGCTTAAATTAAAAATTATAGACAGTTGAGAGAATGTTACTCTGGTCTTTGTTTTACATGAAATTCGCTTTTGTTTGATATTGATGTACATAAACAAATATGGCAATAACAGTAATTTTTCCCTCATAAAGATAATGTAGTGGTTTCCCTTGCATAGCTGCTGGTGTTTGATTTTATCTTGGAAGTACTTTTTGGAATATTACTTTCTGACACTTTTTACCTATCATAGTTATTGAAAAGGGGGTGAGGGGATGATTTCAAAATGTACCAGGACTTCTGTTTTAGAGATGAAATTATACCTGAAAAAAAGGTGAAAAGAGTTTAGAACAATTAGGATTGTTCTCTTGGCATTTAAATGCACTTGAACTTCTCTCTAACTTTCTGACCTCGTCATCATAACCTTTTAAGTAAATTATTACCATGATTGACTTACAGGTAACTATTAACTTATATTGAAGTATCTAAAGCATTCATTGCTTTGGAAACACATACTTAACAGGGGCCATAAGAAGCTTTTGGAATTATACATATTAATACTTGCTATTACATGCTAACAATGATCAGAGGATACAGCCTATTATAAATACAATTTAAAAGGTATTTTAGGGCTGGAAGTACAGCTCCGGCTCACTTGTAGACCATTTGCCTACCGTGAATAAAACCCTAGGTTCAATGCCTCAATGGAAATGATTATTTTAAATAAAAATTTGAACTATGTCCTTACTACTTCCACACAACTCAGCAAACATCAGCAATTTCATATATGTATTAGTTCTTTTATTTTCACTTTTACCAAATAAAAAATTACAAAGGACCTAGTGTGCACCTAAAGCACTGGGAAAGGGATGATAGTAATCAAACTTGACATATTCGTAGCCTTTTTGATACTGTTGTCTACTGGCAAAAGATAGGCATAACTAACCCTACAGCATATTTAATTCTATACTGTTGTTCCATCAAAGGTACAGAAGATAATATCTGCAAGAGAACAGAGAAGAATTAATTTTGACTGGGATAGGAAGAAAGGTAAACTTCTTTTAGGCAGTGCTATCAACCTGAAGACTGGAGAATGTGTTGTAGTTAGCATTCTAGGAAGACAAAGTAGAATCTGTTTTGATTCATGTAAGAAACTCCTGGGCACCCCAAAGATTACAAAAACAGCCTGTATATTTAAAGTATAATGAGGGTAAGCAGTATATAAGAGCAAATGATGTAACATGAAAAAAGAGAATCAGAAAAAATTCAAACCACTTAAAGCACTGGCCCTTTAATACAGTTCCTCATGTGGTGGTGCTCCCAAATCATAAAGTTATTTCATTGCTATTTAATAACTGTAATTTTGCTATTGTTATGAGTCATAATATAAATAAATATTTGATATGTGGAGTATCTGATGTGCCAAACCAAAGCAGTCACAACTCACAGGTTGAGAATCAGTGACTTTAAGCTTTAGGGGGCATGGAAAAGTTTTTGAGTTTGTCAAGAGGATAATGGAAAATAAAGGTAGGGATGATATTATATTTCCCTAAATCAATCAAACCATATACATTTTCCAAGGAACGTTTTCTATAATCTTTGTTCTCAACCACTCTGTATGGTCTCAAAATGTGGTCTTCCATACTCTATTTTAGAGTTCCTTTAGGTGTCTCCATAATCACTCTACTCTGAAATACTAAAGAAAGTTTCCTTTCTAGGCTCTTTTCTATTATGTTTTGTGTCATACTAAGATCTTTGTTTCTCCTTACTATACATATATTACCATGAAGTTAGAGATATATTGTTATGATTATATAGAGTAGACCATATAGAATGAGTTGAGGACAAATTTTGAATCAAGCACTTTATTTCATAGACAAAAGATCAAATAACATAAACAATAACAAGAATTTGGGAGGCAAGGGATAGATGTATATACTTCTGTCTTTGGTTTTTATTGCTGTGAAGAGGCACTATGACTACGGCAACTCTTTTAAAGGAAAGCATTTAACTGGAGCTGGGTTACAGTTTCAGAGGTTTAGTCCATTATCTTCATGATGGCGAGCATGGCAACATGCAGACAGACATAGTGCTGCCTAAAAAGGAGCTAAGATTATCTCCTCCATCCTGATCTGAAGGCAGCAGAAGTAGGCTGTGTCCCACACTGGGAATCACTTGAACTTTGACCTCAAACCCCTCCTCCAATACAGTTGCATACGTCCTCCAACAAGAACATACCTCCCTATGGCCAGGTATTCAAACACACAAGTCTATGAGGGCCATTTCTATGCAAACCACAATATAAGTGTATATATAGTTGAGTTATTACATTTGAATAAATAGAGTTATGACTGCGTTTAAAAAGGCATATTACCCCACTTTCCCATTGTTACAAAATCAATACAGTATCCAAGGTTGAATGTATTATTTAGAAAAGAAGCTTGCTTGACCAACAATTTTGGAGATAGAAAACCTTATGGTATCACAATGAGAGTACATACAAGAGAGGAGAGACCTCAGAAACCCAAATGCCATTCAGGGATTAGGATTGTTCTCTTATTAAAATCTTTCATGAGCACGAACTGGGGTCTCAAGATGACTGCAGCAGTTCCTTCTAAGAGCAATACACTCAAAGACCTAAATATTCATATTAAATTTCACTGGATAAAGGTTTCTCATTGCTCTCCAACAGTACTATCCTACAGAGTAAGGTTACAATTCATGAACCTTTGAAGTACAAAGCACATATAAACATTCTGATATGTCTAGAATTGTTTTACATGGTGCCATTTATTGGTTGCTACTTAACACATTTCCCCATTTGTGAATTGCTTTCACTAGCACTCTTCCACCTCTCAAACTATTATGGGTTGCACGGAAATTATTTCGATGACTATTGGCTGGGCTCACAAAAGTAGTTACATTCAGGTAATGTAGCAAGTACATATGCATTCTTCCAACTGGGCCACACTGTACCCCACGTGTCAAAAAATACTAAGAATACTAAAAAATACTAACTTCTCACACCTTTCTCTGTATGATCTTTCTCTATGCTGGTGTATATCTACTGCACTAGTTATTTAGTTCACATATAACATAACCCTGAACATTCCTGACTTAAACAGCATCAATTGTGGGTTACGATAACATTCACCCCATTATAAAACACAAGGTGTCCTCATAATAGTGATTGGAAGTAGGTTTTAGTTATTAGTTTCCTTTGTTTTTGGTTATCCTCCATATGGTCCTTTATTCTTTTCTAAGCTACATAAAATTTCCCTACATGGTGATTTCAGGGCGCCATAACATAGAAGCAAAGCTAGAAGCTGCAAGAGCCCCAAAGGCCCAAGCTTCATAATACAATATTCTTTCTGCCATATTTTATTGGAGGAAGATAATTACAGGACTAGCTCAGATTTAAAAGGCAGATAAAATTATTTTAACTCTTGGTAAGAAGACAACAAAATAATAAAATGATTTTTTTCATTTCTACCAATGGCATGATTTAAGATATATGTTGTGAAGTACTGGTTAATTGGCTTATGATATAAATTACCCCTTGTTTCATCTTTTTTTTTTTATTTTGATGCATCTTAGTTTCTCATTTACTTTACTTTCTCACTCTTTTCTTGTTTGCTAAATAGAAAATCATTGAATACATTCTTACTAAAATAGTTAAATTAATAGCAATAGCATGTTTCATAGTAATCTCACACCGTCTGATAGGCTTTGTTTTAAGTGCTTTACATTTATTACTTTATTAATGCCTCACAATACATTTTTGAAGTAATGAATAATATTACCACCATTTTTCAGGAACAAAAAATGGAATCAGAATAGTTAACTCATTTGACAAAGCTATGTTCTTTCCTACAGTAGTACGATTCTCATTAGGTCTTTCTCCTTACAATAGTGTAGTATATATTTCTTTAATTTAAGTTCCCTGCACTTATTGTATATTATATTTGTACAAATGTCTTCAATTGAAACAGGTCAGTTTATATGCTTGACTTCAAAACTCTGCTTTTCCACTTAAATATATACCAAAATATTACACCAGTAACTTTAAGTTTGCCTTACTTTAAAGTAGCTGCATAGTCTTTCACTCTATGGATGTCCTGTTCATGTAATGTCCTTTCTGCATTGCCAGCTTTTCAGGTGAAAGTTGTTTTCAATAATTTTCTATTAATGATAGTGGTACCATAAGAACCTTAGAGTAGTGAAAAAGATTAACATATTTCACTATAAGTTTTTGTGCATTCATTTTCATATTTTTAGAATACTTTCTCCAATTTAATTTAGTAGATTAAATAGCATTAACTAGATTTTATTAAATATTCCTTCAAATAAACTTCATTAAGAGTCTGTCCCAATTTTCTGTTTACTCCATATACAACATACTATATCAGACATTCCAAATTGAATTGACAAAAATTTCATTAGTGCTTTAATATACATTTGCTTTATTGTTAATAGTTTTGAAACTTTTCATATAGGTAAAGGTTTGTGGGTTTTTTGTTTTTTTTTTTACTTTCAGGTCTATTGTATCATTTTCTCATGGATTTCACAGAAGCTTTTATAGTTTGAAAACATTTTTTGAGTCAATGATTACTACTGTCAACACTGCCAGCATTCTATCCTCCATGAAGAGTGAGTTTGATAATTTGTAGAATGAGATCTTATTACCCCATAATTTCTTTACGTTATTTATATTCTCCCATTATCTTTAATAATATTAGAAGCCATAAAGTTTGCTTTTCTTCATTGTATAAATCTCCTATGCATCCTATTTTCCTACATTTGATTGGATTACAGTATTTTATGATAAATCCATACTTTTTTCAGTTATATGCACATTTTCATGAGCCGGGTTTCATGAATTTGCTCCCCATTGTCCAATCCATGTCACTTTTTGAGACATGATTTTTCTATGTAACTGAGGCTGGCTGTGAGCTCTCAGCTCTTTGCTTGTGTGTCAGGATTCCAGGTGTGAGATAAAACACCAGAATTTATAGATCCTGTAGTATTTCTTAAGTGTAATTTTTTCTCTATAATTCTCTTTAAAATTAGAATATTTCACAACTGTTTTACCTATATGAATGTGAAAGAAAATTGTATTAGCATTTAGAGAGTTTATAAATGACACCCACCTCACTTTCAGAAGTGCTATAGAAAAGTTATTTATGAATTTAGGTTATTTTATGACAGAATTAAAATTTAGACTTGCATTTCACAGAGTACACACACACACACACACACACACACACACACACACACACCAGGAGTTAAATTTATGTCAGACGAGAAAGTCCATAGGATAAATTCTCAGGTAGGAAAGCTTTATGTGACAAATGGAGAAATAATATTGTATTCTTGTCTTGAATAAAGGATCCCAAACTAAGACCCACATATTAAGCTACTTCTCATTGCCCTACAATCTTCTACAATGGAATAAATTTTTTTTTTCATGTAAACCTTGAAGTGGAACCACTCAGCAGCCAAATTTTACTTCCGTTTTCGCTAGAGGTCCACAAGGATTACCTTCTTTTTGTCCAAGGAACCTCAAAGTCCTTTCATCTGTCTTTCCACTTATATGGAACCCCATTTTACACACACACACACACACACACACACACACACACACATCCATATCCCTATATCTTCAATCATGCCTTCCTCCCAACTTCCTGTCTTTTATTTTTGGATAACTCACTAAGTATGGTTATTGCTGCTTATGTGTACATAGGTATGGGGCTGTTGTCTACTGGAACCTGGGAAACACATCAGTTGGGGCACCCTCAATAAGGATAAAATCCTCCTCCCCAAATATAAACTGTCTATATCTCTTCAGTATGGACTGGGGTCTGGAGATCATCTACCTGATCTATGCCAGGGTTTGGCTGGTTTTATTTTATGTAGGTCTTAAGCAGATAACCACAGCAGCTGTGAGTTTGTGGTTGCAATAACCATAACATATCCAGAGGACACCATTTCCCAGCAGTATGCCCCAGCCTCCAGCTCTTAAGGTTTTTTTTTTTTTTAATGCTTGTCTTCCTGAATTTTCCTGGATATTAGTAGTGTGGGAATTAAAACACCCTGTCTCAGCATGTTTGAGAACAGTCCAGGTTTACGGTTATAAACATAATTAATTAGAAGATAATTTAACAGCATGTTCATTTAGCCAAAAAAAAAATCCC
The DNA here is from genome assembly GCF_004785775.1 of Grammomys surdaster. NCBI lineage: Eukaryota > Metazoa > Chordata > Mammalia > Rodentia > Muridae > Grammomys > Grammomys surdaster. Next base: position 5,318,695 of record NW_021604562.1, on the reverse strand, counting down.
AAAGAAATAACATGTTTTACTTTTGTGCCTATAACTTCCTTAGCCATGGACTTTTGATCAGACATGAAATACGATGCTGTACTACAGTGCTCAAATCCAATAAGCAAAGCGTTAATTTGCTTATAACAGTTGTGCCACTACTGGATAAGTAGTCAGCTTGGGATGGTGATATAAAAACATGCATAATCCAGTTCTGGGTAAGACAACAGATTTCCTTTCTTTCCTACCAGCCTGCCTAGTTCCTTCTAGCACTATCTAATCTAGGTACCAGGAAGGAAGTTTCCTAGTTGATTTGAGATTGTTATTTCAATGTCCTGTAGCCAAATTATGCAGTATCTTCAGAAAGAAGAACATACTGTGTAGTTATGATGGCTGGCCAAGGGCAATGGCAATATTTTGTGTTATTTGGAAAACCTCAGAGTCTTCCCTGAATGATAACTTTTAGGAATTATGCCTTGTTTTGTGAATTTCATTTAATAACTCATGTCTTCTGAGAGCCACATTGCCCTCTCATGCATGGTAATCACATTAGAACTCTTTTGTTAAATCTGAATATTAAATTTCCTCATATGTTAATTGTTTTGCCATTCATTATTGCAAGGAAATATGATCAATCTATATGTCCATCAATATATAAATAGATAGAATAGGTGTAAAATATAATTTGGAATATTTACTTATCTGTAAATAAAAACAAAAATCTTGGTATTTGTAGGTAAATAAAGGAACTGGAAAAATTTATACTCATTGAGGAAACTCTGGCCCAGAAAGATAAACACCTTGTTTTTTTCTCATATTTTGATTCTAGCTTCAAAACCTTTGGAGCACAAGTGGAAAATAGAAAAGTAAAATAAGATGATGGTACAACTAGGGTGGAGAATATAATAGATTATAAATAAAATGACAAAGTGGCAGAATAAATAGGTCAGAAATAATTAATCAGTGAGGGGTGTGGGAGTATACAGGAAAATCAGAGGGGAGATGAGAAGAGCTAACCCAAAGAAGGCAATATGCGAAGCCATGTGCAAATCCATCATCTCTCACTTCAATTCATAAAAAAACTAGTTGAGAGACAGTAGATTTGAAGAGACTTAAACTCAGAAGGAAGAACAAAACAAGCAGTAAGCTCACATAAGAAATACACAATCCTTTCTTGTCATGCCAGAATAACATAGAATAGTGTACATGGGGGGGTGTTCTAGTAGATACATCACTATTTGTAGTTAGTGTTATTACTTTACTTATATACTTTTTAACCTTTGTTATAGAATATATCATATATGTATATAACTAGTGATTGTTTATTAAGTCTATTTAACTAATACAAACCTTCAAATAACCTTAAACTCAGAAATAGACTACCTATATTCATTTTATTCTAAAATTGCCTTGTAAACAAACTATAAAGCATTAACTTTTGATATGGTGAATTCTAAGTAATATAAGGATACTACATTCCATGGTGTTTTATCAGAGGGATCATGCCAAAATTATCAATGTAATTTCTTTGGAGGAAAAGAGGAAAGATCGTTTCCCTGATGTCTGTGTAAAATGTAAATGAATATGGATGTGATTTGAGTGTTAGCATTCAGAGCTGCTAGTTCTTCTCTGTTAATTTACATTTATATTCTTAATGTCTAGGTTGAGCCTAGGGAAATTTAAAAACCAATTTCATTAATGCTATAACATCCATAGGAATCTCAATACGCACACAAGTTCCTAGATTGTGGAGTTATTGGCTGAGAATATAGCAGCTAAGCATAATTGCAGAGTGGTTATGATAGTTAAATATGTACTGTCAATTTTGATTTTCAAAATTCCTCTGGGCCTAAACCCAATGTCCAGAAAGTTTTAAAAACATGAATCTAATACAGTAATGAATTTAACATCTTCAAAATGGAAACTTTACATTTCTGAACCATTGCCCGTTCTGATTAAATGTGATTTAAACTAGATCATGGTTCACATTTGCAGTAATTACATTGAGATACATGATGCTTAATATTGCTGCAAACCCTGAGGTTCAAGGTTCACCTCACCAGAGTTAGGGTTTTTTATTTAGTTTTTTTTTTTATTTTAAATCTGATGGCTTAATCCTATTTATTTTATTTTACTAAGAATAGGAACACAAACTAAGCAATAACAGTGTTCATCAAGTATCAGATAGACAGCTTTTTACTCCTTTTTTGAACATATAGTGTATAAAGGTTGCAAGTACTAAGCAAGTTTATTTTTTAAGTTTCTAAGATTTTATTAGATATTTTATTTATTTACATCTCAATTATTTCCCCTTTCCAGGTCTGCCCTTCAGAAACCCCCATCCTGTCCTGTCCCCCTGCCTCTATGAGAGTGTTAAACAAGTTTTTAAAAAGGAAAATCTCTAACACTGAAGAATTTCTTAGTAGCGATAAACTTTAAAACCTATTCTTAATCCTCCCGGTGATAATTTTTATTAGACTACTCCCAGATTACTGTCAATTATGTCTTAGAATTGTATACATCCCAAAAGGACCTGTAACTCATAACACTTTCAACAGCTTTTAATACTTTCAACCTAAAACTTCAGACTCTAAGCCATAAGAGTTTTGATATAAAAAGATGTTACCCTACTGATTTCTTTCATAACTTTAACTGAAGTCTCTCTTATAAATTTCATTAACTTGAAACATCAGTTAGAGATAAAATGAGGGAAGGAAAAAGCATGAAGATGAAGGGAAGTAAGCAGGTATAAACAACTTCTGTGACTACAGACTCATTCAACGAGAGCTCTCAGGGCTATAGAGACTTGACAAGAGACTGTCTTCTCTTAGGTGGCAAATGTCACAGGACACTTAGACATGAAAGGAAGGGAAGACATTTCTGAATTTAGAAACGTTTCTAGAGATGAAATGTGCATTTAAAAATCAATTACTTTAAAACACACTTAAACTTACTTTATGACAGTTTCATATATTCCCCATGAATTGTTCTTTCATTTTGAGATTTTAGTAAAAAAAAAAAAAAATCAATGCATGGTGTGCATTCATTCAGGAATCAAGAAGCCTGCCTTACAAAGCTTACAAGTCTCAGAAAGCAGTAAACAAGTGGTGGGGACCTATTTGTCTAACTACAGGTGTTTCTGGAAGTTCCACAGATGGCAAGTTTATGCAAACTATTGTCTAGGGTTGGCTTTCCAGTGATGTAGCTGCCTTGATGTCATCCATTCTCCTGCCAGTGGACAGTCACTCATACTCCTGTGGCAGGTGTTAAGTTCAACCAAACACACAATTCCAAATTCTATCTCTCAACAAACTACAGAGATAGTTATTAAAATATGCTGATATACTGAACATCAGGTTTTATTAACTGAGTTAGACAACAGAAAAATTACAAGTAATTTTGTAATTTTTGATGTGGCATGGATGGAGTTGAGACAGGCAAAATTTTCTCCTTTCTTATCATCTGAATATTGTGATTTATGAAGAATTGAGATAAGATGGTCTTGATTGCTGTGGATATTAATTCTCTGTCAAATGAATAGTTGACAAAGATTTTTCATTTTGTATGGTGTCTTTTTGCTCTGGTGGCTATTTATCATGCTGTGCAAATTTGATTTAATGAAATCCCATTTGTCTTTTCAAGATCTGTTGAGAATCGGGATGGAATTTTGACAAGGATTGTTCTGAATCTGTAGATGGTTTTTAGTGAGATGGCTATTTTTACTACATGAGCATGGAAGATCTTTTCATCTTCTGATATCCTCTTCAATTTATTTCTTCAAAGATGTGAAGTTTTTGTCATATATGTCTTTCACTTGCTTGCTTGGAGTTACCCCCAAAATTTTTATATTGTTTAAGGATATTTTAAAGGGTGTTATTTCCCTGATTTCTTTCTCAATCAGTTTGCCATGTGTAAATAGGAGGGCTTGTAGTGGGCGGTGTTTAAATCTCCAACCCAAATATGACTGGTCAATGAAAACACAACTCAGTAATTATGAATATATTCTGTAAGCCTAGATTGGGCAGATACCCCTTTACTACTCTGTTCCCCAGCTATGAGACCCTAATAACTTGAGAATTTTCGAGACCCTGTGTCTGTCCTTCTACCTCCTGCTTCCTAGTTGTTCTCTCCTTCATTATCTTCCTCCTCCATTGTCTTCCTCCAGTCTTCCTCTCTGCTCTCTTCCACCAACCTTTATTTCTCCACCTCCCCTTCTTCTGCCCAATCATTGGCTCCAGCCTTTATTTTACAAATTAAGATGGGCAGAAGGTTCACTAGAATTCACCTGTGTAATGACTCATACCTCCTCTGCAGCCCTTCAGAGGAAAGGGGAATTAGTATCAAAATACAAGTCCGGGGCTATCTACAACAAGGGATACTGATATTTTGAGTAAACCTTTTATCCAGACAATTTGGTGAAAGTGTTTAACAACTGTAGGGTTTCCCTAGTGGATTTTTAAGGGTCACATATGTATACTATCATATCATCTGTGAATAGCAATACATTGACTTCTTCCTTTTCAATTTGCATCCTCTTGAACTCCTTTAGTCTTATTGCTCTAGCTAAAATTTCAAAATTATATATATATATATATATAGAGAGAGAGAGAGAGAGAGAGAGAGAGAGACAAACTAAACTTTAGTTTAGTTTGCACAAACTAAAGTCAAAGTGGATCAAAGACCTCAACAAAAAACCACATACACTGAACTTGATAAGAAACTGGGGAATGGCCTCGAATACATTAGCAAAGAAACATCTGAACAGAACACTGATAGTACAAGTACTAAGGTCGACATTTAATAAATAGGACCTGATGAAACTGAAAAGTTTCTATAAGGCAAAGCATACTGTCAGTGAGACAAAATTGAAGAGTAGGAACATTTTTTTTACCATCTCCACACCTGACAGAGGGCTAATATTCAAAATATATAGAGAACTCAAAAAATTATACATCAATGAACTAAATAGCCCAATTAAAAAATAAGGTACAGATATAAACAAAGAATTCACAATAGAGAAATCTCTAGTGGCTGAGAAACAAAGAAGTGTTTGCCATCCTAGATACAACTCAACTGAAGAATGGATAAATAAAATGTGAAGTATTACTCCACTCTTACTGGAGACCTTTTCAGAAGGGCATTGTGTATGGCTCGATCTTGAAGTTACTTTCTTCTAGAAATTCAGATTTTATATTTAAAGCTACTGTTTCATTTTAAAAGGGGATTTGATTTTTAGTGAAAGAGGTAGAGATATAGGGTTCAAATTTCTGTAAATCTGTAGCCTTAGTTCTTGTTTTATAATTCCATTCATTGATCTATATATCTATTTTCTGTGGCAATATATTGACTTTTTCTTCCTGGGGTTAGGTAGTATAGTTTGAAGTTAGATATTTTTATACCACCACCATTGTTTTGACTATTCAGGGTCTTTTGTGTTTCTACAATAATGTTAGGATCATTTTCTTATTTCATAAATAATAGATTAGAATTTTAAAAGAATTTGCATTGAATTGGTATATTACTTTTGGTAATATGCTAATATTGTCAATTTTGAATTTGCTAATCCTTTGATATGGGAAGTACTTCAATTTCTTATTATTTTCTGAAAATTTTTTCTTCAGTATTTGAAGAAGCCATTATCAAGATCTTTAATATTTTTGTTGATTTTATGCTGTTACTTTGCTTTTATTGAAGTGTTTGTGTTTACCAAAATAAAATCCAAAAAACTCAATTAATAAAATAGAAAATAAACAGAGTAGGTACTTTGTAGAAATCTTTTAGCCATCAAAAATATGTATTCCATTTTGCCTCAGTTGCCATGGTTATTATTATGATAAAACAGACCATTGGTTCTCAACATTACTAAGCTATGATCCTTTAATATAGTTCCTCATGTTGTGATGGCCCCTAACCGTAAAATTATTGTTGTTGCTACTTTATAACTGCAACTTTGTTACTACTGTGCATTGCATTGTAAATATGTTTGTAGATAGAGGTTTGGCAAAGAAGCCATGACCCAAAGGTGGAGAACAACTGACATATGCCAACGTGGATGAGGATGTAGCAAAAAAAAAAAAAATAAAGATTAAGCACTACTCATTTAATCTAGCTTTTATGGACATATTTATAGATACTCTTAAAAACGAACAATAGAATGCCCATTTGATATAGATCATAGCACTTCTGGGAAGATAAACATTGAAAAATCTGCAGAGGACAAACCTAAAGATAATACTGCCTTGAACATTTGAGTAGAAACAAATTAAAACTATGACTGTGTTTCTCAAGTCAATCATGTTTATCTCTAGTATTTCAATATGAATCCATGAGAAACATGGTAGATAAAAGGCAAGAATAATATCCTTGGCATTTTAGTCACTGATACTGAAGATTTCCTCACACCATTGGTAGTGTACAGTTCATATAATAAAAACAACTCACACAATATCCATCTATGCTTGTGCGTATGACTATTGCTACAGCATATCATTGATAGAGTAGGAACAAGACCAATGCAATCAAGGATGAAAAGAAAATACACTTTACTGTTATATCAGGTAGAGAAACCTTTGATTACATGGATTCATGATCAAATATAACAAATTAAAATGCTTCTGAATTAAGTCATAATTTTGGCAAATGCAGTCTCTTTTCAAACCTACTGGCACATCAGAGGAAGATATTTTTCTCAAGAGAACTGATTCAGCATAAACAATAGATAACAACTTTAGAATTGATGAAAATCTTCAGGGATGAAGCTCCAGGTACACTTTAATTTTCAAGGTTCATCTTGTGGTTTTGGTCTTGAGATAAATTAGTAAATTAGAATATGAGATTCTGGACCTTCTGTCTCTACATTCTGTACACTAGGATTACACATGAGTTGTTAGGCACACTCAGCTTTTCTATGTGCATTGGTTATCTGAACTCTGGTCCTCAAACTTTTGTTACAAATTCTTTTCAGTTGAGTTATCTATCACTTACTCCCTCTCTCTGTTATACAGAATCTTACTATTTATCCCAGACTTCCATAGAAGTCACCATTCTGCCTCTGTTTCTTAATTGCTAGAATTACAGAGGCATGTGTCAACACATCCAGCAAAATGGGATTTTTGTTTGTTTTTTTTATTCTTCCCACAAAACATTTGTGCTAATAATTTTAAGTGTACCTCAAAGATCACATGTCAAATTCATACTTAGTCTGAAGTATGAGGCACTACTAGAAAATGGAGGCAAGTGGAAAATATTAAGTGCCAATATTATGAAATGGTTATCAGGTCCTTAAGCCTTTTATTTTTGACTGCTGGATAAGATTAGACAAGCAATTTTTTATTCCACATGTCCTCACCATGTTGGTTTAGGCCCTAAAGCAGAACTGATGACAAAGGACAGAAACCTCAACAACTGTGAGACCAAGCAAACGTTTTCTCCCAATATCACTTGTCTCAGAAATTCTGTTATATGAAGGCAAAGCAGAGTAACATGGTGAGTGTTTTAGAGAACTTGAGAAAGAAGAAATTCCATAATTGTTACCTTAAAATTTGCCATGGGTTCAAACGATTAAACTTATTTTTTTTCCTCCCACCTAAACCTAAAAAATATACATGTAGGTAGGAAGGACAACGAAATAAAACAATATTGTAGTATAATACTCGAGAAGACTACTTTTCATTCAATACAGAGTGCCATATATAACACGAACGTTAAACAAATAATGCTTATTCTCCCACAAGACATAATATGGAGGAAACTGGTATGGTGGATTGTAAACTGTATTTGGCCCCTTCCAACTCTGAGATTATTTTCAATATTATCTCTGGATTAGTATACAAAACAATGAGTTTTGTTGTGACATTTTCATCTCGTATCTTATTTGGATTTGCTTTTTTCCTAATGCTTTCCACAGATCCTCCCTCCTGGGTCCAAATTTGTCTCTCTTTGTTGCCCTTCCCTACTCTATGCTTCATCTTCACCTTTTATAGTTTACCTTACACTTTCTTTTTTTTTAAAGTATTTATTTATTTTAAATTACTTGGTATGTGTATGTAAACATGCCAAAGCCTTTGAGGCCAGAGGCTTTGGACTCCCCTGTAGCTTCAGTTTCAATCACTAGTCAGTTACCCAACATAGGTGCTAGCAAGTGACCTTGTGTTTTCTACAAGCAGAGAAAATTATATATCTGTGTGTGTGTGTATATATATATATATATATATATATATATATATACACATATATATATATAATTTTGTTATATTAGCAGTGGTAGTTTGCTATTTCAGACATGATATAGTTACATAATCTGCTTCTATAAACTAGCAACACAAATCACACTGCTTACAATTATGCTTATAGCTCATTTACCTGTTAATATTATCTTTTGATGACAATGGACCACTATTCTCCTCTTTTGTGTGTGACAGAGTGCTTTGTTCTGCTCATAGTACAGACAATGATTTTGCTATGCGTCTTTCAGGCCTTCTGCCCATCTACTCTCGATGTCTTGACGTCCTTCATAAGTTGTTTAAGGCAACTTAGGTCAATGAACAAGTATGTGGCTTCATACAAAGTAAAACTCATAGCTTTACCACAAAGGTGGATCCACATTGACATTCTTAATCATACTCTTTAGTCCACCGAAGTGAATACACACTGTCCAATTGACAGGCAAGTTAATATGCCATTGTTTTCTTTGCTTAATTTAACAACTGAATTGTTAAATTAAATTTAACACTTTAATTTAATTGACAGCTTTCAGTCAACTGTATGTATTGTTGTATTACAATGTATAACTATATTGTATGTATGTTAATATTTCCCTCAAAAACACATTATTAGAGTATGATATGAACAAGGGAGAATAGATGGTATAATAGTTGTTATAAGAGTAGACTTGGATTAGATTGAGTCAATTTAGATGTAAATTGTTATTAATTTCTAGAACTCTTCTTATTATAAGGAAGAAATTTTTCAAGTGGTCTGTGCCTATGTCATCAGCTGCAAGATGGAATAAAGATGCTTCTCTGAGTGTTTTGTCATAGACAATCAATGAAATAATATGTGTAAATTCAATAATTTAAGGACTGCTTCTATTACTGGGGTATGTATGTGAAACATTAAACACTGAAATATTTCATTCAATAAATAATATATTGATAATCATAAGTAAACTTTAAAGTATATTTGTTTACCTAATGGCACATTTCAAAAATCACACATACTGATCTTTCAGAAAGGATATAAAGTAATAAGCATTTCAGCCTAGGTATGTATAAACCTGTTCTGAAGTTAATGAATTGCTACACATAATAACATTTGTTGTACAGTATAAATTAAAAGAGTTTGCTATGTAATAGAACTCTGAAAGATCTTATTAAAACATTTAAACTGAGTTTGTGAAACAAAATTTACACATATAAAAATAATAAATAGCTACAGTATTCCTAGTTGGAAAGCAGGACACAAAAATAAAACAATTTTCTTATCAAAGGATAAAAACTGAACTTGGATTTGCTCTTAGCTAACCTAGCTGAGATCTGTTTTTGATTACTATAATCTTTCATGAGACTCACAATAAAAATTTGTATGATTTCTCAATCTCCTATTGCCAAAGGAAATACAGTTCTGAAAACCACAAATGGACTGTGCTAACAATTATACACTGTTTGACAGTAGAATAATATTATTGTTGAGAAAGTTAGTTTGAAAGACCTGAATTGATGTCCAGCCAGGCCACACTGAAGTGGTGTTATTTAGTTCACCCTTACTAGTGTTACTTATGTCTTAGCTCCTCCCTTTAAAATTGTAAAGAAAACATGCACAATGAACTGTGTATTACTACTCACAAAATCATTGGTGAGATGATACAATTTCATCACATTTCAAAGAATCTTGCAAATATTTTGTCCTTCATTGAGTTCTGTAAGATATAGACCATCTTTAAGACATTTTGTCTTTTCAACTTTAAAGATCCTGTTATAGGAAAATAGAGAGCTAGGAATTGTGTAAATCTTAAGTGCAATTAAGAAATACAAGTACAAATTAAAATGATTTCTTGTGTTTGTGTAGTTTGAAAATTTTGTTCACTGCTTTGATCCTAACCTTTACACATTTTCAATATGAACCTTAAGCACAATGGCTGTTATCTATAATAATTTGGGGTTCATGAAAGTGTTTTCATTTTAAAATCAAAAGAAAATTGAATATAGTAGCAATAAGTAAACATTCTAGATAATAAGAAATATGGCCTAATTAATTTTAAATAAATGGAAATATAAGATGCATATTACTAAAATTTCATTTTTTACATTTGTTATGGTTTGTATATGCTTGACCCAGGGAGTGGCATTATTAGAAGGTGTGGCCCTGTTGGAGTAGGTATGGCCTTGTTGAAGTAGGTGTGTCACTGTGGGTGTGGGCTTTAAGACCCTTATCCTAGCGGCCTGGAACCCAGTATTCTGCTAGCAGCCTTCAGATGAAGATGTAGAAATCTCTCAGCTCCTCCTGCACCATGCCTGCCTGGAAGCTGCCATGCTCCTGCCTTGATGATAATGGACTGAACCTCTGAACCTGTAAGGAGCCCCAATTAAATGTTGTGCTTATAAGAGTTGCCTTGTTGTGTCTGTGTACAGCAGTAAAACCCTAAGACAGGTAGGTAGACAGGTGGGAAAAATATGAGAAGAGTTGAGGAAGTGGGATAAACATAATTAAAATAAAATACGGAAAATGTTAAAATATAATCAAATGTTGTCTTAGTTAGGGTTAAAAAAAGAAAACAAGTATATGGGTACGCATGTGTGTGTGTCTTCCAGACACAACAGGACTGATACATATATGAAATCACAGAAAACTTGCACAGGTGCAAGCTACATGATGTCCCAGAACTAAGAAGGAAAGTACACATGAATTTGTAGAACATCTAGAACACTAGATGTTATCTTCAAGTGTCAACTGTTCAAAATGGAAAAACTACATTTCTCCAATAGAGTGTTTATCACAGACTACTTTTAAGAGTGGGCTTCATGGTCAGGATTAGATGGTGAATAGGACATAGTTTTTGAAGATGTTTTTCTTACAATGCTTTGTTTGGGCTTTTTTTTTCTTTTTTAACCTATTGCTTCTTTGCTTATAAATAAAGATTTCTGATTTTGTGTTTTATATGTGGATGTATGTGTCTCTTTGTTTGTACCTGCTTTGTAGACTTTGGCTTTTTTTCTGTTTGTTTTGTTTTGCTTTTATTCTCCTATTTGTTTTCTAAAGAGAAAGAGACAGAAATTGTGGAGTTGGGAGGTGGGGAGGATCTGTGAGGAGACAAAGGAGAGGGAACTGTAATCAGAATATATTGTAGGAAGAATATTTTCAATAAAAAAGAACAGTGTGTGCTCTTAACTGTTGAACATTTTATCAAATCCATACAAAATAGTTATAAATTTATGTTTATGGAAGGTACAAAGGCAGAGTATTTATGGCTTACAGAAGTCATAATTTAGCTTTGTATGTACCATAGAATGGTTGATCAAGCTGAATGATGGAGTCAAATGACATGCCTGTCTTATTCTCTGGAGTCTGTGGATATTAGCTAATATGATAACAATATACTGCCTTTTTTATAAACCCTGAAATGGGGGATGTTCTGCTTTATATGAGAAGGCACCAAATATAATCACACATAGTTTTGTAGGAGAGTTCAAGAGGAAAACTTGACACATGAATGGATCATCAGAAGACATTGTGACCATGGAGACAGAGAGTCAAATGACAGGGTTCAAGGTAATGTAGATTGGAGGCCATGAAAAGACATAAGAGGTAAGGATTGATTCTTTGCTACAGATCTGAAAGGGACATGTGATGCTGATATCCTTATTTAAATCCTACAAAGGTATTTGAAGAATTCTCTACAACTGTGAGAGACTAAAAACTTATGGTTTTATGTCACATTATATTTGTGGTAGTTTGTTGTAGCATATGAACCTAATAGAGTATTCACATTTGAGTTTCATATTCCCTGAAAGATAACTTTCTGACTTATACTTAAATTATATTTTAAGATAATTCATATTGATTATTAAATAAAGTACTACAGTATTTAAAGAAACCAAAAATGTCAAATTATCCTTTACATAAAGATGAATTATGCTTTAATGTATAAAACTTATATTTTGCTGATGTCTAATAACTCAGGATTATATGTCTTCAAAAATTAACATAAATTATAAAACATGCTGTGTATCATGTATTATACCTACAACATATATCCAAAATTACTTATTTTAAAAAGATCAAAGATGATTAACCTCATAAACCAATCATAATTATGGACCTATGAACCTTTACCTCATTTACCCTTTCTCTATTAGGAAAAAGTATATATATATAATTTTTTCGTCACGATAGGAGATAAAGGGTGCAAATTTTCTGAGCTCTTGAACCTTGTGATTGAAATTAAGCTTTATGACTCTGCTTACAGAAATAAGAAAGGCAAATGTCAATGCTCTTTCAAAAGCAAAGACAAGGAATGGATTGTTAAATGGGCAAAGTTAAGTGATCTTCTGAAAAGGGCATCTACTAAAAGTGATATGTCAAAAAAATAGTCTTAATGTGTTTCTGCAGATCTGTTACTATAAGCTCTTTATTCAATGGTATCTTTACTTTAACACTCAATATTTTGAGTCTTGATGGTTTGCTGTGAGATTGATTTCTTTAAAGGCTGAATGACTTGGAAAATAACTGTCCTTTTGCTCATCTCTAAATAAAGAGATGTATCTTTCAGAGTTTATGAAGAACTGAGGGAGTTGTTCCTTTATTTTTCTAATATAATCCAGTCAATTTTCTTTTCCAAATGTTCAGAACCCAATAAACCATTTTGATATGAACATTTTTTTCTGCAGTTCCAAATATAATTCAAAGCAGAATACATTCTAATTTGCAGTACTTTCTTGTAGACTTCAAAAAATATCAACTCATGTGTCCTCATGATAACAAAGCACGATTCCCATATGATTTAAATTATTTTTACAGCAAGGTGATATGAATAGATCTGTGTATAATACATATGTAGAAGAAATAGTTGTTTATGTATTTTCCAGGTACTATCTTAAAGTGAGAGAAATCATTTCTAAGTATCTTCTAACACTAATGTCAAAATATTTCTTTTAAAATATTCCATTTCCAGTATATTACATAGCAATTGGCTTTTAATATTTCTTGAGTCGAAGAAAAAAATTAAAAATAGATAAACTAATCAATCAGTTGAAATCATAGAAACTCAAAATTATATTGAAAATATATGAGAAATAGAAAACTGGACAGCAACCTCTCTACATGGACAGAAAGTGACAAGTCATCCAGTAAGTGTGATTTTAGAAGCATTGTGAAAAGTCCCATGCTCCTGAGAATACCATCTGCTCACTCTTCAGTAGTGCTAGCCATCCCACAAAGAAAGAATCATCCTCATATAATGAACAGCTTACACTTTCCAATGACTCTATGAAAATTAGATGCCCAGATGTTTCTATAACAGTTTACTCTTTTTATTATTTTACTAAAAATATCTGACCAGTTTTCCCTACACCACCCTTCTCCTCCAGATCCACTCTCCTCTGTTTCCTCTACAGAAAAGAGCAGGCCTCCAAAATATGATGGCCAAACAGGACAAAACAAGATACAATAAGACAAGGCAATAGCCCTCATAAGTATACAATGACAAGATGTTTTTCCATGAACTCAGTATCACTGAGGTTTAAGAAAATTGTAAGTTAGATGAATATGAGTTGGATTAAGATAGTCTCCTTTAGATATTGAGGCATATGGTCAGATTAATCCTTTTGAGCTTCATTTTACTTACCTGAAAAGGTGGAAGGAAATAGAATTTTCCAAGTATATAAAAAATTAAATGAGATATTATATAAAAAACATCAGGCAGCATTTTGGCTGGGGCAGACACCTAGCTGGTCTGCTCCCATGAAGACACCATATCCTGAACCATCATAGAGGAACCAGTGCACTCAGAGCAGTGGACACCATATCCTGAGCCATCCTAGGAGAACCACTGCACTCACAGCAGAGAAGGAACCACTGTACTCAGAGCAGCAGCATTTTAGGATCCCACTGGCAGCCCAAGTCCCAGCAATTCTTCCACCCAGGAGCTCAGGATCACAGAGACATCTGGACTCTGAGGAGTTAGGACACAAGCAAGATAACTGAAAAGACAGGCCAGGCTCCAGTCAGATACAATGAGTGCAGATAGCACTAGAGTTAATCAGATGGCAAAAGGCAAGCTCAAGAACATAAGCAAATGAAACCAAAGTTACTTGACATCATCAGAACCCAGTTCTCCCATCATAGCAAGCCCTGGACACCCCATCACAATGGAAAAGCAGGATTCAGAATTAAAATCACTTCTCATGATGATGATAGAGAACTTTAAGAGGGATGTAAATAACTCCCTTAAAGAAGTACAGGAGAACACAGGTAAACAGGTAGAAGCCCTTAAAGAGGAAACACAAAAGTCCCTTAAAGAACTGCAAGAAAACACAACCAAACAGGTGAAGGAATTAAATAAACCCATCCAGGATCTAAAAATGGAAGTAAAAACAATAAAGAAATCTCAAAAGGAGACTACCATGGAGATAGAAAACCAAGGAAAAAAAATCAGGAGTCGTAGACGAAAACATCATCAACAGAATACAAGAGATAGAAGAGAGAATCTCATGTGCAGAAGATACCAAAGAAAACATTGACACAACTGTCAAAGAAAATGCAAAATGCAAAAGCTCCTAACCCAAAACATCCAGGAAATCCAGGACACAATGAGAAGACCAAACCTTAGGATTATAGGTATAGATGAAAGTGAAGATTCCTAACTTAAAGGACCAGTAAACATCTTCAACAAAATTATAGAGAAAAACTCCCCTAACCTAAAGAAAGAGATGTCTATGAACATACAAGAAGCCTACAGAACCCCAAATAGACAAGACCAGAAAAGAAATTCCTCCCGTTACATAATAATCAAAACACCAAATACACAAAACAACGAAAAAATACTAAAAGCAGCGAGGGAAAATGGTAAAGTAACATATAAAGGCAGACCTATAACAATTACACCAGACTTCTCACCAGATACTATAAAAGCCAGAAGATTCTGCACAGATATCATACAGACCCTAAGAGAACACAAATGCCAGCCCAGACTACTATACCCAGCAAAACTCTCAATCACTATAGATGGAGAAACCAAGATATTCCATGACAAAACCAAATTTGCAAAATATCTTCCTACAAATCCAGAGCTTCAAAGGATAATTGAAGGAAAACTCCAACACAAGTAGGGAAACTACAACCTAGAAAAAGCAAGAAAGTAATCTTCTAACAACCCTAAAAGAAGATAGCCACACAAACATAATTCCACCTTTAATAACAAAAATAACAGGAAGCAACAATCATTTTTCCTTAATATCTCTTAACATCAATGGACTCAAAACTCCCCAATAAAAAGACATAGACTATCAGACTGGATACATAAACAAGACCCAGAATTTTGCTGCACACATGAAACACACCTCAGTGACAAAGACAGACACTATCTCAGAGTAAAAGGATTGAAAAAAAATTCCAAAAAATGGTCCCAAGAAACAAGCTTGAGTAGCCACTCTAATATCAAATAAAATCGGTTTTCAACCAAAAGTAATCAAAAAAGATAAGGAAGGACACTTCATACTTATCAAAGGAAAAATCTACCAAGATGAACTCTCAATTCTGAATATCTATGCTCCAAATGCAGGGTACCCACATACAGAAAAGAAACCTTACTAAAGCTCAAAGCACACATTGCACCTCACACATCAATACTGGGGGATTTCAACATCCCACTCTCAGCAATGGACAGATCATAGAAACAGAAACTAAATAGGAAACACAATGAAATTAAGAGAAGTTATGAACTAAATGGATTTAACAGATATCTATAGAACATTTCATCCTAAAACAAAAGAATATAACTTTTTCTCAGCACCTCATGGTATCTTCTACAAAATTGACTAATTATTGGTCACAAAACAGGCCTCCACCGGTACAAAAAGATTGAAATAATAATCCCTTGCATCCTATCAGATCACTATGGACTAAGGGCTGGTCTTCAATAATGACAAAAACAATGGAAAGCCCACATACACATGGAAACTGAACAACACTCTACTCAATGATGACATGGTCAAGGAAGAAATAAAGAAATTATAGACTTTTTAGAATTTAATGAAAATAAGGACACATCATACCAAAACTTGTGGGACTCCATGAAAGCAGTGCTAAGAGGAAAACTCATAGCTCTAAATGCATACAAAAAGAAACTGGAAAGAGCATACACTAACAACTTGACAGCACACCTGAAAGCTCTAGAACAAAAAGAAGCAGATACACCCAAGAGGAGTAGATGGCAGGAAACAATCTCAGGGCTGAAATCAACCAAGTAGAAACAAAAAAGAACTATACAAAGAATCAATAAAACCAGGAGCTGGTTCTTCTGTAAAATCAACAAGATAGATAAATGCTTATCCAGACTAACCAGAGAGCACAGAGACAATATCCAAATTAATAAAATTAGAACTGAAAAGGGAGACACAATAACAGAAACTGAGGAAATTCAAAAAATCATCAGATCCTACTATAAAAGCCTATACTCAACAAAACTGGAAAACCTGGGTGAAATGGACAACTTCCTAGACAGATACCAGGTACCAAAGTTAAATCAGGACCAGATAAACCATCTAAACACTCCCATAACCCCTAATGAAATAGCAGCAGTCATTAAAATTCTCCCCATCAAAAAAATCCCAGGACCAGATGGTTTTAGTGCAGAATTCTATCAGACCTTCAAGGAAGACCTAATACCAATTCTCTTCAAACTATTCCACAAAATAGAAACAGAAGGAACAGTACCCAGTTTGTTCTATGAACACAATCACTCTCACATACCTAAAGCTCAAAAAGGCCCAACAAAGAAAGAGAACTTCAGACCAAACTCCCTTATGAATATTGATGCAAAAATACTCAATAAAATTCTTGCTAACCAAATCTAAGAACACATCAAAACAATCATCCATCTTGATCAAGTAGGCTTCATCCCAGAAATGCAGGGATGTTTCAATATTTGGAAATTCATCAACATAATCCACTATATAAACAAACTCAAAGGAAAAAAACCCACATGATCATCTCATTAGATGCTGAGAAAGCATTTGACAAAATTCAACATTTTTTAATGATAAAAGTCTTGGAAAGATCAGGAATTCAAGGACCATACTTAAACATAGTAAAAGCAATTTACAGCAAGCCAGTAGTCAGCACCAAACTAAATGGAGAGAAACTTGAAACATTACCACTAAAATCAGGTACTAGACAAGGCTGCCCACTCTCTCCCTACCTATTCAATATAGTACTGGAAGTCTTAGCCAGCACAATTAGACAACAAAAGGAAGTCAAAGGGATACAAATAGGAAAGGATGAAGTCAAAATATCACTATTTGCAGATGATATGATAGTATACTTAAGTGACCCCAAAACTTCCACCAGAGAACTCCTAAACCTCATAAACAACTTTAGCAACGTGACTCAAACAAATCAGTAGCCTACTACTCAAAGGATAAACAGACTGAGAAAGAAATTAGAGATATGACACCCTTCACAATAGTCACAAATAATATAAAATATTTTGGGGTGAATCTAACCAAGCAAGTGAAAGATCTGTATGACAAGAACTTCAAGTCTCAGAAGAATGAAATTAAAGAAGATTTCAGAAGATGGAAAGATCTCCCATGCTTATGGATTGGTAGGGTTAATGTAGTAAAAATGACCATCTTGCCAAGAGTAATCTACATATTTAATGCAATCCTCATCAAAATTCCAAATCAATTCTTCAGAGAGATAGAAAGAGCAATTCTCAAATTCATTTGGAATAACAAAAAAAAAAAAAAACAGGATAGTGAAAACTATTCTCAACAATAAAAGAACTTCTGGAGGAATCACCATCCCTGACCTCAAGCTGTACTACAGAGCCAAACTGCATTGTATTGGTACAGAGACAGGCAGGAAAATCAATGGAATAGAATAGAAAACCCAGAAAAGAACCCACATACCTATGGTCACTTGATCTTTGACCAAAGAGCTAAAGCTGTCCAGTGGAAAAAGGACAGCATTTTCAACAAATGGTGCTGCTTCAACTCGAGGACACCATGTAGAAGAATGTAAATTGATCCATTCTTATCTCCTTGTATAAAGCTGAAGTCCAAGTGTATAAAGGACCTCCACATAAAACCAGATACATTGAAACTAATAGAAGAGTAGGTGGGGAAGAGCCTCGAATACCTAGGCACAGGAGAAATGCAAATCAAAACAACCTGAGATTCTACCTCATACCAGTCAGAATGGCCAAGATCAAACACTCAGGTGATAGTAGATGCTGGTGAGGGTGTGGAGAAAGAGGAAAACTCTTCCATTGTTGGTGGGACTGCAAGCTGGTACAACCACTCTGGAAATCAGTCTGGTGGATCCTCAGAAAATTGGACATAGCATTACCTGAGGACCCAACTACACCACTCCTGGGCATATATCCAGAAGATGCTCCCATATATAACAAGGACACATGGTCCACGATGTTCATAGCAGCCTTATTTATAATAGCCAGAAGCTGGAAAGAACCCAGATGTCCTTCAACAGAGGAATGGATTCAAAAAATGTGGTACATTTACATAATGGAATATTACTCAGCTATTAAAAACAATGAATTTGTGAAATTCTTAGGCAAATGAATGGAACTAGAAAATATCATCCTGAGTGAGGTAACCCAATCACAAAAGAATACACATGATATGTATTCACTGATAAGTGGATAATAACCCAAAAGCTCACAATACCCAAGATACAGCTCACAGACCACATGAAGCTCATGTACAAGGAAGACCAAAGTGTGGGTGTTTTGGCTTTTTTAGAAGGGGTAACAAAATACTCCTGGGAGCAAATATGGAGACAAAATGTCAGACAGAAACTGAAGGAGGGGCTGTCCAGAGACTGCTCCACTTGGGTATCTATCCCTTGTGCATTCACCAAACTTAGACACTGATGTGGATGCCAAGAAGTGCATGCAAGCAGGAGCCTGATATAGCTGTCTCCTTAGAGGTCTTCCAGAGCCTGAAATATACAGAGGTGGAAGCTCACAGCTAACCATTGACTGATCATGGGGTTCGCAATGGAGGAACGAGAGAGAAGACTGAAGGAGCTGAAAGGGTTTGCAGTCCCATGAGGAGAGCAACAATACCAACCAACCAGAGCTCCCAGGGTCTAAACCACCAGCCTGGGAGCACATAGGGAGGGACCCATTGCTCCTGCTGTTTATATAGGGGAGGATGACAATGTCAGGCATAGATGGGTGAGGAAGTCCTTGGTCCAGTGAAGGCCGGATGCACCAGTGTGAGGGAAATTGTGGGTGGGGAGGGGAGAGTGGGAAGGTTGGTAGGGGCATATCCTCATAGAAGCAGCAGTAGAGGAGATGGGATAAGGGGTTCCTGGGGTGGGGAAAGGGAATTACATCTGAAATGTAAATAAAATATTCAATAAGAAAAAACATCAGGCAGGCTGATTACACTTTAATGAATCATTAAATGGCAGCTATAAATATGACTCCAATAGGTACTCAAAAGTATCTGATTTTACATGAAACAGAGTAAAGAAGACAAGGAAAAACATTTTGGCTCTGGAGTTGTTCACTGAGAGTCTCAGAGTTTGACTTATGAAAACCGAAGGAAGATGCCTGAGGAAATCTCACTGGCTAGAAATATTACCTAAAGTCAAGCTTATCTAGTAACAGCCAACTATTAATCAGGATATTAATATTGTATTAGCTTTGCAAACTAAGTAACTTTGTATGATTGTCAGTTTTGAAGAAATATATGAATTTATCATATATTATCATATATATTCATATCTCATGTTTACACAGACAAGATGGTTCACTCAATCAATGAAGTTGGTACTTGAGGAAAAGCTATGCATGTGTAAGACAGTTACCATTTAATACAAAGTTTCCCCCTCAAAAGCTCAAGGTATTAAAGGAGTTGGTCCTTTTCTGGTAGAGCCAATCATTGAAGGCTAATTTGTTCTTGAAAGCATTAACTTCACCAGTGGATTAACTAATTTATGAATTTGGTGAGTAGGAATTGACTGGAGGAGAAAGTAACTGGGGTTGTGTCTTTCAAGGATACATATATTCTTTACACTTCTAGCTGGTATAAAAGAAACCATTTTGATCCATTATTCACTCTTTGTAGCGATGTTTGACTTTGCTTCAAAATCAAAGATATAAGCTTGAATAGTCGTAGACTAGATCATCTGGAATCCTGAGCCAAAATAAATCTTTTCTCCTTATGTTGGCCTTACTATGTTTTCATTTGTTTTTGTTTTATTTGTTTTTCCCTACATTGTAGAAAGGCTGACTAATACATACTTCAATGGTTTTAAACTGTTAACAGAATGAAGATTTTTTTGTTTCTAAAGAACTTTGGGGAGGGGGTTATTCCTCAGCTACTGGAATTAAGAACCTGTCATCCAATTGGTACCATAATAGCATTGTTGCACTTTGTCTAATATCCTCCCTGACTGGATTTTGAATTACTTTTAGTGGCCATGCCTTATTTATTTTGACTATTGTACGATTATTTGTTCCATCTATCTATCTATCTATCTATCTATCTATCTATCTATCTATCTATCTATCTCTCGAAAAACAAAAAAAAAAAAAAAAAAAAAAAAAAAAAAAACAAAAAAAGACTGAGCCGGGCGGTGGTGGCGCATGCCTTTAATCTCAGCATTTGGGAGGCAGAGACAGGCGGATTTATGAGTTCGAGGCCAGCTTGGTCTACAGAGTGAGTTCCAGGACAGCCAGAACTACACAGAGAAACCCTGTCTCGAAAAACAAAAAAAAAAAAAAAAACAAAACTATCTATCTATCTATCTATCTATCTATCTATCTATCTATCTATTCTATCTATCTGATCAATATGGCCTTATACAGAGATGGGCTAACATATGTACATGCATAAATGATATAAATTATGTAAATTAGTGGTTCTTAACCTTCCCAATATCATGACCCTTTAATACACTTCCTCATATTGTGGTAACTCATAACTATAAAATTATTTTGATTGGTAATTTATAACTAATTTTGCTACTGTTATGAATCATATGTTAATATCTATGTTTTCTGATAATCTTAGGCAACCCTGTGAAAGGGTAGTTCTACCTCTAACAGGGTTGCAACTCATTGACTGAGAAGTGCTGATAGAAATGGACATAAGGACAATAATCTTAGCTTTTTAAAAATAAGGATAATTTAGTTATTTACTTTATTTTTGAACAATATTTGTATTAATTTTTTGAGAATCACATACAATACATTTTAAACATATACATCTTTCTTCTCTCTGTGATAAACATCCTCTCTCACTTCCCATCCCTTTGCACCTGTACTTTAGATTTTACTTTTATTTATTTTTTATTTCTTCATTAAGTCTAGTTGTGTTTTCAAGCTAGTCTTGGGAGAAGGGATGAGAGACCAGATCTTTTGGATTTAGACTCCATCTTAGAGAATTTGACCTAAGGTTGAACTCAAGTTAACTAACAGGCCCGAATAGTATTCCATGTGTAAATGAACCATATTTTGTGTGTCCATTCTTCAGTTGAGGGACATCTGGGTTGTTTCCAGCTCCTGGCTATTACAAATAAGGATGGAAGAACATAGTGGGACACATGTCCATGTTTTATGGTGCAGCACATTTTGGGTATATGCCCAAGAGTGGTATAGTTGAGTCTTCAGGTAGAACTACTTTCAATTTTCTGAGAAACCCCCAGATTGGTTTCCAGAGTGGTTGTGCCAGTTTGCAATCCCACCAGCAAAGGAGGAGTGTTCCTCTTTCTCCACATCCTCAGTAACCTTTTCTTTAACAAAGGTCAAATGGGTTGATAAAGAAATTAGGGAAACAAGACCATTCACAATAATCACTCTAACTCTAAGCAAGCAAGTGAAAGATCTGTATGACAACAACTACAAGTCACTGAAGAAAGAAATCAATGAAGACCTTAGAAGATGGAAAGATCTCCCATGCTCATGGATTGGTAGGATTAACATAGTAAAAACTTATCAAAAGTAACGTATAGATTTAGTACAATTCCCAACAAAATTCTAACACAATTATTCACAGAGATAAAAAGAACAACTTCATCTGGAATAATAAAAAATCCAGGAGAGCAAAAATAATTCTGAACAATAAAAGAACTTCTAGGGGAATTACCATCCCTGATGTCAAGCTGTACTATAGAGCAATAGTGATAAAAATTGCATGGTATTGGTACAGAGACAGGCAGGAAGATCAATGGAATAGAATTGAAGATCCAGAAATAAACCCACACACTGATGGACTCTTGATCGTCAACAAAGATGTTAAAACCATCCAGTGGAAAAAAGACAGCATTTTCAAAAAATGGTTCTGTTCTAACTGGCAGTCAGCATGTAGAAGACTACTAATCGATCCATTCTTACCTCCATGTACAAAGCTAAAGTCCAAGTGGACCAAGGACCTCCACATAAAACCAGATACACTGAATCTAATAGAAGAGAAAGTGGGAAAGAGCCTCGAACATATTAGCACCGGGGAATGTTTTCTGAACGTAACACCGATGGCTCAGGCTCTAAGAGCAACAGTTGACAAATGAGACCTCATGAAACTGAAAAGCTTCTGTAAGGCAAAAAGAAACTGTTAGTATTCTGTCTAAACTCCACCTCCACAGTTATCTGGTGATAGCCAGGTATGCTCCTCCCCACAGTAACCTGGCAACAGCCAGGTAGGCGTGCCCACTACAAAAGGGGCTGCTTGCCCCCTGCTCTCTCTTGCTCTCTTACTCTTTTACTTTCTTGCCTCCAGCCATCTCTGTCCCCTCGCCCCTCCCCCTTCCCTTCCCCCCTCTCCACGTGGTCAAGGTTGGCCTCTACATCTCTTTCTCCAATATCTTCCTCTATCTCTCTTCCCCCACCTTTGCCCTTTGCCCTGAATACCACCCCCCCCAACCTTTTGGTCTAATGTTGTCTGTTCTAAGCTGCCTGACGAATTCTAACAGAAACCATCATTAGGACAAATTGGCAACCTACAGATTGGGAAAAATATCTTCACTAAGCCTACATCCTAGAGAGGGGTAATATCCAAAATGTACAAAGAACTCAAGAAGTTAGCATCCAGAAAACCAAATAACCCAATTAAAGAGAGGAGTACAAAGCTAAACAGAATTCTCAACTGATGAATCTTGAAAAGCCACAAAGCACTAAAAGAAATGTTCAACATCCTTAGTCACCAGGGAGATGTAAATCAAAACAACCCTGAGAGTCCAGCTTATACCACTCAGAAAGTCACCTCATACCACTCAGAAAGTCTAAAACCAGGCTTTTATTTTACATATCAATCCACTCATTTACTCTATGTTCCTTTTTTATTATCCTATGAATCAGCATCCTGAGTCCCCACAGCCCCTTTATTCTTAGGAAAAGTAAAGCACGCAGTTTCTTTTAACATTTTAAATGAATTTGGAGATCTGCCCGCCTCTTTTAAGTACAGAGGTCAAACTAGCTGGGTGGGACCCTGTCCTGGAATTACCATTTCTACCACACCCTGGTCTAAAATTGCTCTGTCCTTAACTAAGGAATTTGTCTGCAATTGTATCTGCTGGCCTTTGAATCTTTCTGATAAGGTGGCTTATTAATGCAACTGCCTCTGTTTCTTTAGATTCCAGAAACTCAACTCAGTATACAGTTTATATTGCATCATTATATTTTTTTGCATAGGTGAGAAATTATATATTTTTGAGTTCTTTTCCATAGCCTTTAAGGGTTGTCTTGAAGGTCCCAGCATTTCCCATTTTGCTGAGACATTAGCCACACCTTCACCTCAAGGACTCTGTGCAGTCTCTGATTATCATGGAGTCATTATTGTTAACAGGAAGGACATTCATTAAAGAACAAATGTAAAATATGTACATTATTATACAAAAAAGCCTTATCCCCAGGGCAGCCACTTGGAGGCCCTGTGGACAGTGTGCTAGAAGGGAGATCAAAGTGTTTGAGAACCCTCATTAAAAGTAGGTTTTGAAAAATCTAAGCCTACATGCAACCCATTCCTGATTCTGGCTATTTTATTTGATAGCATGAGATATTTAGTTGCATTATTGCTCCATTGTAGGGTATTTCGATTAAGTCTCTTGTCATATACATAAATTTGTTTACTTAAGTAGGCTTCCATATTGTTTTTAATGTTTTGTTTTTTCAAAAGGGTTTTAGTGTTAGCCTTTCTTCACTACAATTCTTCTTCTATCCTGTCAACCAATTCATAGTGAAATTTAATCTTCCCCATCCTATTTTCCCCCTAGATCCCTTTATATCACTGTGTTCTAGCTCCCTTCTCTTGAAAGGACCTCCAACACAAATGCTCATTACTAAATTTATGACCTCTCTGCTTAAATTAAAGGGAGCATATGTATCTGAAGATTCAAAGCTAACATCCAGAATGAGAGAAAACTTGTGATATTTATGTTTCTGTGTCATCCAGGATGATTGTTTCCAGCTTCATAAATTTACCAGCTAGTTTCATAATTATAGGTTTTTTGTTTGTTTGTTTGTTTTTGTTTTTTTTCGAGACAGGGATTCTCTGTGTAGTCCTGGCTGTCCTGGAACTCACTCTGTAGACCAGGCTGGCCTCGAACTCAGAAATCCTCCTGCCTCTGCCTCCCAAGTGCTGGGATTAAAGGCGTGCGCCACCACTGCCCGGCTACAGTTTTCTTGATAGGTGCACAATAGTTTATTGTTTAAATGTTCTATATTTTTGTTATCCATTCATCACTTGGTGAAAATTTACATAATGTTTTTTTATTCTTTAATCTTCTTTAACAGTCCAGATAATATCCCCCTCCCAGCCCACCCTCCGACTGTTCCGCATACCTCCCACACACAAACCTCTCCTTTCTCCATGATGGGGAGAATCCGTCCACCCCACACCCCACCACTCCTCCTCACTCACTGGAGCTCCAAGTTGCTCTAGGGTTAGGTGAATTTTCTCTGAGTCCAGACCCAGCAGTCCTCTGTTGTATATGTGTTGGGGGCTTCATATGGTCTGGTGTATGCTGCCTGGTCGGTGGCTCAGTGTTTGAGAGATCTCAGGGGCCAGGTTAGTTGAGACTGCTGATCTTCCTATAGAGTTGTCCTCCTCCTCAGATTCTTTCAGCTTTTCCCTAATTCAATCACAGGGGTCACCAGCTTCTGTCAATTGGTTGAGTGTAAATATCTGCATCTGACTCAGCTGCTTGTTGGGTCTCTCAGAGGACAGCCATGCTAGGCTCCTATCTGTAAGTACACCATACCATCAGTAATAGTGTCAGGCCTTGGGGCCTCCCCTTGAGCTGCAGTTCTTTTAGACAGGAACAATTATGGGTCAGTTTTTGACTGTGGGATGGCAACCCCATCCCTCACTTGATGCCCTGTCTTTCTACTAGAGGTGGACTCTACAAGTTCCCTCTCCCCACTGTTGAATATTTCATCTAAGGTCCCTCCCTTTGAGTCCTGAGAGACTAAGACCTCCCAGGTCTCTGGTACATTCTATAGAGTCCCCCCACCGCCTACCTACCAATTTTCCATTCTTTCTGCTGGCCCTCAAGGCTTCAGTCCTGTTCTTCCCCCACCAATACCTGATCCTGTTTCCCTCTTCCCCTCTTGTCATCTTTCCCACCCAGGTCCCTTCCCCCCTCCTGTAATTGCTTTATTCTCCCTCTCAAGTAGGATTGAGGCATCCTACCTTCAACTCTCCAACTTATTAACATTGAGTTCTATAGAATCTACCCTGGAAATTTTGTATATTTTTGGCTAATATCCACTTATTAGTGAATACATACCATTCATATCCTTTTGGGTCTGAGTTACCTCACTCAGGATATTTTCTAGTTTTGTCCATTTGTCTGCCCCTATGGGATGTTGGGCCATCTTTTGGGAATATGCCCAAGAGTGGTATAGCTGAGTCTTCAGGTAGAACTATTTCCAATTTTCTAAGGAACATCCAGATTGATTTCCAGAATATTTTGGGTTTTTTGGGGTTCTTTTTTTTGCTTTTTTTTTTAACCAGTTTGCAATCCCAAGAGCAATGAAGGAGTGTTCTCTTTCTCCCCATCCTTGCCAACATGTACTGTCACTTATGTTTTGATTTTAGCCATTCTGATTGGTGTAAGGTAGAATCTCAAGGTTGTTTTGATTTTCATATCCCTAATGAATAAGGACTTTGAACATTTCTATAAGTGCTTCTTAGCTATTCATTATTCTGCTGTTGTGAATTTTCTGTTTAACTCTATACCCCATGTTTTGATTGGGTTGTATGGTGTCTTACTGGTTAGCTTCTTGAGTTCTTTATATATTTTGGATATTAGCCCTCTATTGGATGTGGATTAATGAAGTTTTTTTCCCAATCTATAGGTTACCAATTTGTCCTATTGGCTATTTCCTTTGTCTTACCGAAGCTTTCCAGTTTATGAGGGCCCATTTTTCAATTCTTGATCTTAGAACTTGAACTATTGGAGTTCTGTTTAGGAAATTTCCCCCTGAGCCAATGAATAAAGGCTTCTTCCCACTTTCTCTTCCATTAGATTCAGTGTATCTGGTTTTATGTTGAGGTCCTTGATTCACTTGGACTTGAGCTTTGTGTAAGGTGACAAATATGGATCTATTTACAATTTTCTACATAAAGATTACCAGTAAGACCAGCACCATTTATTGAAGATGCTTTCTTTTTCCATTGTATATTTTTGGCTTCTTTGTCAAAGATCAAGTGTCTGTAAGTGTGTGGTTTTATTTCTGAATTTTCAATTCTATCCCATTCAGTCTGTCTCTGTACCAATACCATGTAGTTTTATCACTATTGCTCTGTAGTATAACTTGAGGTCAGGGATAATGATTACCCCAAAAGTTTTATTATTGTTAAGAGTTATTTTTGCTATTTTGGGTTTTTTACTTTTCCAGATGTATTTGAGAATTGCTCTTTCCATATCTTTGAAGAATTGTATTTGGATTTTGATGGGGATTGAGTTGAATCTTTAGATTACTTTTGGTAGGATGGCCATTTTACATTCACCAGAATTTACATAGTAAATTAGCATTCTGTATAAGCAACAGCCAGGTATGCTCCTCCTCAGAGTTACTTGGCAACAGCCAGGTATTATTCTCTCCACAGTTACCTGGCAACAGCTAGTTAGGCCTGACCCACTATTAAAAGGGCTGCTTGCCTCCTCCTCCTGTAAGGACCCACGAAGAGGACCCCCAACTCAAGTCCCGATCAGCTGCACCCAAGGAGACACTAGAGACTGACTCGATGCAAATGGCAAAAGGCAGTTTACTAACAAGGGCCCTTGAATCAAAACTCATCCCACGCAGGGGAGAGAATTTCGATGAAGACCCCAGGAAGTTTAGAACTTTTATAGGGGGAGGCACAAGGGGGAAGGGAAAAGCTGGAAATTCTGGCGGGGTTACATATAATTAGATATTTCAAACATCAGTGCTTTGCATAAGCAATCATTTTGACAAGCCAGATGGCCCACTATTTTTGACCATGAAACCTCAGGCCTTCTAGGATAAACACCAGGTGGCCCATTACTCACTTGGGCATGTTTAGACTGGTCAAGATATGTCTTTGGTTGTTTCTACATTTCTGGTCACCTCGTCCCTAGAGGGGCTTGATATTTTTATTAGGGCTATTCTCAGCAAGCTCAGCAAACCGTCCTATGGTCTTTGCCAAGTTGTTTTTAATTTTTACTCTTACACTCCCTCTCTTGATCTCTTGATACTCTCTTGCCCTCTTGTGCTCTTCCCTTTCCTCTCTCTTTCCATCTCCTTCCCCCTCCACATGTTCATGGCTGGCCTCTACTTCTATTTCTCTTCTTCTCTTCTCCTCCCCTCCCCTCCCCTCCCCT
>NW_021604562.1:5275747-5290284 GCF_004785775.1 Grammomys surdaster | reverse complement strand
CCTCTCCTCTCCCCCTTCCCTCTCCCTTTCCCTCTCCCTCTCCCCCCTTCTCCCCCCTCTCTCTTTTTCTGCCTCTACTACCCTCTTAACTCCACTCCCCATGCCCTGAATAAACTCTATTCTATACTATACGTTCTTGTAACTGGTCCCTCAGGGAGAAGGGATGCCTTGGCATGGATCCCCTGAGATATCCCCTTCCCCTATACCTCACCATGCCCCCATAGAACATAGCCCCTCTCTCCTTTTTATAAACACATATGAGAATGGGAGATCTCTCCATTTTCTGAGATCTTCTTCAATTTCTTTCTTCAGGGCAGTGAAGTTCTTGTCATACAGACCTTTTACTTGTTTGGTTAGAGTTACCTCAAGATATTTAATATTATTCATGACTATTGTGAAAGTGTTGTTTCCCTAATTTCTTTCTCAGCCCACTTGTATATAGGAAGGCTACTGATTTATTTGAGTTAATTTTTATATCCGGTCACTTTGTTGAAATTGTTTTGAAAGGTATAGAACATTTTTATGAGCTCTAGCAGACTGAGCAGAACCAAAAATGCAGGTGAGCCGGTTCAAGAGTTCTGGGTTCCAGGAACTTGGCTAATCACAAAGTAGATGATTGAGCAAGATTAAATTCTTGAGAAAAACATGTACAGGATGTTCCCCACATGACTGACTGAATATGTGCTGCTACTTTCCACTGGTATTTCCCCCCTCACTCCCCCTGGTTTGTGGTTTTCTCCTTTAAAAACCCTACACTCCCTGAGCTGAGGGTCAAACTCTTCTGCCTCTGCATGGGTTATGAGTTTTGGCCTCAGCACACTGATCCCTGAAATAAACCTCTTTCTGTTGCATCAAGATCGGTGTCTCTTGAGTCACTGGGTGGCCGTGATCTCCAGTGATTTGAGTGAGGGTCTCCCCTCTCGGGGGTCTTTCAGTTTATCAGCTATAGAAGTTCTCTGGTAGAATATTTGGGGTCACTTATGTATATTATCATATCATCTGCAAATAGTGATAACTTGACTTCTTCTTTGCCAATTTCTATCCCTTTGATCTCCTTTTGTTATCTCATTGCTCTAGCTAGAACTTCGAGTACTGTATTAAATAGATATGGGGAAAGTGGGCATCCTTGTCTTGTACCTGATTTTAGTGGGATTTCTTCAAGTTTCTCTCTATTTAACTTGATGTTGTGTCGGGAGCCATAATAGGACAAGCTAATAATTAGCAGGTGATCATCCTGAAATGCTTGCCTCGGATTATTATGTAATCTGCGACAAGTATACCCCATCCAGTAAGGCTGTGGTGGAAGTATTTTAGGAAAAATTCCTGCTAATAATATGCTTTTCCTATTATTATTATTATCATTAATCATATGTAACAATCACTAAGCAATAGCACACCCCTTTGGAGCAGATCTCTGCAGACACACGAAGATGTACTGTCTTGTAGTGATGCTATATAGACAAATAGATGACTTCTTAAGTCTTAATGATGATCCTATAAGAATTCCTAAAATTATATGAATGATTATTAAGCTCTTTTATACTGGGACTGCTATTAAGTCCCTTTCTGATACTCAAAAATGCAATAAGAACTCTGCCAGTCTCCCAAGTGTCATCAGTTAATGGCCCTTAGATAGTAACCAGACTCTTTCCTGCTCAGAGCACATTCCAAGGTGTTTGTAAAACAATTAACCATAGGTCACTAAAAGGGAACTCACAATTTATTATAGGTGCTAGGACAGAAGAGAAAATATTGCCTGGGTTTATCTGTGTAAAACTTCACTAATTTCTTAGTTATAGTTTTAAACCTTCAGTGAACCTGTGGAGCTAGACAGGTGATGAATGTTTAGTCAGATAATTACTCCTAATGGATATGCATGTAAACATTCTCTGTTGTAAACTTCTGTTTCAATTTATGATTTGAATTTTGGTGTGAACTTGTGATGAACTTTGTAACATGTGAATATGTACTCTGTAAGATGTATAAGTACTGAGGACAAAGAGATGAGAGTTACTTAGTTAGATATAGAGTTAGTTAGATATAGAATTAGAATAGAAGATAGAATAGAGATAGAATAGAGTTTTTCCTTTTTCCCAGATAGAAGTTTTCCTTTTTCCCCACTTAGGACCTTCCCGCTTTTTCTCTTAGATAGCTTTCATAGGAAAACTTTTTACACTTAGTAATAAACTATAATAACTTCTTTAAATGTCTTTTCTTCCTGGGACTTCATACTAGCAGCACCTGCAGAGATAGAACAAAGGCATTGCCTAATTCTCTGCTGTTAGGCTACAGGTGTTAATCACCTAAGCATGCAGTCTTTTACCCTCAGAAGTTTTTAGGACTTTATGAAATTTATCTCAGCATTTTCAGTACAGGTCAGGGAGCCAGAAAGCCTTGAGACCCTCAGACTTTAAAGCCATCACCAGAGTCCTACGCTGTGCACCCCCTGCCACTACCTCCCACCAAGCCATGGCCAGCTCCCAGCATTAAAATGGCACCTTGAACAGGGACTCCGAAAAAGGTAAGTGGACACAGATAGGACTCACAACTGGGTCTTGCAAATCATATATTGTACCAACCTTGTATCCCTGGAATGAAGACTATGTGATTGTGATGAATGATTGTTTTTATGGGTTCTTGGATTTGGTTTACAAGAATTTTATTCAATATTACATGGATATTCTTAAGCGAGATTGGTCTAAAGTTCTCTTTTCTTGGTTGTGTCCTTGTGTTGCTTCATAGAATGAATTAAGTAGTCCTCCTTCTGTTTCTATTTTATTTAATAGTTTGAGGAATATTGGTAATAGGTCTTCTTTGAAGGTCAGGTAGAATTCTGCACTGAAGCCATCAGGCCCTGAGCTTTTTTAGGTTTGGAAGTTTTTAATGACTTTTTCTATTTCCTTATGTGATATGGGTCTGTTTACTTTACCTGCTCTTGATTTAACTTTTGTATGTGGTATCTGCCTAGAAAACTATCCATTTCATCTAGATTTTCCAGTTTTGTTGAGTATAGTCTTTTGTAGTAGATTCTGATGATTTTTTTTATTTTCCTCCATTTCTCTTGTTATGCCTCCCTTTTCATTTCTGATTTTGTTAAGTTGGATACTGTCTCTGGGCCCTTTAATTAGTTTGGCTAAGGGTTTGTCTATCTTTTTGATTTTCTCAAAGAATCAGCTTTTGGTTTGTTGATTCTTTGTATAGTTCTCTTTGTTTCTGTTTGGTTGATTTCAGCCCTGAGTTTGACTATTTTCTGTCTTCTACTCCTTTTGGGTATGATTACTCCTTTTTGTTCTAGAGCTCTCAGATATGCTGTTAAATTGCGAGTGTAGGATCTCTCCAGTCTCTACCAAGGAAGTTAGTGCTATGAATTTTTCTCTTAGCACTCTTTTTATTGTGTCTCATAAGTTTGGGTATGCTGTGTTCACATTTTCATTGAATTACAGGACGTCTTTAATTTTTTTTCTTTATTTCTTCTTTGACTATGTTACCTTATATCTTTTTATAGGTGAGTTGAGGCCAGTAATATTGAGAGATATTAAGGAGACAAATGACTGTCATTTCCTGTTACATTTGTTTTTGTAAGCAGTATTATGTGCATGTGATTCTCTCCTTTTGGCTTTGTTGTGAGATAATATCTTGTTCTTCCTTTCATGTAGGTACCTTCATTGTGTTGGTGTTTTCCTTCTAGAATCCTCTGTAGGGATGGCTTGGTAGCTAGAAATTATTTGAATTTTGGGTTGTCCTAGAATATTTTTGTTTCTCTATCTATGTTGATTGGTAGTTTTGCTGGGTAAAGCAGTCTGGGCTGGCATTTGTGTTCTCTTAGAGTCTGCATGACCTTTTTCCAGGCTTTTCTGGATTTTAGTGTCTCTGTTGAGAACTTTGGTGTAGTTCTGATAGGTCAGCCTTTATGTGTTACTTGGCTCCTTTCTTTTGCAGTTTTTAATATTCTTTCTTTGTTCTGTACATTTAGTGTTTTAATTATTATGTCATGAAAGGATTTTCTTTTCTGATCTCATTTTTTTATTTGGTTTGGTGTTCTGTAGGTGTGGGACTGTGTAAGGGTATTCTGGGTCATGGTTGGGTAGTTGCCTAGAGCCCCAAGACTCTGTGTGAGAACTGGCAGGAGTTCAGCACGCCCCAAGAACCCAGGGTCCTGAAAATCAGTCTAGTCTACTGAAAACTCAGTCATGTAGGCCAGTCATTACAGCCCCTGCCAAAGTGCACAGGTAGAGATAGTGACTAGAGGCCTCAGGCTCTAGGGATTTACATACTAATGAAGGCCAAAGCAAATTAAGGGCAGAGCAAATTAAGCATGCCTCCCTAGATCTCCCCTGATCCTCCCCAGATCCTCCCCCTTTCTCCCATCCTATATAACTCGGGACTGCCCTGAGTTTTACGGGGCGTACTTCCAGATTCATCCACCATCTGTCTTGACACTAAACCTTTTGGAACCAAAGACTTCCTTGTGTCACTGGTGCCTGCCACCACCAAAGCCTCTGGGCCGCTGGAACCATAGACGTTCCTCCTGCATGTGTGACCCGCCACAGCGTGGAAGCCTCCCTGGACCCTCACCGCTGCGGCCTATAATTTTTTCCCCACATTTGGTGCATCCAACACAGAGCACAGACACCCACAGACTTCAAGGACCGGGCCACCCCAGTTTGCTACAGAACGCAGCCGAGCTTCCCGCCCTGCTTGTCCGGTACTGTGAGGAATCGACTCAGTGAAGATTCCATGCTTCTCCCATGCTGACTGAAGCTGCAGCTGCTTAATCTCTCACCTGGAGGATCTCTACATTCCAGACATGAGGACCCACATCTTCAAGCAAGCTAGCCAGGCCACTGAGTCTGCTAAGCAAGTACAGTCTCTCCCATGGGTGCTGCTAGGGCCTCTTTCTTCTTCCCCTCCCCCTCGTTTCTCTCGGCTGTGGGTTGTCCGGCGTGCACCCACATGCCCCCATCTTGGTCCTGAGAGCCAAGGGCTTGAGACCAGTCGGTCCCTGGACACCTCAGAGCACAGGGATCCCCAATCCCTCTAATTTTTCTCAGCTGAGGGTTATCTGGCACGTGCCCACATGCCCTGTCTTGGTCCTGAGAACCAAGGACTTGAGACCAGTTGGTCTCTAGCCAACTTCTGGCGCAGGGATCCCCAATCCAAGAACTCTGCACCCCCACAGAACCAGAGTGAGAATTCCCCATGCAGGGCTAGGCCCTGGTGTTGCAGGGAATAAACTCAGCCAAGATCCCGTGTGCTCCTGCCATGCTGAGCTACAATCCCAGCCTATTGCATCATGGCAGATGCATGGACCCACAACGCAACAGAGATTCATGCCCGTGTGTGCCCACGCATGGGCCTACATCGTTCGCTACATGTAGGCTTCTTGTACATTTATGGCCATCTTCTTTAGGTTGGAGAAGTTTTCTTTTATGGTTTCGTTGAAGATGATTTTGGATCCTTTGAGTTGGGAATCTTTGCTCCCTTCTATTCCTATTATTCTCAGATTTGGTCTTTTCATTGTGTTCTGGATTTCCTGGATATTTTTGGTTAGGAGTTTTTTATGTTTTGATTTTTCATTGATAGTTGTGTCAATATCTTCTAAGGAATCTTCTACACCTGAGAGTCTCTCTTCTCTCCTTTGTAGTCTATTGGTGATGCTTACTTCTGTAATTCCTGGCCTCTTTCCTAGGTTTTCCATTTCCAGGGTTCCCTCCATTTGTGCTTTCTTTATTTTTTTTCTACTTCCACTTTTAGGTTTTGGACCACTTTGTTCAAATCCTTTCCCTGTTTGTGTTTTCCTGTATTTCTTTAAGAGATTTATTTATTTACTCTTTAAGGGGTTCTACCTATTTACCTGTGTTTTTCTGTATTTCTTTCAGTAAGTTATTTGTATCTTCTTTAAAGGACTCTATTACCTTCATGAGATAGGATTTTAGATCAGCTTCCTGATTTTCAGGTGTGTTCGTTTATCCAGGGCTTGCTGTGTTGGGAGAACCGGGTTCTGATGATCCCCATGTATATTGATTTCTTCTGCTTATGGTCTTGTGCCTGCCTCTCTCCATCTGGTTATCCCTGGTATTTGCTGGTCTGGGTGTCTCTGTCTGGATCTTGCCTCTTTTGTTCTTAGGTGCTTCAGGTCTCCTGGTAAGCCTGTGGCTCTGACTGTAGCAGACCTCCTATGGGTCCTTCAGACTGGTATCTTCAGAGGGGCATGTAAGCTGGTGAATTGTTTCACTGGTTGCAGTGGCTCTTCTGGGAAGCCTTCAGAATGTGGGGTCTTCAAAGGGGTAAAGAAGGTGCTGATTTGTTGCCCTGGCTGCAGCGGATCTCCCGGGTGGCCTTCAGATTGTTGGTTCTTCATTTGAGCAATCAAGCTGTTGTCCTGTAGGTAGCTATTCTCCACGGAGGCCTTCGGACTGTGAGGTCTGTGGCCCAGTTGCACTGGGTGCAGTGGTACTGCTGAGATGGCCTCAGGCTGTGATATCAGTTGCTCTGTGTATAGCAGGATTCCTTGGATACCTTCAGGCTGTAGTGTCTTCAGGGGATCAGACAATCTCATGAGATGAGGGGCAGAAGGCTCTGGTTGTAAGGGAAGTGGAGTTGGAGGGTGTAATTTTTTGGGGAAGGTGATGGGTCTCAAGTCCACTGGGCTCTCTGCTGCTGTGGGCCATCATGAGTGTCTCTTACCTGTTGCTTTGTGTGCAGAGGCACTCCTGGGATGCCTTCAGGCTTTGATGTCTTCATGGGAGTAGACAAACTGGCAATCTGCCCCAGCAGAAGGCGCTGGCTGGAAGGAGAGTTGGCATTTTTTTTTTCTTCTGTCATGAAAAAAGTGAAATATCAAAAACAGTTTTAATGTACATTTGTGGAATTCATAAAGGTGTTGAACATTTAAAAATAATTTCTCAACCATTTATATTTTATCTTTGTAGAACTCTTTCTTTTTTAACCTATGCCATAATTTTTAATTGGGTTGTTTCTTTCCTTGATTTGTTTTTTGTGTGTACTCTAGATACTATACCTCTTTCATATGTATACATGGTCAGGGCATTTTCATGTTATATAGGCTGCAACTTCCCTTAAATAATTGTACCCTTTACTGTACAGAAGCATTTTGGTCTCATGTGGTTTCATTTGTCAATGATTGGTCTGAGTATCTGTAATGTGTGGGTCTTATTTAAAAAATCCTTTCCTGTCCCTATATATTAAAAAACATCCCCGACTTTATTTGCTAATATATGCAGTATACTATGTCTTATGTCTAGATGAACTTAAATAAAATAATACTGAACAATCAAGAACTGCTATGGGTATCAAGATCATCCTTGATTTTAAGTTATACTTAGATATACATAGATAAAAAATAATTTAGTGCTAGCTAATAACCAGATATATGGATCAATACAATTTAAGGACCCAGGTAGAAGTACTATAAACACCTAATTTTTAGCAAAGAAAACAAAATGTATAATGGAGAAAACATTTTCAACAAATGATGTTGGTCAAACTACATAACTCTAGATAAAGGAATAGTTAGGTATGAAGGTAGATACTTATCTGTGACCCCATAATAGAACTATATATTTACTTTTATATCCTTTATTGCCAGAACAAAACCTGGAAAGTAATTGGTTTTCTATAAATAGAGGAATTCAAATGAACAAACAGAAAGTACAAGTAATATAGTTACTGAAACTTGTTTTATTAAAAAAAAAAAGATTTTCCCTGGAAACCTGTTAGCTATACTGGCCAGGGAATCAAATATTCATCACAGACTGAGCTTTTCCTCCTTCCTGTGGAACTTCTAAAACACTAACCTCCTAGCCCATCCCCATTCTTGTATGTAAGTTCCCAATACCTAGAAATAAATTATACCCAGTACCCCCGGTGATCATAGCTGGTAGGGACTCAGAATACTTCCTATCAGGCAACTCAGAAACCATCACATGCTCTTAAAATCCAGACAGGGCAACAGAAACCAAGGAACAGAAAACACACAAAAGAAAAAACAAGGCCATATGTCAACACCGAGAATTGCAACCATCTCAATAGTAGATGCCTAGATACGAGCATAATAACAAAATCAGTAACAGCCAGGACACTATGTCTCCACTAGAACTCAGCAACCCTATTGCAGCATTCCCTGAGAAATACAATATAGCTGAAGCATAAAACAAGAATGTCAATATAGTTATTATGAATATGATCAATGACCTTTAAAAAGATATAGATAAGCCAATAATGAAATCTGTGAAAACGTGAACAAACATTGGAATGAAATGAATAAAACTGCTCATTACATGAAAGTGGAAACAGAGTCAATAAGAAAATCCAAACTAAGTGAAAACTGGAAATAAAAAAAAAATAGGAATTTGAACAGGAACCTCAGAGGCAAGACTCGCCAACAAAATACAAAATATGGAAGACAGAAGTTCTTCAAAACTGACCAGATACTTATACATAAAGCAAGTCCTCCAAAACAGAAGAAAATTCAAATATCACCCTGCATCCTATCTGACAATTTTTGTGGTTACTCTTATTGAAACTCATATATCTAAAGGCTAAACTCTAACATACATAGATGACAAACATGCAATATATGTAGTTGTTTTTGTCTTGGTTGTCTCACTCAGTGTGATTGTTTCTAGCTCCATTCATTTGCCTGAAAGTTTTCATAATTTCATTTTTCTTAGCAGCTGAATAATATTTCATTATCAAAATGTAACATGTTTTTATTGTCCATTCATCTGTTGATGTCCACTTATGGTGTTTTCAAATTCTTGTGAGGAATAGACTAGTAATAATGGATTGAGCAAGTTTCTCTGTAGTGAGATATAGAGTCTTTTGGGTATATGCTAAAGAACCTCACCCATCTTTTAAATCTGCAAAAAAATATACTTTAAGTTAAATCTATTTTTAAACTATAATTCTTTAATAAATTACTTGTATGTATTTTGAAAAAAAGTAGTTTAAAAGTATTTAATTACCTATCTACTATAGAAATGCTAAAAAATGAAGATAATTAAAATGAGAAAAGTACAACCACTCAGTCTCATTATTCAGAGATAGTCATTTATTATATTTGAGTATTTTTCTTCACAGAATCTTTTTCATTGCTATATGTGTAGTTAACATGGAACATACTTCACAATTTGGAAGTATATTGTTATAACAACTTTGAAAAGAATTTTATTTCTGACAATAATAAAATAAGCCTTCTGTTTCAGTATTCAATTAAATATATCCATCAATGTGTATATTCTTTTTAAATTTTGTGAGAGCCCAATTATCAGTTGGTAGGATTATTTCCAGAGTGACTGGAATCCTGTTCAGAAATTCCTTTCTTCTGCTGATACTTTGAAGTGTATCTCTATAATATATCATTAAAAATTCAGTTTCATGTCTTACATAAATTTATTTGATCAAATTAAAGTTGATTTTGCACAGGGTGAAGGATACAGATTATTGTGTTCTTCTCTATGTTGATATTTAGTTTTCTTTACACCATTTGTTGAAGAGGCTGTTTAGAATTCAAATTTTGGCACATTGGTTAAAAATCATGGGCTTGTACTTATGTGGGGTTTTTATCTAGCTACTTTATTTTATTTCATTAATCTACATATTTCTCTTGTGCATGCTTTACAACTTAAAGAATAATAACTTTTATTGAATTTTTTCTTTGGAAATTTCATAGTGATATATAGTATATTCTGATTACTTTAGTCCTCCACCTGGTATTATCTCCCTCTCCATATGTATATGTATGTATATGTGTGTGTGTGTTTGTGTATACATTCTACCAGTTTTATACCTTTACAGAACTGAATATATATATATATATATATATATATATATATATATTCAATTTTTACAGTAATATTACAAGGATTATGATTGAAATTATATTGACTATATAGATTGCTTCAGGTATGATGGATATTTTCAAAATATTAATCCTTCCAATTTTTGAGAATGGGAGGTCTTTCCATTTTCAAATGTATTATTCAAATTTTCTTCAGTGGTTTAAAGTGGTTTAAAGTTTATTATAGTGATTTTTCATACTGTTAATTTTAGTCTGAGCACTTCAAGTGCTTTTCTCTTTTTGAGGTAATTGTGAATGAGGTTACACGGAATATATTTCTAGAATGGCTTGATAACTCAAAAACTTAAAAAATAAAACAATACAATGACTAAATGGACTAATAAAATGGGTAATAATCAAAATATAAAATATAAATATAAATTTGGAAAATAGTTCAACCTCACCAGCCATCCAAGAAACACAAAATTAAATGCACACTGAAATTCCATCTCACAGTTTTCATATTGGGAGTCATTACCCAACCAGCAACAAATACTAAGGAATACAGAGACAAAATGTAGCCCTTATAAATAACTGGTGGGGATATAAATTCACCCTGCCACCATTAAAATTAGCATGGAATTTTTTCTCAAAATTAACAATTGACCTTCCATAAGGCCCACCACTACCACTTTTGGATATTTACTCCAAAGACTCTGTGACAAAGTATGGCAGAGATACTTACACTTAAATGTTTATTACATCAACTAATCATAGTAGCTGATTCATAGAAGACACATAGGATATTCAAGAATGAAATAATTGAGAAACTAATCAAGAAAATCTATCTATATTTATCTATATATCTACACACATACATAAAATATTTTTCTGCCTCAATGAACAGTTATGTGATTTCCAAAAATCAATACAACTGGAGAGTTCTATAGTTTTAAAGTGAATTAAAGCAATGTCAGAAAGACAATGCAAGGTATTTTTTCTTCTTTGTGGTTGCTAGATATTATATAGTGATGGAAAATGAGATTAAAAACTCCACAGCTTCTATTCTGAATGCTTACTTTAACTGTACAGAAATTCATAGAATTGTACAGACTTTGATTCTTATTGATTTTGGTTTGTGATGATTTTATTTATTTGTAATTTTTAATAAAAAGTTTAGGGATATATAAATTAGTTGTGCATATATGACATGAAAGTAAAAGAGAAGCTATCTAAAGCAACAGCAGCACAAGAATGGTGTGATATGGCAAAGGGATGAGTATGGAGAATATATGCAAAGTATACTATATATTTCTATGCAGATATTCAAACATATCCAAATGCCACAAGCTAGTTTGTGTGTGTGTGTGTGTATGTGTGTGTGTGTGTGTGTGTGTGTGTGTGTGTGTGATTTTTGGAGACAATTTATTTCACTTTCAATATAGTTCCATGATATGAATCCCAATAAGAAGATCATAGTTAAGTGTTGAATTATGAGTGGGTATGTGTGCCTCTTTGACTGTACTCATTGCCAGTGTTTTCAGGGAAAATACTCTGCTTGATAGAGAGCTTTCTTACTGTGCTTGTTTGTGAATCAAACTCTTTGTTCATTTAGAAGAATTTAATATTCTTAATGTTCACTTTGATTCCTTCTGCCTTTATCTTCTCTCTGTATTTCTGGGGAGTTTCCTTCTTTGGGGAACATCAGCTTTCCAGTGAATACCATTTTTATTCTGCCTAGGGTATTCTGTTTCATCTTGTTCAAGTGCTGCTTTTGTTCAAATAGTCTTTTTCACTTGGTGATTTTTTTTTATTTTAATCAATTCTTCTGCTCATTTTTTAAAAATCCCTTGCAGGGGTGCCGATTAATTTTACTTCTTTTCTGTCTCCCTTGTAGTAATTTTGACTTAATCTTGGTCACACATACTAAGCTGATGTCTCAATGGTGCTTTTCCAAACTCCCCTCTTTGATTATTCTATTGAGTGGAGATCTTTGATAATGAGAAGGAATATAAACATCCATTTAGTCTTGTATTTCTGAATTAGTCTATGTTATAAGAGGTGATGAATTTAATGTAATGGGAAACAATCTACTTGTATTAATGAGAATAAATATTTCATAGTTTCATGGAGAGTACAAAACTGTATTCCTGTTACAATCAGATCATGTTTCTCCTGCTGTATCTCCATGTTACTGTATATGTTTCTCTTAAGGGAGAATTGGAGCAGTGACTGTTACATGTGTACTTTCAATAATCCAGGTTAACTGAAAATTTGGATTCTCTGAATACATACAGTACACAAAATGTTTCTAAATTTTATTAGTTGTATTAGCCTTGTACTTCATGTTTCTATGGTGGAAAACAGCTGCAAAAGTGGCAAGTGAGATTACAAAAGAAAAAAAATCAAAATTAACTTGTTTCATGAAATCCATGTACTGATGGCATTAACTGAAAACTTAAACAATGTAATTCCAGAGAAACTATGAGATTTGCCACTCAATATTAGAATGATGGTGTTTTTTTTACAGTTGAAATTAAGACCCAGGAAAGTAGATGGTGATGGGGGGGTGAATTCAGATAAAGTACCTAGAATGTTGCCATATTATCTATGCATTCAGGCTTCCAGTTTAGGATATCATTAGTATTGCATGACATATGAAAGCATTTAGATAGCACTCAATACACAGAAGGGCCACATGATGACTTTTAATACCCTAATATTATTATCTTGAAACAACTTTCCAACCCTCTGTATGTATATGTCTGACTCTCATCTCTCTCTCTCTCTCTCTCTCTCTCTCTCTCTCTCTCTCTCTCTCTCTCTCTCTCCCCTCCGTCTCCCTCTCTCTCCCCTCTCCCTCTCCCTCTCCCTCTCCCTCTCCCTCTCCCTCTCCCTCTCCCTCTCCCTCTCCCTCTCCCTCTCCCTCTCCCTCTCCCTGTCCCTCTCCCTCTCCCTCTCCCTCTCCTGATATTATTTATGTGTTTAGAAAACAGTCATATCCTTCTTCTAATTGTTTGAAAAGAATAACTGTTGCAGACCATAGTTATCCCACTTGTGAGATTAAATATTAGAATTACATACTTTCTCATGATTGTATTTTGGTATCCTTTATCTATACTTGCAGAATTTGTCATAAACTTATACTTTCTTTTTGTGACCCCTATTCTAACATTTTCACATTCTTGGTGGCCATTTATGCCTCTTTTGTAAAGAAATGCTATCATATCATATGCTACTATTTTAACCTTAATAAAAGAGGCCAAATAGTTTCCTTATGATGTTCTGAAATTTATGCTGCTGCTCTGGAGTCTTCATATTTTAATGTAAAAAAACCCTGTTTCTTATCAAAGAAAAGTATATTGCACTTACTGGCATTTTCTTTTTAAAGATTACTCACCAGAGGCTGTTATTACTTTCAGAAACTATCCAGTTTTTTAGACTTAATTGAACTACATCAGGATGTGGCATTTTGAGATCAGTTAGATTCCTCTGAAATCAGTTGATCAGGAAGGAGGAGTAATATGGAAGATAAAGATGTCCAGCCTTCCATACTCAAGGGATTCTGGTACTTGCATAAGGAGAGTTGTTATTATCTGTGCCTACTCTATGTTTAATTCTTAAGTTTCCATACAGGTCTTCAATATCCAGGTTATCATTCCTCCCACGTGTGAAGATTGACATTAGCAGTTCCACTTGGTTTGATTCTGTCACAAAAGTTAATAAATAAGAGCCATCACGAATAGGTCTCAAAGTGTACATTTATTTCTAAAATCTCATTCTAGTCATTTTGATGTCTGCCATGACTAAAAACCGTGGGTTGACCTTGACAATTCTTTCTGTAATTAGAAATATACTAAAATGAATGACTTTTTAAAAAATAAAATCCACTAACTTG
Source organism: Grammomys surdaster (assembly GCF_004785775.1). NCBI lineage: Eukaryota > Metazoa > Chordata > Mammalia > Rodentia > Muridae > Grammomys > Grammomys surdaster. The sequence continues at coordinate 5,276,584 of NW_021604562.1, read as the reverse complement.
TCAGAGGTATATTAGATTTTAATGCTGATTTCCCAGATCCATATATTTTTCACATTATTGTTATGTCTAAATTGCATATCTAAATTTTCAGCATTTATAATGCAAGCATATCAAGTGAAAACACTCCACTACTCCCTGTACTACAAGCGTCTTAAATTTGAACAAATTCAAAAGGTAACATCATGAAATTCTAAAATTAGTCGCAAAGGAGTATTTTTTTATCCTACATACATGGAAAAAAACCTGGAAGTTTTCTTAGGTTGTGTATAGCTCATGGGGTATATCACTGTAATTTTCATAAGTTCATTTAAATTTAGGTAAACATAAATTAATATAACTCCCCATGGCTTTTTAAAAAATGAATGCTGCTCATGAGCATCAATCAACTCCAGAAACAATATGAGTTTGTGAGGGCAGGTACCTACAGGGATCCTGGTCAGCAGGGAAATTAATCACAGAAAAAGGAGAATAAAAACTCTGGACATCCAGACTTGGTCAGTAAGACTGTATTAAAATTTCTTCAGAGTCTGATGTTGTGGTTTAATTTTCTTATACATATAAACCCAGTAAAATATCAGGAGAAAGTCTCCAGGTGACAATTGTTATAACCAAGTTTTAGGAATTGCTACATGAAAATTTCCTTTTAAGCCAGATTGTGGTGGTGCATGCCTTTAGTCCCAGCATGTAGGTGGCAAAATCAGGTGGATTTCTGTGAGTTGGTGGCCAGCTAGGTCTACAGAGTGAGTTTCAGGACAGCCAGGGCTACACAGAGAAACCTTGTCTCAAACAAAACAAAACAAAACAAAACAAAACAAAACAAAACAAAACAAAACAAAA
>NW_021604562.1:5237434-5275737 GCF_004785775.1 Grammomys surdaster | reverse complement strand
AACAAAACAAAACAAAACAAAACAAAACAAAACAAAACAAAACAAAAATTTCCTTGGAAAATATACTGCTACTGTAAACCATAGAAAACTTTTGTCTTAAGAACAAGTTCTACTGTCTGGGGAACAGTGCTCAGGGCTAGGGGCTGTTATGCTTAGGTCACAATATCCTCATAGACCACCAGAGACCTCTAGGAGTCCTACTCATATGCAAATGAGTAGCAATGAATAAAGCAATGAGTCTTTATTCAGTTTCAAGCTCAGATCCTCCAACCTCTCTAGCATAGTGGAGCTGAGCTGAGCTGGTGCAAGCCTTGCCTATTTATCATGGTTGTTGTCACTGAGTAAGGACTTTCAAACTTGGAAGTTACATGATTGGTTGACATTTGCTTGGTGCATCTCTATTGGCTAGTAATGGTTTCAGCTTGGTATGAACAATGGTTGCTAGTTTAATCAATCTTGTTTAGACATTAGGTACTTTGCCCCTAAGAACTGATTGGTTGTTGTTAGGAGTAAAGTGGCTATTTGCTCAGGAGAATTGTGATTGTTGCCAGAGTGGCATGGTTCCTAGAACAAGTTGGGGTTTTTCCAGTAGCTGAGTTCATTCAGAGGGCAAGTTAATCATAAAATGGAGTCTGAAAGCAAAATTGAGTTTGTAATGTTAAGATGGGTACTTTAGGTGTAGAGAGGAGGAATTTGTAAAAAGCATAAGGATGGATTCTATTGATGGAAGATGAAAATTATGTGGGTTCTCTTTCATAAAGATGAGTTCTGTTTACTGAGAGACAAAATCCATGATTAAGGCCTAAATATTTCTTAGGTTTTGGGGGAAAATTCAGATGGAGAATGGCTTCTGATAAAATAGCAAAGGATTACCAGATCGTTTGCTCACTTTTACTACAGTGCCTTCTACATAAGGTATTATTGTTATCCTTATTTTCTCCTAGAAGATGTAAGTAAATTCATATTCCTGAAGACAACATGCATTTTGAGCACAAGACTTGGCGAAATCAAGCTGGATGTAACCTGGAAGCCTCTTCCCTGAGAACTAATTTTCTTAGTACTAAAATGTACTATGCAAGTTGTCAAGGGATAAAATCAATCAATAATCCTACCTAGGTGTAAAATCTACACGACACAATAATCACCAGCACACCAATACTTCTTCAAAGATGCAATCATGGCAATTAACATCTTAGGAGCTAAGAAACTGCTGTTTAATTTGACTCAAGGGCTACCATAGTAGACATTTTAAGGCCTGGTCCCTTAAGATATCCATCATGCCCAACCAGTAACAGATTAGAGTGTAGAATCTAATAGTGTAACTTTTCTAAATCAGCATAACTCCCAACTGCATCCTAAATACACTTAGATAGATAGATGTACCTCTGCCCATTTTTATTTTTGCTTTTATTTTTTGTAAACTTGACACAAGCTAGAGTTACTTGAGAAAAAGGATCCAAAACTGAGAAAAAGCCATTTATAAGACTACCATGTGGGCAGGTCTGTGGGACATTTTCTTGATTAGTTATTGATGTGTAAGCATCAAGACCATGGTAGGTAGTATGACTCCCGAGTCAATGGTATTATAATGTATAAGAATAAAATGAGCAAACTATGAAGGATAAACTTGTCATCAGTGTTCTTCCATAGCTTCTGCATTAGTGCTGGCTTTCAGGTTTCCACCATGCTTTTCTGCTTCTGGCTTCCATTGATGATAGACTATGATGTAGAGTTATAAACTGTTGGAGGAACTAAGGTAGTAGGAGTAAGAAGAGGAAGAGGAAGAGTGAGGAGAAGGAAGAGGAGGAGCTAGGAGAGGAGTGTGAGACAAGAGGGAGAGAGAGAGAGAGAGAGAGAGAGAGAGAGAGAGAGAGAGAGAGAGGAACATGGAGGCAGATGTTCGAGTGTCTCTAACAGTCAAAGGTAGTTGGTATATCTAGGTTGGGTATTGGGTTACACCTCTGATTATATGGACATCTTGTTATTGAGCATTACCAAATTTATAAAGCCTTTGATTAACATTTAAGCATTAGAGTCTCATTTTTGTACCGAGCCCGCATGGTTGGTGGGATGGTCTGGGCAATGCCTAGCCTTGTGGAGACAGCGTGGAAGATTGGCAGTGCCATCTCCCACACTGGTGTCTCATGGGTGGCAAGGCTGGTGTTTCTGGCTGGCTGTTTCTAGCTGCAGTGTGAGTGGCATCTGGCCATGGAACATGGCGGCTGAGCTAGGCAAAGCCACTGCAGCTTAGTCAGCTTGACCAGTGGCCATTTTTAAGTAACTACTGCAACAATAAAAAAAATAAATCCTTTCCTTTCAAAAATGCTTACGGTCATGGTATTTTATGACATCCGTATAAACCATAACAAAGACAAACACTCAATTACTACCAAAGAAGTTTCTTTTTGCAACAGATAAAGACTATTACAGAAAACCAAATCCAGTTGATACATCTATGACACACATCTCATCTATAAGGCTCAGGAAACACATAGAAATGGAAGACATATTTAAGAACCAGAGGACCAGGAAGTCTGCTGTGATATTGTGCCTTCTAGACATGATAGGAAAGCTGAATAAATGAATTCTAAAGAATCTGATTGTTTAAGCAAGCTCTGAGCTGTTGACATACAAACATCAATGGGAGCTATCTCAGAAGGCCTTATACCAGATTAAGAGTTACAGACAATGAGTCTTGAGAGAGAGTGAATCATTCTTTTTCATAGATAAACTTACTGCTTTGTAATTTAATACCAAGTTTTATCTGTCACCTCTCCCCTACCAAACACATACATGCCAATAACACTAAACAGATTCAGGAATCTCTCTCTCTCTCTTTCTCTCTCTCTCCCCCTCTCTCTCCCTCCCTCCCTCCCTCCTTCCCTCCCTCCCTCCCTCCCTCTGTCTCTCTCTGTATTTAAATCTGGAATAGCATCTTGAGAGTCTGCACTTCTATTATGTTACTAAGTTATGCCAATACTGCTGGTTCATATTTCCAATCATTATTAAAGTAGCTTCCAAAGCTTGCATTAAGCAGGTCAAACTTCCAATATAAAAGTATCAGCAGGATGCATTATAGAAAATATGAGCATGATGCATTGTTGAACATAATTGTTAACATTTTTAAGAAATGTAGTATCACACAATTCACCTGAATTCTTCTAAAAATCCTATTGGGTAGGCACCAATTTAGCCCTCATTATACAAATGAGAACACTGGAGCTCAGAGCAATTTAATTAATTTTCTGAAAACTACATGCTCATGAGAGATTGAGCAAACCTGCAAATTCAGTATTTTCGGAGTCTAATCTCTTACTCTGCGATTTTTAAAAAAAATTCCTTGGAAAGTGTTAGTACTTAGAAAGCTTAAGAGAAGAGTGAAAAGCAACAAGGACACACATTAATTTATTTTATAATTTTAATATTTATCACATAAATATTTATAGAAATATATTATTACATAATAATTAATGTTGGGAGCCAACTCTGAGCATAAAGCAGCTATCATCTTTGCAGCCATCTCAAGCCATATACCCGGACAAGAGACTTGTTTTCATCAGCCTCCAACAGCTGAGCACACTCTGATAATTATCTTGCTTTTCTTACATATCTTGTTTTGTTGTTTATTGCCCCCAGCTGCAGGGTGCACGTGGTAAAGTGTCTTCAGCTGTGTTCCCCTGCTTATGTTTATATATACCCATAATTTCCTTTCAATAAAGGCGAGACTTGAGGAAAGACTGGAGAAGAGAATAGACCAGACTCCCTGTCTTGTCTCCATTCTTCGTGTCTCCGTCCCCACTCTCTCTCTCTTGCTAGGCCCTGACCTGTGGACCAGAGCAGCAGAATGGGCCATTACAAAGTGGCGCCCAACGCGGGGCAGCAAGAAGGAGAGACCCAGTGAGGGATGTTACCAGAAGAAGGGTCTACTGAAAATTCAGAAGTGAAACAGAGGTGATTTCCATGGGAACCTGCCTTTTGGAGACCAGTTGGTCATAGTAATGATAATGGGGCAAGAAATAAGTCAGCCTGAATTCAACTCTCAGCCTGAATTCAACTCTCTTTGTTTTGTTGTTTGCTGCTTACGTGTGTTAATTGTTCACTTCTGTTTTGCTGTTTAAATGCTGTCTTTTATGTTCAAAAGAAAAAGAAAAGCATAGAATCCAAAATACTACCAAAGGTTGAAGTAATAGATATGTCAGAGCCAGATTGTGCTGACCTAGAGGAAGAGGCAGCCAAAAATTATGACCCTGAATGGTCCTCTTCCTGAAGGCCCCCTCCCTATGCTCCTCCACCTCCAGATGCTCCTGCTATGGAGATGGTGGTTGAAGATCACAGAAAGGAGTTGCAAGACAAAATTTCTTTTCTTAAACAACAAATTTCTCTTCTTAACAAATAGAATTAGAGGAAGAGTATCAGGACTTAATTAATCAGCTACAAAAATTAAAGATAGGGAAGAGGTCTTGAGAGGGCAAGGAAAATTCCTCAGGTCCTTGTGTTCCTCAACCCAGAGTCCAAAGGTAGCCTCTGTCCTCTGGTTTTAGTACAGATCAGCCAGAGGAGGGAGAGGCTGAGGTTTTCCCTGTATCAGAGACTAGAGACACTCAAGGGGTTGCGTGGAGACATCACACAGGATTTAATTTTCAAATTATTAAAGAATTAAAAAATTCGGTGACACAATATGGTGCCACTGCTCCCTTTGCTCTTGCAATCTTAGAATCTGTTGCAGAGGAGTGGCTGACTCCTGGTGATTGGAATACTCTAGTAAGAGCAGTTCTTAACGGTGGTGACCATCTTATTTGGAAATCAGAATATTATGAGAATTGTAAAGAGACAGCTAGGAGAAACATTCAGGCAGGCAATGGTTGGTCCTTTGATGCCTTAGTAGGATAAGAGCAATTTGCTTCTAGTGATAACCAGATGCAATATGACCCAGGCTTATTCGCTCAAATTCAAAATTCGTCCATGAAGGCTTGGTGCAAACTCCCAGTAAAGGGAGACCTTGGTGCATCTTTGACCTCAGTCAGACAAGGGCCTGACGAACGATTTTCTGATTTTGTTCATCGATTAATGACAACGGCAGGAAGGATTTTTGGTAATACAGAGGCAGGTGTAGATTATGTAAAACAGCTTGCATATGAAAATGCAAATCCTGCCTGCCAAGTGGCCATTAGACTCTATAGAAAAAAGACAGACCTTACTGGGTATATCAGACTCTGTTCTGACATAGGGCCCTTTTACCAACAGGGCTTAGCTATGGCAGCTGCCATGCAAGGACAATCAGTAAGAGATTTTTTGGCAAGCAGAGACAAAAAGGCCTGTTTTAAATGTGGCAAGCCTGGACACTTTGCAAAAGATTGCAAGGCAGAAAATGAGTTAACCCAGAGACAGCCCAGAAAACAGCCTGGGCTATGCCCACATTGTAAACATGGAAGGCATTGGGCTAGTGAATGTAGGTCCAAGACAGATGCATAAGGAAACACCTTTTCACATAATCAGGGAAAGGGGAACAGGGGCCAGCCCCAGGCCACGATCCAACACAAGCCAAAACAGGCTTATGGGGCAGTCAGTATCATACCAGCAAACAACAACCCCTTTGAGAACTTAGTCGAGCAACCCCAGGAAGCACAGGACTGGAGCTCAGTTCTGCCACTCACACAGTATTAACCCCAGAAATGGGACCTCAGGCCTTACACACTGGAGTGTTTGGACCACTCTATCCAAATGTGTTTGGCCTGATAGTGGGAAGAAGCAGTGCTACTATGCAGGGATTACAAATTTTTCCTGGAGTTATAGATAATGATTATCAAGGTGAGATTAAGGTAATGGCCAAGGCAATGCAGAATATAGTCACTATTCCTACAGGAAGGAGGATAGCTCAACTATTGTTACTTCCATTGATTCCTACTAATCACAAATATAATAGTCCTAAGAGATGGGATCAAGGCTTTGGTTCCTCTGTTGCATACTGGGTACAGCCTATAGTTAAACAAAAACTTATGATGACAATATTGCTTGATGGGAAGGCATTCCAAGGTTTGGTTGATACAGGAGCTGATGTGACGATTATCAAACAAAGTGATTGGCCTGCCACCTGGCCTCTGACCCCAACTTTAACCAATTTAAGGAGCATTGGCCAAAGTCAAAATCCACAGCAAAGCTCTAAGGTGCTGACATGGAAAGGTAAAGAAGGGAATACAGGGAATATACAACCCTATGCCATCCCAGGCCTTCCCATTAATCTCTGGGGCAAAGATCTGTTATCCCAGTTGGGATTGATTATGTGCAGCCCTAATGAAGTAATCACGGCTCAAATGATAAACTCTGGATTTTCTCCAAGCAAAGGATTAGGAAAAAGTGAAAATCGGATTACTCATCCTATTGAGGACCATGGTAACTCTGCAAGAAGAGGCTTGGGGTATTTTTGATGGGGGGTATTGATTCAGCTGCACTCCTAGGGCGTTGTGCCGATCCCATCACCTGAAAGGAGGACCAGCCCATCTGGGTGGATCAGTGGTCCCTAACCACTGAAAAATTACAAGCTGCTCAATTGCTAGTGCAGGAGCAATTACAGGCAGGACATTTAGAAGAGAGTAACTCTCCCTGGAATACCCCAATATTTGTCATTAGGAAAAAGTCAGGAAAGTGGAGATTGTGGCAAGACTTGAGGGTTGTTGACACAACCATGATTCTGATGGGAGCCTTACAACCTGGGCTGCCCACACCAGTGGCCATACCTTTAGGCTATTATAAAATAGTTATAGATTTAAAAGACTGTTTCTTTACTATCCCTTTGCATCCTAACGATAGAAAGCACTTTGCTTTTAGTGTTCCCACTATAAACTTTAGAGATATCAATGGAAGATCTTGCCTCAGGGTATGGCTATCATTCCTACCTTGTGCCAAAACTTTGTGGCTTCCGCCATAGAGAGTGTTAGAACCATGTGGAAGCAAATCTACATGATTCGTTTCATGGATGATATTTTAATAGCGGGAAAAGATGGATATAGCTCAATCTATTCCTCTGCTAGAAAACTGCTACACAAATAAAGCCCTCCTCAGAAGCAGCCGATTTGTTTTTACAGTGCCAACAATTAATTTTGAGAAGGTGTAAATTCTTTATAGGACACCTGAGAGCCCACACTGGGCTACCAGGTCCTCTTGCTAAAGGAAACACCAAGGCAGATCTAGCCACTCGTATAGCTGCAGTGACTTTATCAGATCTGCCATCTAACTTAGAACAGGCAAGAAAGGCTCATGAGTTACATTACCTTAATTCTAAAACTTTAAAGGTCATGTTTAAAATTACCACAGAACAAGCTAGACAAATTGTCAAACAATCATGTGTTAAACCTTTACCATGTGTCAATCATGTGTTAAACCTTTACCAGTTCCTCATTTAGGTGTGAATCTAAAGGGACTGACACCAGTCTCTGGCAAATGGATGTTACCCATTATAATGAATTTGGAAATCAAAAAATATATACATGTATGTGTAGATACATACAGTGGTTTCATTTATGAGATATTACAAACTGGAGAAGCAAGCAAATGTGATCACTCATATGCTTGCTACAATCGCTGTATTGGGTATGCCAAAACAGATCAAGACTGACAATGGCCCAGGTTATACAAGCTCCAGTTTCCACCAATTTTGTGAAAAATTGGGAATACTACATAAAACGGGTATTCCATATAATACACAGGGTCAAGGTATGGTAGAAAGGGCACATCAAACCATTAAATGTCAATTCAAAAAAATTAAAAATGGGGAATGGTACCCTACTAAGAGATCCCCCAGAAATATTCTTCATCACATGCTCTTTATTTTAAAATTTTTAACTTTGGATTCTGAAGGAAAATCTGCTGCAGATAGATTCTGGCATCCTGATACCAAAAAGAATTTTCCAACAGTCCTCTGGAAAGACCCATTAACTGGAACCTGGAATGGGCCAGATCCAGTGCTTATCTGGGGAAGAGGTTCTGTCTGCATGTATTCCCAAATGGCAGATGCTGGCTGCCAGAGAGACTGATCAAACAAATAGACAACAATAACAAATCTAGGGAGGAGAAACCCCCTGAGAAATGTATTTTATCTTTACAGGAAACATGAAGATGCTTCACAATTGTCTTCAAACAGGAGCGGATCAACCAGCATCCGGACTTGGGAAGTTCTCAGTGCAGAAGAAGACATCACCACCCACACCTCCAGGGTGGCTCTATTGGACTTTTGGTTTCCTGATTTATGATTTAGTGGGGTACATTGTTTAGACTCAGGAGAAAACCCATTACCACAGTTACCATAATTGTTTTTTGGGTTTAAGATTGACTGGGACAGGAATGGGGATTTTCTTTATTTGTTTTGTTAAGATCAAAGCTATGATCAGTTCTGTACTTCTATAGATTTAGATTTAGAAAGAATGGAATCTGCTATAATGCATTTGTAAAATTCATTATCCTTATTAGCTGAAATAGTGCTACAGAATAGAAGAAGCTTATACTTTTTACTCCTCCAACAGAGGGAGTTATGTGCTACCCTAAAAAGAGTGTTGCTTTTGCACTAACCATTCAGGCATTGCTAAATCTCTTGTCTCTTGGGTTCACACTGTTCAACAAACTGATGGCTTTTGTATGACAATAGATAACGGTATTTAAATAAAACCCATACAGGTCCATTATTACAGGCTGGAAGTAGGGGACTCCAAAACCTCTGTCATCAAGACTGACGAGGATTAACCCCTAAGTTACGAGCTAAGCCAGATAGTCAATGACGGGTAAGAGAACACTTCAAGACCTTTGCCTCAAACTGGGAGGCCTCACCATCCTAAGATAGGAGCTCAATGGCTCCTATCTCAATGGCTGTTGAGTATCTAGAGACAGGAAAGGGAGGCTGGGGTCCTTTGTTCCAACCTAAGACAGGCATGGTTTGCATAAGTTTTCCCGGCCTTCCCTTTTGAAAACAAATTTAAAAAGAGGGACCTGTTGGGACCCGACTCTGTGCAGAAAGTGGCTATCATCTTTGCAGCCATCTCAATCCATATACCCTGACAAGAGACTTGTTTTCAACAGCCTCCAACAGCTGAGCACACTCTGATAATTATCTTGCTTTTCTTACATATCTTGTTTTGTTGTTTATTGCCTCCAGCTGCAGGGTGCATGTGGTAAAGTGTCTTCAGCTGTGTTCCCCTGCTTGTGTTTATATATACCCATGATTTCCTTTTAATAAAGGCGAGACTTGAGGAGAGACTTGAGGAGAGACTGGAGAAGAGAATAGACCAGACTCCCTGTCTTGTCTCCATTCTTCACGTCTCCATCCCTACTTTCTCTCTTGCTAGGCCCTGATCTGCGGACCGGAGCAGCAGAATGGGCCGTTACAAATTAACATAAATTAAAATTTATTAAGCACATGATGGAACTTGGCATTATGATATAGGCCAAAATTCCAACAAGTTTAAAGGAAAATTGCATCCTGAGCACTAGCCTAGGCCATATATAAAGACTAAAAATAAATGTTTGTTTCATACAATTATATTTTGCTTATTAAGTCATATCATTTACTTTTCTAAATTACCATAGAAGTTGGCATTGATATTTTTCTTCTAAGAATGAACAATCAAAATCCAAGAGGCTAAGTCTTTTAATCCAAATTGCATAATGGAAAATTAATAGTTGAATAAAATGTTAAATCTATGTAATGTTCTTACTAGAAAATAAAGTATTCATTTTTTTTGGACTCAACATGTCCAACTTATGTATTTGTGGACAGGCACACACATATACATACATATATTTACATACATATGTGTTTATGTAACAATAATTAATAAAAATAGACTAAATTCTCCAATTCTTGCCAGTCTCCTACAATGGCAATAATAACACCACAGTTCTATAAACATTCTGTTTAAAAATAAACTTTTATTTCCCTATTGGATACTATAAATCTCTTCAAGTTGCATCCAATCATCAAAGGCCTATTTTACCATAGATATTAGGTATCTAAAGCAGGGATGGGGATACCACAAACTTCTTATTAAACAACAAAAATATTATTTTCTACAGTTCTTTTTAGGTCTAAATTCTGTGTTTTTTGGTGCAAATGAAGAGAGCTCTTTCCTCTGGAGTCTTTACAAACAATCTGTTTGGGGCTGCTTCTTCCATTTTCTGTGGCTGCTGACTTTCATTGGTTTCAACTTCCTGGTTCATGGTAGCTTGCATGCTTACCCTGCCTTCTGTTCTGTTCCCCAGCTTGGCATTTGAGGATAGACGTTCAGATAATTCAAAAACCTCTCAATTACTATTTCTCAGTTTTCTCATCTCAATCAAAAACTTTTGATTAACCCTACTGGGCTTTCCTTTTCTTTTCTTATAAGACAGCATATAAGGTCAAGGAATTCAGTCCTGATTCCCCTCTTTGGATATTTTTCTCACTACTACTGAACTATTTTGTTATTCACCTGCCATTTACCTATACCTATGCAGGTGTAACCTAGGTCTAGAAGCATCCCAGGACTCCCCCATTCTCTTTATTATTTTTGTAATCACTGAGTACAATTAGAATATATTAAAAACAGACCATTATACAGTAATCTGGAGTAGCAATAGAAAATGGTTCATATCTTAGCTAGAACTTGATTATATTAATTTTCCCAAAAAGATATTTGAAATATATATCCAGGATAAATTGAAAAGTGAAATAGTGAAGATTAAAGCACTCCCATCCTACATTTATCTTTCAAAATCTATTGTATTTGATTAATGACACTAAAGGCCCTGTCAAACTATATATGTTCCCTTGATCTTAATATTTCATCATTATTTTATTTTTATTTATTTTTTATTTTTGAATATTTTATTTATTTACAATACAGATGTTATCCTGTTTCCCCATTTCCCCTCCCTAGAACCCCCTATCCTATACCCACTCTTCCTTTATGATTTTATATCATTTTGATTACATGCATGTATTAAGGTCAGTTCTAGGTTGAGGGTCTAGCAATACAATAGACTCAAATAGTCAAGAAACAAGTAATACAGTAAACACAAATAGTCAAAGAAAAAGCAAGGCATTAAACCCAATTATGTGAACACTCCCATGACCACTGTTTCTAAAGGCATATCAGGATGACCAAAGTATCTGAGCCCACTTCCCTGTCCTAGCCCAAGCTCATTTTCATTTCTGAAGCTTACTTCCTTGTTCTAGCATAAAATTTAGATTCCCATCTGAAATTAGTTCTTTGTTATAGCCTAAGATTTAGATTCCTACCTGAAATTAGTTCTTTGTTCTAACCTAATGTCAGATTCTTGCCTGAAGCCTACTTCCTTGTCCTTGGCCAATGGCATATTCCTGCCAAGCAGCCCATTTCATTGTCCTTGGCACATGACAGCTTCTTGCCAAGCAGTCCCAAAGACTCTCCACTCTCCCCCTTTTTTATTTCATCAACAAGACTGAGCCTGTCTTAGGTCACTCTGACAAGAATGCCTTCCTTATCCATCATGGAATATGCATTATCAAAAGCCATGTTCTTATGTCTTAGGTTGGTAAGACTCTGTGCAGAATCTTACCCGTCCTTGGCTTGCCAGCCTGTTAATTTAATAACTCTGTCTGGAGGTCCATTTTCAGTTTCAAGTCATGTACTTTGGCTGCTAACATGTTAATGTTGTTAAAGGCAAGCTTTAACATGATGGGCAGGAATACAAGTATTCCCAGGACAAGAAGGGCTAGCCTGATCAAGCAATATATGCCATTCCTGAGGTTTGACCAAAATGGAAATACTGACCTCAGGCCATGGATACTTTTATCTGCATTATCTGATGCATCAAAGCTTAACAGAGCAGCATTCTTTAAATTCATAATCTCACTATGCAAAGTTAACACACCAAGAGAGGTGTTAGGATTATGCCAAATACCTTACAGGTGTCTTTAAACTTTTTTCTAATTATACGACAATCATTGTACATTTTAGGAATAACACTACTCCAATGATATTTGTCATGACACTTGAGATGGCTCCTATCTCTTGAACCTGAACCTCCTTCAGATAACCTGAATAGGTTATAGAGGATCATCCGTTGTTCCAGACACCTAAATAAATCATTTTGTATACTCAATACATTAGTAACTTTTTTTGCTAGATGGTTAACATAAATAGTTGTCTTAACTGCTTGTGTCAATGCTATTGCAGAAGCAGTAGTGCTAGCAATTAATGAAATTAAAGCTGTTATGTCAGCAATAATCAAGCCTGCTACACTCTTGCTTCTGCTTAAAGCCTAACCTACTTCTTTCAGCGCTTTCAAGGTTTTTTCAGTGAATCAAGGTTTTCAAATACTCAGGGAAGTAAGGCAAAAGCTGGTTGATAGACTCCTGTAACAGACATGCCAGGTTTCAACACACTAGCACAATTGGAAATTATACAATCAGTGCAAATTACAATGAATAGTGAAAAAGAGACAAAACCAATTTTAGCTTGACAATTAAAAGAGCCTTAAAACATGCACTAACCCTTCTTTGAAATCCAGATCCTGTCCCAACTTTATCTCTTGCTCTTGTAACATCATAGTGAGCTACAGCTAACTTCCAAATATGTCTCTGACAATGTCCAAATTCATTCTTCCAAAAGTAGACTGTTATTTCCAATATCGAATTGATTTCTAGACCAGTAAATGATTGAATCCTAATAGCTGGTCACCTTTAAGAAGAATACAAGAAAAATTATAATTTCTGTTTTTGATTCTATATCCAACAAGTTCTAAAATCTTGAGGCAAGGCAGCTTGTCCCATCTAGGATATAGTCAAACAAAGGTGGGTTGGGAACTTATGTTCAATTCAGATCCCCAGTCACCCTTGTCAGGCACTCAGCAAGCTTACAGGTCGGCGTCATTCTTGTCTCAGCAACAGTATGTCTCACCAGTCTTTTTAGAGTTCCATGGGCCTCTTCCACAATACCTTGTACTTGAGGATTATACAAAATCCCCATAATAAATTGTTGACAAAATGTCTCAACTGCTTGACTACAATTGCCAGAGCCATTATCTGTCTTTGTATTAGATATTTTATTTATTTACCTTTCAGTGTTATCTCTTCTCCCATTCCCCACCCCCCCCAAAAACTCCTTAGCCCATCCTCCATCCTCCTACATCTATGAGGATGTGCCCCCACCATCCACCCATTCCTTCCTCCCTGCTCTCCAATTCCCCAATACTAGAAAATCCTAACTTTCAGGGACCAAGGCCCTCCTCTTCCACTGATGCCTGACAAGGCTATCCTCAACTACCATAGATGGGGAGCCATGAGTCCCTAAATTTGTGTTCCCAGGCTGGAGGTATAGACCCTGGGAGCTCTGATTGAGTATTTTGATACTCCTTCTAAGAAGGACCAAATCACCCACACTTTGGTCTTTCTTCTACTTGAGTTTCATGTGGTCTATGCGTTGTATCTTAGGTATTGTGAGCTTTTGGGCTAATATCCACTTATCAGTGAGTACATATCATGTGTGTTCTTTTGTGATTGGGTTACCTCACTCAGGATGATATTTTCCAGTTCATCCATTTGCCTAAGAATTTCATGAACTTATTGTTTTTAATAGCTAAGTAGTACTCCATTGTGTAAATGTACCACATTTTCTGTATCCATTCCTCTGTTGAAGGACATCTGGGTTCTTTCCAGATTCTGGCTATTATAAATAAGGCTGCTATGAACATAGTGGAGAATGTGTCCATGTTGTATGTTGGAGAATATTTTGGGTATATGTCCAGGAGTGGTATGTTGTAGTAATTATTTAAAAAATCGGCCTCTGATTCATCCGACTATGTAGGCTGCAGCAGCTCTGCCTAGCCCAGTCACCATGTTTCTTGGCCTGAGACCACATGCGTGCTGCAGCTAGAACCGGCCCGCCAGAAACACCAGCCCTGCCACCCACTAGATGCCAGCATGAGTGATGGCTCTGCCAATCTTCCATGCTGTTTTCGCAAGACAGGGCATTACCCAGACTATTCAGCCATCCATGCGGGCTCATTAAGAGGAGACTCTAATTCTTATAGATTAATCAAAGGCTTTATATGTTTGATAATGGTTAATAACAAGAAGCCCATATAAAGAGAGTTGTATCCCAATTAGCTAACCTAATTATAAGTTTATAAGTTGTTTCCCCACAAGTGCTCTCCATACCTGTGTGGATCTCCATCTTCCTACATCTCTGCTCTCTCTAGCTCCTCCTCTTCCTTTTTTCTCTTCCTCTTTCAACTCCTCCTCTTCCTCTCCTTACTCCTCCCACCTTAGCTCCTCCTACAGTGGTATAGCTGGGTCCTCAGGTAATAGTATGTTCAATTTTCTGAGGAACCGCCAAACTGATTTCCAGAAAGGTTGTACCAGCTTGCAATCCCACCAACAATGGAGGAGTGTTCCTCTTTCTTCACATCCTCATCAGCATCTGCTTCACCTGAGTTTTTGATCTTGGCCATTCTGACTTGTGTGAGGTAGAATCTCAGGGTTGTTTTGATTTGCATTTCCCTGATGACTAAGGATATTGAACACTTCTTTGGGTGCTTCTTGGCAATTTGAGTTTCTACAGTTGAGAATTCCTTGTTTAGCTCTGTACCCCATTTTTAATAGGGTTATTTGATTGTCTAGAGTCTAATTTCTTCAGTTCTTTGTATATCTTGGATATTAGCCCTCTATCAGAGGTAGGATTGGTAAAGACCTTTTGCCAATCTGTTGGTTGCAACTTTGTCCTATTGATGGTGTCCTTTGCTTTACAGAACTTTGCAGTTTTATGAGGTCTCATTCATCAATTCTTGATCTTAGAGCATAAGCCATTCGTATTCTGTTCTGGAACTTTTCCCCTGTGCTCACGTGTTCCAGGCTTTTCCCCATTTTCTCTTCTATTAGTTTCAGTGTAGCTGGTTTTATGTAGAGATCTTTTATCTGTTGAGTTTTGTACAAGGAGATAAGAATGGATAGATTTGCATTCTTCTACATGCTGACCTCCAGTTGAACCAGTACCATTTGTTGAAAATGCTGTCCTGCACAGGCCAAGAAGATTTTGTACTTTTCCACCACCTGGCCCCTCTTACCCCCTCCCCTTGTAAAACATGCTATAAAAAAGCATTTCATGTTCAAAAAATAAATAAATAAATAAATTAAAAAAAAAAGAAAATGCTGTCCTTTTTCCACTAAACAGTTTTAGCTCCTTTGTCAAAGATCAAGTGACCATAGGTGTGTGGGTTCATTTCTGGGTCTTCTATTCTATTCCATTGATTCTCCTGCCTGTCTCTGTATCAATACCATACAGTTTTGATCACTAGAAGTCAGGGATGGCGATTCCCCCAGAAGTTCTTTTATTGTTGAGAATAGTTTTAGCTATCCTGGTTTTTTTGCTATTCCAAATTAATTTGAGAACGGCTTTCTATCTGTGTGAAGAATTGAGTGGGAATTTTCATGAGGATTGCATTAAATCTGTATATTGCTCTAGGCAAGATAGCCATTTTTACGATATTAATCCTTCCAATCCATGAACATGGGAGATCTTTCCATCTTCTGAGGTCTGCTTCGATTTCTTTCTTCAGGGACTTGAAGTTCTTGTCATACAGATCATTTACTTGCTTGGTTAGATTTGCACCAAGATATTTTATATTATTTGTGACAATTGTGAAGGGTGTCATTTCCCTAATTTCTTTCTCAGCCTGTTTATCTTTTGAGTAGAGAAAGGCTACTGATTTGTTTGAATTAATTTTACGTCCAGCCACTTTGCTGAAGTTGTTTATCAGGTTTAGGAGTTCTCTGGTTGAAGTTTTGGGGTCACTTTAGTATACTATCATATTGTCTGCAAATAGTGAAATTTTCACTTCTTCTTTTACAATTTGCATCTCTTTGATCTCTTTTTGTTGCCTAATTGCTCTGGCTAGGACTTCCAGTACTATATTGAATAGGTAGTGAAAGAGTGGGCAGCCTTGTCTAGTCCCTGATTTTAGTGGGATTGCTTCAAATTTCTCTCCATTTAGTTTGATGTTGGCTATTGGTTTCCTGTATATTGCTTTTACTATGTTTAGATAGGGGCCCTGGATTCCTGATCTTTCCAAGACTTTTATCATGAAGGGGTATTGAATTTTGTCAAATGATTTCTCAGTGTCTAGTGATATGATCATGTTTTCTTTTCCTTTGAGTTTATTTATATAGTGGATTATGTTGATAGATTTCTGAATGTTGAACTATCCCTGCATTCCTGGGATAAAGCCTACTTGTTCATGATGGATAGTTGTTTTGATGTGTTCTTGGATTTGGTTTGCGAGAATTTTATTGAGTATTTTTGCATCAATATTCATAAAGGAGATTGGTCTGAGGTTCTCTTTCCTTGTTGGATCTTTGTGTGGTTTAGGTATGAGCATGATTGTGGCTTCCTAGTATGAATTGGGTAGTGTTTCTTCTGTTTCTATATTGTGGAACAATTTTTAGAGAATTGGTATTAATCTTCTTTGAAAGTCTGATAGAACTTTGCACTAAAACCGTCTGTTCCTGAACTTTTTTTGGTGGGGAGACTTTTAATGACTGCTGCTATGTCTTTAGAGGTTATGAGGCTGTTTATATGGTTTATCTGGGCCTAATTTAACTTTGGTAACTGGTATTTGTCTAGGAATTATGCATTTCATCCAGAATTTGCAATTTTGTTGAGTATAGGCTTTTGTAGTAAGATCAGATGGTTTGTTGAATTTCTTCAATTTCTGTTGTTATGTCACCATTTTCAGTTCTTATTTTTATTAATTTGGATACTGTCTCTTTGCCCTCTGGTTAGTCTGGCTAATGGTTTATCTATCTTATTGATTTTCTCAAAGAACCAGCTCCTGGTTTTGTTGATCCTTTGTATACTTCTTTTTGTTTCTACTTGGTTGATTTCATCCCTGAGTTTGATTATTTCCTCATGTCTACTCCTCTTGGGTTTATTTGCTTCTTTTTGTTTTAGAGATTTCAGGTATGTTGTCAAGCTGCTAGTGTGTGCTCTCTCCAGTTTCTTTTTGTAGGCACTTAGAGCTATGAATTTTCCTTTTAGCACTGCTTTCATTGTG
The DNA here is from genome assembly GCF_004785775.1 of Grammomys surdaster. Classification (NCBI taxonomy): domain Eukaryota; kingdom Metazoa; phylum Chordata; class Mammalia; order Rodentia; family Muridae; genus Grammomys; species Grammomys surdaster. Next base: position 5,258,682 of record NW_021604562.1, on the reverse strand, counting down.
TCCCATAGGTTTTGGTATGATGTGTCTTCATTTTCATTAAATTCTAAAAAGTCTTATTTTTTCTTTATTTCTTCCCTGACCACATTATCATTGAGTAGAGTGTTGTTCAGTTTCTATGTGAATATGGGCTTTACATTGTTTTTGTCATTATTGACGACCAGCCTTAGTTCATGGTGATCTGATAGGATGCATGGGATTATTTCAATTTTCTTGTATTTGTTCAGACCTGTTTTGTGATCAATTAAATGGTCCATTTTGGAGAAGGTACCATGAGGTGCTGAGAAAAAGATATATTCCTTTGTTTTAGGATGAAATGTTCTATAGATATCTGTTAAATCCATTTGGTTCCTAACTTATGTTAGTTTCACTGTATCTGTGTTTAGTTTTTGTTTCCATTTCTGAGAGTGGGATGTTGAAGTCTCCCACTATTATTGTGTGAGGTACAATGTGTGCTTTGAGCTTTAGTAAGGTTTCTTTTATGAAAGTGGGTGCTCTTGCATTTGGTGCACAGATGTTCAGAATTGAGAGTTCATGTTGGTTGACTTTTCCTTTGATGAGTATGAAATGTCCTTCCTTACCCTTTTTGGTAGCTTTAAGTTGAAAGTCGATTTTTTTCAATATTATAATGGCTACTCCAGCTTTTTTCTGAGGATCATTTGCTTGAAAAATTGTTTTCCAGCATTTTATTTTAAGGTAGTGTCTGTCTTTGTCACTGAGTTGTGTTTCCTGTATGCATCCAAATGCTGGGTCCTGTTTACATTTCCAGTCCATTAGTTTATGTCTTTTTATTGGAGAATTGAGTCCATTGATGTTAAGAGATATTAAAGAGAGGAGATTGATGCTTCCTGTTATTTTCGTTATTAGTGGTGGCATTGTGTGTGGCTATGTTCTTTTGGATTTGTTGGAAGAAGATTACTTTCTTGCTCTTTCTATGGTATAATTTCCCTACTTGTGTTGGAGCTTCCCCTCTGTTATCAATTGTAGTGGTGGGTGTGTTGAAAGATATTGCATAAATTTGATTTTTTCATGAAATATCTTGGTTTCTCCATCTATGGTAACTGAGAGTTTTGCTGGGTATAGTAGCCTGGGCTTGCATTTTTGTTCTCTTAGGGTCTGTATGACATCTGTCCAGGATCTTCTGGATTTTATAGTATATAGTGAGAAGTCTGGTGTAATTCTGATAGGTCTGCCTTTATATGTTACTTGGCCATTTTCCCTTACTGCTTTTAATATTCTTTCTTGGTTTCGTGCATTTGATGTTTTGATTATTATGTAACAGGAGGAATTTCTTTTCTGGTCTAGTCTATTTGGCATTCTGTAGGCTTCTTGTATGTTTATGGGCTTCTTATTCTTTAGGTTAGGGAAGTTTTCTTCTATAATTTTGTTGAAGATATTTATTGGCCCTTCAAGTTGAGAATTTTCACTCTCTTCTATACCTATTATCCTTAGGTTTGGTCTTCTCTTTGTGTCCTGGATTTCCTGGATGTTTTCAGTTAAGAACTTTTTGCATTTTGCGTTTTCTTTGACAGTTGTGTCAATTTTCTATGGTATCTTCTGCACCTGAGATTCTCTCTTATATCTCTTGTATTCTGTTAGTGATGCCTGCATCTATGACTCTTGATTTCTTTCCTAGGTTTTCTATGTCCAGAGTAGTCTCCCTTTGTGATTTCTTTATTGTTTCTACTTCCATTTTTATGTCCTAGATGGTTTTGTTCAATTCCTTCACCTGTTCGGTTGTGTTTTCTTGTAATTCTTTAAGGGATTTTTGTGTTTCCTCTTTAAGGGCTTCTACCTGTTTACCTGTGCTCTCCTCAATTTCTTTGAGAGTGTTATTTATGTCCTTCTTATAGTCCTCTATCATTATTAGAAGTAATTTTAAATCTGATTCTTGCTTTCCTGGTGATATGGGGAATTCAGGACTTTCTATTTTGGGAGAACTATCTTCTCATTTTGCCAAGTACTTTGGGTTGCTGATGCTTATGTTCTTGCACTTGCCTTTTGCTATCTGGATCTCCTAAGTGCTACCTGTGCTGTCTCTGACTGAAACCTGTCTTTCCTATTATCTTGGTTGTATCAGAACTGTTTGGGATGGGTGTTGTTGCTAGGGTTAGAGCTGAGTTCCAAGATCTACTCAGTGCTTGGGCACAGACTGGAAGGAACCAGTGCCTTGGGGCAGGAATGAACTCCTGGGTCCCAGTGGGTTCCAGATACTCCCTGTTTGGGGTGGGTGTTGCTGTCTCCTTACCTAAGATACTGCTGGGTTACAGCTCCTGGGAGCCCTGCCTTCTCTGGGTTTTCTGACATTTCATGCAGAGCTGAAGCCCACGATCTGCTCAGTGCTCAGGTGCAGACCAGAAGAATAAGCAAGTATTCTTAACAAATGTTGTAATGACTCCCTGGTAAATTTAGCTTCTTTTAACTTTTTTTTTTTTTTTTTTCGAGACAGGGTTTCTCTGTGTAGCCCTGGCTGTCCTGGAACTCACTCTGTAGACCAGGCTGGCCTCGAACTCAGAAATCCGCCTGCCTCTGCCTCCCAAGTGCTGGGATTAAAGGCGTGCGCCACCACCGCCCGGCCTAAATTTAGCTTCTTTCTCTCTTTTTTTTTAATACTTTATGGAGTTGCTTCATTCTAATTTGAGGATATTTTAGTAGATATTGTTTCTAAATAACAAGTTTTATTTTATTTAAAACTGTTAGGTTATACTTTCCACCTCCCTAACGTGTAGGTTGAGCCACACACCTCTTATTCAACAAAAGTTGCAACAGATATGGTCTATATCCCCTGTGGCCTAAAACACTTAAGACACAGAGTTCAGTTCTTTAGATCTTATATCTTTTCCTTGGCAAATGAGCAAGTCTGTGTTAAGATGATTGAAACAGTTGCAGAAATCTATTCTCAGTATGGCATAAATCTTATGTAGAGAAAAATGTTGTGGAGAAGTGGGCTGGAATGTACTATATTCTGTTGGTCTGACAATTAAAACTTTGTTGTGTTCATCCATGAAATTATGGCTATCTGTACCTTCATTTGTGATCCTTATTGTCACCATATTATAACATCTATCTTTATTTTTCCATGGGTAATATCTTCTATTTACAATGGGAATCAGGTTAAGTTATAAAACTTCTAAAGAAAGAAAACATGGTAATGTCTAAGCCTCCATTGATTTCCTTTCAGTGCTGCACATGACTTAATATGAACCCTGTGGCACTTTTAATGAGACAGGGTTCCTGTTAATGGAAGCTGGAGGAACTGATCTGTACATTTTGAAAATTGCTTTCCTTTGGATGGAACCATTTATAAAGGAAATTACTCATTCTCAGACTTTATATGTTTATAGGTAGTGTAATCTTGTGAATGTATCTATGATTCTAGTAATGAGTGTATGTCCTCATTGCCATTATAAAAATCAATGTTACATTATCTGTTATACTCATGTTAATAGGTAATATTAAAATATATAAGCTATTAATTACTATTAAAATTATAAAATATTTACATATATGTAAACATATAGGTATAAATTTATTCAAAGCCTGAAATTTTCCCTGCTACTTTGAATCTAGAATACATACTAAATAATGTGATAAAATATAAGGTTGTATAATACATGTATTGATACACACAAGTTTGAATTCCATATTTCTGTATTTTAAACTTTTTTAAAAAATATTTATCACAATGATTTTATTAACTGAGTGATAAAATAAAATATTCATATTGAGCAATATCACAATGATATGACTTTCCATATACTATAAAATGGGTTCAAATTAAAGAGCATAAATTAATTATATTCTCTATATATGCAAGGATAAGTTGGAAACTAAAATAAAATTTAAAATGTGCTGAAATACTTAAGATGTACCATATACATATATGCATATGTATATATGTAAATATGTACATATATATTCAAAAATGCAATTTACTTACTCTGGGTAATGTTGCTTGTATGTATGTCTTTAAGGCCAGTTCTTTGGTATTAGAAAACCAATCGGTTTATTCTTTAGTGGAGAAGAGTCAATATTTATTAGTTGTCAAGAGTTCTATGTACAAGGCTGATGCTTCATAGGCTTTTTCTCAATCTCTTTGACATGTCCATTGGGTGCCATCTTTGTTCAGGCCTTCTTTAGACAGTCATGTTAGTGAAAGTTTATGGGTATAGTTTTTAATACCCATAGGAGAACAATTTCACAGCAAGCTCCCTGCACCTCTGACTTTTACAAATTTCCTTCCCCTTTTCTAAAATGTTCCCTGAGCTGTAGTTGTGAGAATGTTTTGTAGATGTGTCCATTGAGACTGTGATCTACAGCTTTGCATTTTGTTTTGTAAAGCAATTTTAATCCAGGAACATAACTGCTCTGGAAACTGATCACATCCAAAGACCTTCTATGTGATTCAGGTAGAATACATGCAAGCCCTTAGTACATATTCACCTTTAATCCCTCTGGCTGAGTATAGACATATCTTTGTTACACACCTTTAATTCCTATCAATGGAAGTAAGGTTAGTTTGTAGAAGGAAGCAGTCATGTTTGAAAACAAAGCCTAACTGAAGGTCAGACAAAGTGATGAATCAAAGAAAGATTTGACAGAGTGAGTCTTAGAGACAGGATATGCCGAAGTCTCATGAGAACAGACAGAAAAGAGAGGCTTCTTAAGAGCAATGCATATTCAGTGAGTCAATTGAGTTTTGTTGAGTTCAGTTCATATGAAATTTTTACTGTGACAGTTTTACAGTGACAAGTTGCAGAGAGAACAAGCTATTCATAAGTGAAGACAAAGAATCAAAAGGAGCCAGAGGACTAGAACAAATTGCAAGACTTAGTTAAAGGCCAAGCAAAGTAGTTCTATCAGAAACCAAGTGAAGTTTGTTTGAATCAGTCAGCTTGGAGAGGAGTTTTGGCCAGAACGACTGAGTTGAAGCAGCTACTTAGAGTTTAGAAAGAGCTAGAAAGACCCAAACCATGTATTCACACAGCTTGAGTATTGTTCTCATCTCATCCTTTTACCAAAGGAAACAAAAGTGAAACTTACATGTTTGACAATATTTTTAATGGTCTTTGTCTGTTGCAAAGAAAAATTTTTGTATCAATGGTAAAGATATACTACACTTATCTTTGACTATAAGAACACATCTTGACGGGCGGTGGTGGTGCACGCCTTTAATCCCAGCACTTGGGAGGCAGAGGCAGGAGGATTTCTGAGTTTGAGGCCAGCCTGGTCTACAGAGTGAGTTCCAGGACAGCCAGGGCTACACAGAGAAACCCTGTCTCAAAAGAAAAAAAAAAAGAACACATCTTTATATTGTTGTTAGGGATTGTTCTAGTTTAATAAAATGGTGGTTGTAGATTTTCCTCTAAGATCTATGATTTTACTAGCACAGAGTTTTGACTAAGTTTCTAATCCAATTAGAGTGTTATTGGTTACTGCCAAGGTGTGTGTTCCACTACTGCATCCTTAGAGCTATTGTGCCATGCTAGTCTTTGTTGTGGTTCATAGTCATTGTGAGTTTCTCTCATCTGGAAGCTTTCATGGCATGTAACAAAAGTTCTTCCTGATCCTGTATTTTGAAATAAGAAAATGAAGAGCAGCAACTCTATACACCTTGCAAACTTTTAGAGAAATACCTCTGCTGCCTAAGAAGTATAAACACGGTTTTAGTTTTGTACAGATGGGGTTTTGTGTGACTCCTAACAGTGGGAATAGGGGTATTTCTGATTCTTTTGCTTGCTCTTGGGGATGCTTTTCCTCTTACTGGATTGTTTTGTCCAGGAGGGGAGGCTATGGTTGGAATATATTCTGTGAGATAAGAATAAATAAAAAGAAAACAAATGGAAAAAAAGAAAAAAAGAAATTTGTGTATACTTATAAACATTACTAGGTTACTTCAAGGAATTTCTTCTGTTCATATGAAGTTGAAGTAGAAGCACTGTTTTACAAAAACTCCTTGTGAAAATGGACACTATAAACAATGAAAATTCTAAGGAAATATAGTTTTATTTATGTAAGAACAAAGGATATGTTACAACATGATTTTTGGGTGAATGAATCTTGAAAATTTCTGAGATATAGTCCTATGATATTATCTGGCAAAGCTATATGAGATCTGGTTCAATTTTCTATACTACCTAACTTTGTAACTTAGCATTTTCTGGGTTTGTGCCTATCAAAAGTCAAGTGATTTTATTACCATATAAAATATAAAATGTTCAAAAACACATACTTATTGTAATTTCCCTTTTTGAAGACAATTTATTTTTGCTTTGTTTCCACAATCTTAATGCATTTTGTGAAAGAGACATGTTTTTTTCTTTTTCCTTTTGGTTTTGCAAGACAGGGTTTCTCTGTGTAGTCCTGGCTGTCCTGGAACTCTCTCTGTAGTCCAGGCTGGCCTCGAACTCAAAAATCTGCCTGCCTCTGCCTCCCAAATGCTGGGATAAAAGGCATGCACTAGCACTAACCAGCAAAAGAGACATTTTTAAGTACTCTTTTATTTTATACTTATACGAGGGAAAAATACAATTAACAGTTTTGAGAGTAAAGATATATGTCAGATTCTCAGAGAATCTCACATCAAATCCACTGTCCTTTAGTAAGCTTACTAATAAATTTGTTGCTGAGAAACTGAGAATATTCCTTCTTGGGAATTCACATGCTCAGTACTACAGACTATTTTCTTGTGTTTGAAAATAATTTATTAATCTGAAAACTGTACATATTGTAATCTACTACATGGAATTGATGAGAAACGTATTCAGTAATGAAAATATAAAAATATTATGGGTGAGAGAGATGAATCACTGGTCAATAATACTTGCTACTCTTCGAAAGGACTCAGGTTTGGTTTCTAGCATCATATCATAGCTCACAATCATTTGTAACTCCAATTACAGGGGATCTAAAATCCTCTTTTAGCCTTGAACGCACCAGGCACACAAGTGCAAGAAAACATTCATACAAATAAAAATATAAAATCATTTTTCCAAGGATGATTATTATAATATGATCTATAGTAACAGATAATTTTAAAAATATTTTACTTTTGAAACTTATTTATTTTCTTTAAAATTTATACACTATTATATCAGATTTGTAAATAAATAAAACATCACATATCAACAGTAAACAGACCCAATACCATGTTATTGCTGTGCTGAAGATATACCTTTACTGGGAAAGAGCTTGTTCAGTAAGCACAAAGCCTGGAATTCATTTCTAATACACCATGAACTGGATATAATTTTATATGGTTAAATAATTCTCATCCCAAAACATAGGTGGAGGAGACAGAGGATGCAATATTATGGTTATTATCTACTATATGGTGTGACTAAGGCTAGTCTGGAATGTTGGAGATTCTATCTCATAATAAATTATAATGAACAAGAAACAATATATCAAAAGAATTGCTTTCATTCTTCAGTATTAGGCAGCCATTTAACCAAAGCACTAAGCACTGTGACATTATTTTGGGTTTTGTGACAGATATAAAGTCCTGTATTTAGACCAGTGGCCTGGCCAATACCAACCCAAATGCTGCAGCCTGCATGCTTCCCAGAAGGTCCACAGTGACCAAGGATAGAAGTGAGAATTATGCCCAAATACCTACATCAGCTGGAACACCCACACAGCTCAGCAGATATGGGACCTAGCCCAACCTTGGAGTTCTACCTCCCTTCTGTCTCACTTTGTCACCCAGGGCCAGACCAGTGGCCAGAAACCCACTCAAATGCTACAGCTTGAGAGCCTCCCAGGAGGTCTTCAGTAATCAGGGACACAGGAATCCTACTCTAACCAGAAACCAGAAACAAGAGAGGCCCACACTAACCAGAGACAACACTGCCTGCCTCCAAAAATAACAGGTCTAACTCAGGTCACAGAGGCTGGTTCCAGTCAGAGACACCCAGGCCAGTTAACACCAGAGAGAACTAGATGGCCAAAGGCAAGCCTAAGATCATAAGTGACAGAACCCAATGAAGTTTGGCACCATCATGACCCAGTTCTACCACTAAAGCAATCTCTGACTATCCTAATATGCATGAAAAGGAAGATAATGACCAAAAATCCCATCTTGTGAAGATGATAATGACCACTAAGGAGGATATAAAGAACTCCCTTAAAGAAATAGATGAAAACAGGGGCAAAACAGGTAGAAATACTTAAAGAAGAAACAAATAAATCCCTTAAAGAAATACAGGGAGATACAATCAAGCAGTCGAGGAATTTAACAAAATAGTCCACAAACTAAAAATGAAAATAGAAACAATAAAGAAAAATCAAAGGGAGGTAACCCTGGAGATGGACAACTTAGGAAGAAGATCAGGAGCTATAGATGCAAGCATCACCAAACAGAATATAATAGACAGAAGAGAGAATCTCAGGCATAAAAGATACCATAGAAAATATTGACCCATCATCAGTCAAAGAAAGTACAAAGTATAAAAAGATCCTAAACCAAAATGTCCAGGAAATTCAGGACACAATGAAAAGGTCAAACCTAGTATTATAAGAATAGAAGAGGGTGAAAAAAATCTCAAAAGGCCAGAAAACATCTACAATAAAGCCATAGAAGAAAACTTCCCTAACCTAAAGAAAGAGATGGACATAAATGTACAAGACAACAAATAGATTGGACCAGAAAAGAAAATTTTCTCATCACATAATAATCAAAACACTAAATGCACACAACAAAGAAACAATATTAAAAGCTATAAGGTAAAAGGGCCAAGTAACATATAAAGGCAGATCTATCACAATCATGCCAAACTTTTCAACTGAGACTCTAAAAGCAGATGTCATTCAGATGCAAGAGAATACAAATGTTAGCCCTGGATATTATACCCAGCAAAATTCTCAATCATAATCTATGGAGAAACCAAGATATTCCATGAAGAAAACCAAATTTAAATAGTGCCTATTATCCAGACCCCTGAATACTAGAACAAAATCTCCAACACAAAGAGGGTAACTACACCCAAGAAAACACAAGAAACTAAAAAGTTCACAACAAACATAAAAGAAGAGAATCATACACATATAATACCACCTCCAGCAACAAAAATAACAAGACCTAAAAATCATCTGTTTTTAATATCTCTGATCATCAATGGACTCAATTTCTCAATAAAAAGACACAGGCTAACAGACTGGGTACATAAACAGGATACAGCATTTTGCTGCATATAAGAAACACATGTGCTGACAAAGACAGACACTATCTCAGAGTAAAAGGCTAGAAAACAAGTTTTCTAAGCAAATGGTCCCAATAAATAACCTGGAGTTGTCATTCTAATATCCAATAAAATAGACTTTCAACCAAAAGTTATCAAGCATGATGGGGAAGACACTTCATATTCATCAAAAAGAAAATCCATCAAGAGGAACTCTCAATCCAGAACATCTATGCCCCAAATGCAAGGGCACCCACACTCATAAAAGAAACTTTACTAGCTCAAAACACACATTGAACCTGATACAATAATAGTGGAAGACTTCAACACCCCACTCTCACCAATGGACAAGTCATTGAAACAGAAACTAAACAGAGACAGTGAAACTAACCAAAGTTATGAACCAAATATTTTTGACAGACACCTATAGAAGATTTCACCTCAAAACAAGAGTATATACCCTCTTCTCAATACTTCATTGAATCTTCTCCAAAATTGCCCATATAATTGGACATAAAACAAGCTTCAAGAGATACAGGAAGATTGAAATAATACCATGCCTTCTACCTTATCACCATTCATTTGCCTGCAAATTTTGTGAAGTCATTGTTTTTAATAGCTGAGTAGTACTGCATTGTGTAAATGTACCACATTCTTTGTATCTATTCCTCTGTTGAGGGACATTTGGGTTGTTACCAGATTCTGGCTATCACAAATAAGGCTGCTATGAACATAGTGGAGCATGTGTTCTTGTTATATGTTGGAAAATATTTTGGGTATATGCCCAGGAGTGGTATAGCTGGGTCTTCAGGTAGTATTATGTCCACTTTTCTGAGGAACCACCAGCCTGATTTCCAGATTGGTTGTACCAGCTTGCAATCCCACCAGCAATGGGCGAGTATTCCTCTTTCTCCATATCCTCACTGTCACCTGAGTTTTTGATCTTATCCATTCAGACTAGTGTGAGATGGAATATCAAGGTCATTTTGATTTGAATTTCCCTGATGATTAAGGGTGTTGAACATTTCTTTAGGTGCTTCTTTGGCTATTTGAGATTCTTCAGTTGAAAATTCTTTGTTTAGCTCCGTATTCCATTTTTAATAGGCTTACTTGGTTCTCTGGAGTCTAACTTCTTGAGCGCTTTGTATATATTAGATATTAGCCCTGTATTGAGTGTAGGATTGGTAAAGTTGTTTTCCCATTCTGTAGGTTGCTGTTTTGTCCTGTTGACAGAGTCCTTTGTCTTGCAGAAGCATTGCAGTTTTATATCCCATTTATCACTTCTTTATCTTAGAACCTGAGCCATTCTTGTTCTGTTCAGGAAATTTTCCCCTGTGGTGATGTGTTACAGTCTCTTTCCTACTTTCTGTTCTGTTAGATTCAATGTATCTGGTTTTACATGGAGGTCCTTGATCTACTTGCTTCATGAAATTCACAGGCAAATGGATCGAGCTAGAAAAAAATCATCCTGAGTCAAGTAACACAGTCACAAAAGAACACATATGGTGTGTACTCACTGATAAATGGTTATTAGGAAAAAAGCTCAGAATATCCATGATACAACTCACAGATCATATGAAGCTCAAGAAGAAGGAAGAACAAAGTGTGGATGTTTCAGTACTATTTAGAAGGGAGAACAAAATATCACAGGAAGTAGAGGGAAGGACCTGAGAGGGAGAAGTAGGGGTAGGGTAAATGGGAGGAGAAGGATCAGCTGTGGGAGGAGACAGGGAGACTAACACAGGGTCAGGAAATTGAACAGAGGTGTGTAGCAGTGGGGGATGGGGAACTGGAGTTAGCAGCTAGAAAGTTCCAGATGCCAGAAAGGAAGAGGCTCTTAGGAACCAACAGGGATGGCATTAGCTGAAATACCCCAAAAAGAGGACAGAGGACCTGTAGAGATCATATCTAGAGGTTAGGATTCACCCTTGGTTGAGGGATGGGGCCACCCACCCACCTCAAAAATATTAACACAGAATTGTTCTTGTTTAAAGGAAATACAGGGACAAAGAGTGGAGCAGAGACTCAAGGAAAGGCTGTCCAGAGACTGCCCCACCTTGGGAAACATCCTATCTACAGACATTAAACCAGACACTATTACTGATGCCAAGAAGTGTTTGCTGACAGGAGCCTGGTATGGCTGTCCCCTGAGAGGCTCTGCCAGAGCCTGACCAATACAGATATGGATGCTCAAAACCAACCATTGGACTGAGCATGGGGACCACAATGGAGGAGTTAGGGGATATACTCAAGGAGTTAAAGGGGATTGCAACCCCTTAGGAAGAAAAACACTATCAACCAACCAGACCCACCAGAGCTCCTAGGGACTAAACCACCAACCAAAGAATATACACATGGAGTGACCCATGCCTCCAGCTGCACATTTAGCAGAGGATGGCCTTGTCAGGCATCAGTGAGAAGGAAGGCCCTTGGTCTTGTGGAGACTGGGTGCCCCAAGTAGGGGAATGCTAGGGTAATGAGGTGGGAGAGGGTGGGTTGATGGGGAAGCTTCCTCACAGAACCAGGGGGTAGGGAATATGATAAGGGTTTGTGGAGGGGAAACTGGGAAGGAGGATAACATTTGAAATGTATACAAATAATATTTGTATACATAAAACAACCAATTTTTTTAAAAAAATAATGTGGTTCATTTATACAATGGAATGTTATTCAGCTATTAAAAATGAGGACAATATTAATTTTGAAAGCAAATGGATGCAACTAGAAAATATCACTAGCATGGCTATCCTCTGAGAATTCCTATCAGCAGCTGGCTGAGACAGAAGCAGGTATGTACATTCAACCATTGGACTGAAGTCAGGGACCGTTATTGTTGAATTAGGGGACAGAATGAAGAAGCTGAAAGGGAGAGTGACCCCATAGGAAGACCAGCAGTGTCAACTAACCCAGAACACAGGGAGATCCCAGAGACTGAGCCGATACCCAGGTGCATAAAAAGGTGTTCCAAGGCCCCTGGCATATATATAGCATAGGTCTGCCTGGTCTGGCCTTAGTGGGAGAAGATAAGCTTAATCCTTGAGTTACTTGAGGCTTGAGGGAAGGGGGAGATCTGGTGGGGTGGAGCACCCTCTTGGAGGCAAGGGGGAGGAGGAGGAATGGGATGAGGAACAGTGGGAAGGTGAACTGAGGTCAACGACTAGAATATAAATAAATAAAATAATTTTATAAAAGATAAAAAAGAAATGGTGAATTTGATATTCAGGGGAGACTGAATTATGTACATTGTTAATAACAGTGACACAAATGTGCTACACACAATTTCACAAAGAAATGAACTTTTTCATCTGTATTAATCACTGAGTGGTTTCAGATCTTCCTGTTAGATGAAACAGAGGCAAAGGGAAAACATAAAGCTGCATAAGGAAACTGTGTGTTGCATAGTTACCCTTTAGAAATGAAATTTTCTTTTCTTGTTCAAGTTGAGAATGTAAATCTTTATGTTTATAGTTTATATAGTATATTTAATATTTTTCAAAATTTTGTTATTTTTTCATTGTCTGCCAAATTGTGTCAGCTATTTCTGACCAATGACATTGCTTGAGTTTTTAAAATCCAACAATGTGAAAAGATTTCACAGTAATACTGGAACTGTATTATGGTATAACCTCAGATAAAAAGGTCTTATGAGAGAATATATGGAAAAATGTCAAACAAAAGAATACAGCTTGAAAATACTTTCTAACGAGGACTCATATTGATTGACTTGCCAGGTACAGAAGGCTTTCAAAATTCATCCAATGAATTATCTTCTGCACCTACATGTTATTGCCTGAAACTTTTCATCAGCTAAATAGATTTTGTTACAGTTCCATTAGTTTTAACATAATATCAAGAGATAAGTGTAAAAGTTTAGGTTTATTGCAAAGAATATTATAACATTATTTCAGTTATTAAAGGAGTACTTTTTCATTAAAAACAATTCCAAGAAGTGTATATAAATAGTTGTGATTGAGTGAAAATTATCCCCATAGGCTCACAGGGAGCAACACTACTAGGAGGTGTGGCCTTGTTGGAGTAGGTGTGGTCTTGTTGGAAGAAATGTGTCACGAGGTGTAGTCTTTGAGGTTTCAGAAGCTCAAACCAAGTCCAGTGTCATTCTTCCTTCCTGCTGCCTGTCAATCCAGATGTAAAACTCTTACCTCCTTCTCCAGGACCATGTCTGTCATGCTTTCTGCCATAACAGTAATGTAATAAACCTCTGAACTGTAAGCCAGCCTCAATTAAATGTTTTCTTTTATAAGAGTTGTCACAGCGGTGGTGTTTTCTTCATAGCAATCAAAACTAAAACTGAGACAGTCATGAACTCACAAAAGTAAACATGTTTAGTTTGTTTTGAATGTAAATTTGGGATATTTTGGAATTTGAGTTCTACTATTAATTTACAGTAAATTGCCACAAAGAAGGAAAGCAGAATGTGACTAGTATATATTTTTAAATCACTGGTATTCTCTCAGGAGAATTTCCACAGTATGCACTAAGGGAATATAAATTAGGCATATTTAGAAGTAAAGACAAATCTCAAGCAACATACCTCTCATCAAAGAGAACTGCTTAGATAGATCCACAGAATTTTGCCTATGGCTATGAGAGCTGCTGTGCCCCAGAGATATCAATTTCAATTTTCTCTCTGGAATTCACTCGTATACAGCATCCTTTAGAGGATTCTTTTATCCCCACTACAAATAGATTCTCTTTCTCACACAGTCCACTCATTGTCCCTCAAAAATACTAAATCATTTACCTGGAATTTTCATAAAACTCTTTAGTTAAAGGAATTCAAAAATTGGCGTGGAAGAAAGTATATCATAAAACCTGGGAGTCATTTATTTTGTTTCAGAACAGTGTTTAATGCATAAAGATGTGCCATCTGATGTATATAGATCACTTAAAGTGAACTAAATAATGCATTGAGAACAATAATAATATATTAAAATAGCAAGAGTCATGAAAAATAATTTGTAAAAATCTGGTGATAGCATTGTGAGAGATTGACTTTAGTTCTTCATGTTCACTGATAGAAGCACTTTATTTTATTTAAGAAATTTAATGTGTTTAGTCTGTTTTTTTCATTGTGGTGGCATATAATACCTTATAAAACCTTTTAAAAGGAGAGAGGATTTATTCAGGTCATGGTTTGAAAAGGTTCATTCCATTGTCACTTGGATTCATCTTTCTATGCCTGTAATGAAGGCAATACATTGTGATAGTGTACATATGTGCTAGAAACTGCTCACATAATGGCAGACATGAAATACAGAGAGATAAAGGGATTAAAGGATATGTATAACTTTCAAAGAACCATTCTATTTTTTTTAATTAACTTATTTTATTTATTTATATTCCACATGCTGTCCCCCTTCTCAAACCTCCCTCCCAGAGTTCTTAACCCCCTCTGGCCTCTCCTTTGCCTCTGAGATGGTGATGCCCCAAGACCCATACACACCCACCTCCACCCTACACACACCTCCACCCATACACACCCCAACCTTACAACCCAGTATTCCTTTTCCCTCAGGCATCGAGTCTCTACAGGATTAGACACATCCTTTCCCAGGGAGGCCAGACAGGACTGTCTCCTGCTACATGTGTGCCAAGGGTCATGGGCCAGCCCATGTATGATCTTTGGTTGGTAGCTTGGCCTCTGGGAGCTCCCAGGGGTCCAGGTTAGTTGATACTGTTGGTCTTCCTATGGTGTTGCCATCCTCTTCAGCTCCTTTAATCCTTTTCCTAACTCTTCCACAGGTGTCCTCAACTTCATTCTAAAGTTTGGTTATGGGTCTCTGCATCTGTCTGAGTCAGCTGCTGGTAGAGTCTCTCAGAGGACAGCCATGCTAGGTTCCTGTCTGCAGCCACAACATGGCATTAGCACTAGTGTTGGTGTTTAGTGCCTGTGCATGGGAAAGATCCCAAGTTGGGGCAGTCATTGGACGACCTTTCCTCCAGTCTCTGCTTCACTTTTGAACCTGGATTTCCTTTAGACAGGAACAATTCTGCCCCCCAAAATTTGAAGGTGGGTGGGTGGCCCCATGCCCTGTTTATATGTACTAGAGGTAGTCACTTCAGGTTCTTTCTCCCCACTGTTAGACATTTTGGCTAAGGTTATCACCATTGAATCCTGGGAGCAAAGACACATTCCAAATGACCAACTTAACTAGGTAGGTCCTACATTCCAAAGACCCCAGCATTTTCCCCATAGAGTGCCAAGAGCTAGGAGCTAAGTGCTCCACATGTGGTACTGTGGGAATACTTCATTTTTAAAAAGTAACATGTAACAATGAGTTACTTTGTCATATCATCAGTGTAGAATCCCATACCACTCATTTTTAGGATAGGTCTTCCTATCTCTGTCCAGCTTGAAATGACCCCCAGACATACCCAGAAGTTTGTTACTGTCTTTGTTAGGTTTTCTGTTGCTGTGAAGAAATACTATGGCCACAGAATCTGTTGTAGAGAAAAACATTTAATTGAGGCTGGCTTACAGATTCAGAGGTATAGTCTGTTGTGGTCCTAGCAAGAAGCATGGTAGCCCACAGGCAGACATAGTACTGGAAAAGTTGCTGAGAATTCTATATGTGGATCAGCAGGCAGGAGGAAGAGAAAGAGAGAGAGAGAGAGAGAGAGAGAGAGAGAGAGAGAGAGAGAGAGACTGGGCCTGGTTTGAGCAAGTGAAACCTCAAAGTCCAAGTGACAAACTTCCTCAACAAAGCCACACCTCCTAAAAGAGCCACTCCCTATGGGGAACATTTTTATTCAAACCATCGTAGTTACCATGGTGTTTCTCAATCCCATTAAACGGACAATTATCATTAACCATTATTTGCCACCATAGGTTATAGAGAGAAGCAGGTATAGAAACCAGATTCTTTCTTATGGACTGAATTGTGTTCCCCTCTAAATTCATATGTTGAAGTTCGAACCTTCAAAAGGAATAAATTTGGAGACACAGGTTTTAAGAATTTTTAAAGTAGCTTGGGAGATGGCTCAGCAGTTAAAAGTACTTGCTGCTCTTTATAGGACCAGAGTTCAGTTCCCAGCATCAGTTCCCAGCGGTAATTAACAAGCCATGGAATTCATATTATAGGAGATCTGATTCGGGTCTCTGTGGGCATGAACACCCTATACTTAGATATGATGCTCTATTCTGGTTTCTGTTGGCATTCATACCCCATACTAATAGAAACACATACAAATATACATAAAAATAAATAAATAAATATTACAATAATGAACATAATAAAGGTTGAATGAAGTCTTAAGAGTGAACTTCCAATCTGAAATGATTGATGCCATTTTCATTTTTCCTTTTTGATTTTTATTGAAAAAAAAAGAATTAATTCAAAGTATTCTGATCATGATTTTCACCTCCTGACTGGTGGTTGTTTGATAAGAGCTTTCCATTGTGCATACACACACATACACATACACACACACACACACACACATACACATACACACACACACACACACACACACACACACACAAAGAAGAAATAGGGATAAAAAGACATTATATAAGAAAAGCGATTTACGTGTCTGACAGCTGTTATCACAAAGCAGAATTTGCATTTTCAACTTGGACTTCCATTCTCTCAAAATGTAAAAAAAGAAACTGTCCAGTCTGTGGTACATTGTTATGGCAGCAGAGGAGACTACAAGCATGCAATCCATGAATCTGCACAGTTGGAGAGGAGCCAAAGACATAATTGATTAAGATGGTGAGCTCATCTCAATTGACGAGTTGGGGAGGGCTTTTACCTCTTGCTCTTCTGGTTTAGGATGGCTGAGGTACATCAAGGTCATGTTAGGTGGGTTATAATAGCTACTTCTTCAGTAATAGCATTTCTCAGAGCATGAAACATGTTTGAAATCAGCTTTTATTTATTGGAATTAAAGTGAGTTCATGATATACCTAATGACTAAAGAAAAGTCCATCTATTATGTAGCTGAGAGCATAAATGTTGCAAATATGCAAAAATGGAAAAAGAAAACATTTGTGTGTCACATAAAATAGACAGCAGTAGAAATCCTGCATGATGAGTCCCACAAGAATTAGATATTACAAAGAATGACAGAAATCATTTTCTAAAGAATAGTTTTAAAATAGTTCCACAAAATGAAATTGGCACTCAAAGGAAAAGGAAAGACAATTAGTAAAGGAAAATTTCTTTTTCTTTACTCTGTAGACACAAAGGCACAAAGAACTCTGTTAGAACAGCAATTACAGCAATTCTTCCCAGAACATCAGTTTTATGATTTACCAGAAACTATTCTGACCCTTGGAGAAAAGATTAACACCTTATGTAATATCAGATATCAAGAACAAAGAGATAAATGGTTACATCTTCTATGTACAAGAGGGGTGGCAGGAAGAACAAATTGAAAAGGTTCTGGCAAACTCAAAGCCATGAGTCTAATTCAAAGACAATGTGTACTGCCTTTTTATTGTGAAAATGTCACTCATGCTAATTATTCATACTGTTATTTATTTCTTAGAACAGAGGATACTCAGCTCTGACATCACCACATTCTGGTAAGTATCTATGTTTGCACACTGGTAAGAGGTATTGCTTGAGGGAAGGGAAAGGAAACTTTATGATTATCAGTGGATTCTTAAAGGAATAAATTGCCAGTTTTTTTGAACTTGCATAAGTTATAGTAATAAATCCAGTCTGAACAATAAAACATATATCAGTAAGAATATGTATTAATACATAATTTGAATTAACTAGGGTTATAAATTTTAATATATCAACTTTTCCATGTCTAGTATAATTTTTAAAAGAAACCGCATACTGTACACTTATCATGTTTGACTAAAATTTCTATCAAACATTTCACATAATATACATTGTGATCCAAATTTCTTAGGGTTGGATATTGTTTTTGATATTATTTACATGTAAAATAAGTGAGTTTATATATCTTTTTAGTGATCATAAGTATAAATTGCTATCTATTTTCTTATTTCATTTTTGCTGCCTTTTATTGAAAATAGATTATTAATATTGTTGTTATTATTAATTATAAAGTAAAATGATGTTATATTGTTTCCAGCTTAAACTAATCACATTGTCAGTAAGGCATAAAACTAAAGCAGGAAGGGCTAGGCATCATACATGTGATATATTTTTATTACTATTATTTTTAAAAGAAGTGTAAGAAAAATCAACAGTGAATTTCATCTCTAGGTTTTTGTGTTGAAATATAGCAAGTGCTTCTACAATGAGAAGGGATCCTGTTTGTTCATAATCAAAATAAAGAAAACCCTAATTCATGTCTGGATAGATAGTTCAGTGGTGAATACAGGCTGCTCTTCCAGAGGACCTGGGTTCTATTCCTAGCACCACTGTCTAATTATCCTTCTTAAACTTGACTCTAATGTAGGACGTGCAGTCTAGCATCAACTGCTAGTCCATAACCCATAACAGCCCCAAGGCATCCGCAGTGCCCCATATGCTGACCTTGGGGATGTAGATCTTCACCAGTTCGTGGTAGTACAGGCCTTGAAAACTGCTCAGCATCACTGGGGTCTCATCACTCTTGTTACCTTGTCCAGCTGCCCTGGAGCATTGCTGATTGCCACTACTGTGTACATTTTCCTCCCTCTTTTGATTTGTTGTTCTGGGATTATACTAGAAAGAGAAAAGTTGATATATTAAAATTTATAATAATAGTTCATTCTAATTATGTATTAATACATCTTGAATGCACAAGAGAGGTTCTAGGAAAAATAAAATTAGAAAGATTGTGGAAACCTCAAAGTCATGAGTATAATTTAAAGACAAAGTGCATTGCCTTTTTGTTGTGAAAGTATTATGCTAATTATTCATAGTGTGTTCTCTTCAGACTAAAGTTTTCCTTCTGCTGTGTTCTTTAAGCTGAATGGGTGGACAGGAATTTCTTAAATTTGATTTTATCATAGAATATTTTTTTTGTTATTGGGTGGATATTCTATTCTTTGGTTCTGTTGCTCTCTCTGGTTAATTTGGTAAAGCTCTCAGTTCTGTGATAGAGAATATTTCTGCAGCCTTGGTGGATGCACAGCATTTATTACTCACATATTCAGTCCTGACGTTTCTCTTTGCTTTCATTTTTGCGGGAGTCTTTTCTTGTTTTTCAAGACAAAATGAAAGTCTCTTTCTTCCTAGCCCATAGTCAACTTGCTCTTAAGGAAGCCATGGAGGAATATAGGCAAACTGAAAGTGAGAGCACAGAAAACTGAAATGGGTATGAAAAGCTTTGTATAAAATCTTGGTCTTACTACTCTGGTCAAAATAACAATAGGCCTAGTGGAGCTCTTGTGATATCAATGAATAGGGAAGAATATTGGGGCCTAAAAGGTTTTACTAAAGAGAGGGAGAGATATGTAATACAAGAAGAAGGGGCAGAAACATGTTCATCAAAACTAAGGATACATACAAAGACCTTATGAAAATACACCAGTATGTAAGGTAATCAAAATACAACTTTAAGAAGGACATTTGAACAAAGGTACCTCACATAGTCAAATGCAGCTGTTCTCAGAAAACAGGACATTGGGGTCCCCCTGCTCAGTCTAATGGTTGACTGTGAGAATCTGCCTCGGTATTTGCCAGGCTCTGGCAGAGCCTCTCAGGAGACAGCTATATCAGGCTCCTGTCAGCAAGCACCGGGTCCCCATTGGAAGAGATAGAGAATGGACTGAAGGAGCTGAAGGGGTTTGCAACCCCATAGGAAGAAAAACAATATCAATGTCAATATAAAAACAGACCACACAGAGCTCCCAAGGGACTAGACCACCAACCAAAGAGTACATATGGAGAGACCCATGGCTCCAGATGCATATGTAGCAGAAGATGTCCTTGTCTGACATCAATGGGAGAAGAGGCCCTTGGTCCTGGGAAGGCTTGATGCCCCAGTGTAGGGAAATACTAGGGCATTGAGGTGGGAGTGGGTGGGAGTGTGGGGGAGCACCCTCATAGAACAAGGGGAAGGAGAATGGGATAGGGGGTTTCTGGAATGAAAACCTGAAAAGTGGATAATATTTGAAATGTAAATAAATAAAATATCCAATAAAAAGAAAAAGAATAGGATGTATTAAATTAAAATTTCAATGCTGGAAATGATTTAACCTGCTTACTTATTATTGGTCAGGGAGATATTTGACGACCTGAAACAAATGATTGACACTGGCATTGTTTTTGGTTGCTATTATAACTAGATGGAAAGACTGTTTCCTCATATACCACACACTTTGGTTTCAGAACAGGGAGAAATCTACCTTGAACTTATCAGGAAACTTACCTTCTGTTGGATAGCTTTCATAGCCTTAGAAGGTGCTATGCGGATACTATGGTAGAAAAAAATAATGGTCTGCCTTAGCACTGGAACTACAAGCTACAGCAGGATGTAACCATTGGTACAGTACTGGGGAGGAAACTGATCTCACCTCAATTTGGATTAGATTTGAGCCTGTTCCACAGAAGGAATTTATGCATGCTTATGTAAGCATGCTTAAAACCTATAGCAAAGGCATCATAGGTCCTAGGGAAGGATCTATAATGTTGATCTTTTAAATGGCTATGTTATCAAACTGTCTTCTAAATATGTTTATATCAATATTTTTGTGCATCTCTCAATCTTTATTAGAGAAACTTCTTAAAGCACTAGGTAATTGTTAGTATAGATACTTTTACCTGTTCAAAATACTGAGAGTGATTAAGTGTGAGTACTGAGCATTATAAGTAAAACCTCTATCAACTTGTGTTCCATCTCATACCTAAGGATCAGGGAACACTGAGAAAGGGGAAACAGAATGTAGAAGCCATATAATGGGAAGGAGTGCATTGAAATGCTGTACTCTGGATGTGACACTGCTTTTTGTACATAGGAACTCACTATCGCTATGGTTACTGGTTCAAGACCTGCACATGACTAAGCCAGATTAAATTTTGAGTACTGAAGTGGGAAAGCCTTCTGAAGGAGAGAGAAGTCACTTTTTTTTTTTGAATAGCTGGCCATTGGTAGGTTGCCTATTCTCCAGTGGATGATGGGAGAGGGAGAGGGAGAGGG